>NC_089235.1:54169403-54501361 GCF_963924675.1 Phocoena phocoena | reverse complement strand
CACGTACACTCACCCTAAACCGTTCTCGTACCCTAACCTGTCCCCTAAACCGTCCCCGTCCCCTAACCCTAACCCTAACCCTACCCCTATCCCTAACCCTTATCCGAAGCCTTAACTACCCCGTCCCCTAATCCTAATCCGTACGCTAACAGTAACCCGTACCCTATCACGTACACACACCCTAAACCATTTTCGTAACGTAACCTGTCCCCTAAACCGTCCCCGTCCCCTAACCCTAACCCTAACACTTAACCCTAACCCTAAACCTTACCCGAAGCCTTACCCTAACCCGTCACCTAATCCTAATCCGTACGCTAACACTAACCCGTACCGAAACACGTACGCTCACCCTAAACCGTTGTCGTACCCTAACCTGTCCCGTAACACGTCCCCATCCCCTAAACCTAACCCTACACTAACCCTAAACCTAACACTTACCCGAACCCTTAACCTAACCCGTCCCCTAATCCTAATCCGTATGCAAACACTAACCCGTACCCTAACACGTACACTCACCCTAAACCGTTTTCGTACACTAACCTGTCCCCTAAACCGTCCTCGTCCCCTAACCCTAACCCTTACCATAACCATAACCATAACACTTATCCGAAGCCTTACCCTAACTCGTCCCCTAATCCTAACCCTTACGCTAACACTAAACTTTACCCTAACACGTACGCTCACCCTAAACCGTTGTCGTACCCTAACCTGTCCCCTAAACCGTCCCCATCCCTTAACCCTAACCCTAACCCTAAACCTAACCTTTACCCGAACCCTTAACCTAACCCGTCCACTAATCCTAATCCGTAAGCTAACACTAACCCGTACCCTAACACGTACGCTCACCCTAAACCGTTGTCGTACACTATCCTGTCCCCTAAACCGTCCCCGTCCCCTAACCCTAACCCTAACCCTAACCCTATCCCTAACACTTATCCGAAGCCTTAACCTAACCCGTCCCATAATCCTAACCCGTACGCTAACACTAACCCGTACCCTAACACGTACGCTCACCCTAAACCGTTGTCGTACCCTAACCTGTCCCCTAAATCGTCCCCGTCCCCTAACCCTAACCCTAACCCTAATCCTAAACCTAACACTTACCGGAAGCCTTAACTACCCCGTCCCCTAATCCTAATCCGTACGCTAACAGTAACCCGTACCCTAACACGTACACAAACCCTAAACCATTTTCGTAACGTAACCTGTCCCCTAAACCGTCTCCGTCCCCTAACCCTAACCCTAACACTTAACCCTAACCCTAAACCTTGCCCGAAGCCTTACCCTAACCCGTCACCTAATCCTAACCCGCACGCTAACACTAACCCGTACCCAAACACGTGCGCTCACCCTAAACCGTTGTCATACCCTAATTGTCCCCTAAACCGTCCCTGTCCCCTAACGTTAACCCTAACCCTAACCCTAACCCTTACCCAAAGCCTTACCCTAAGCAGTCCCCTAATCTTAACCCGTACGCTAACACTAACCCGTACCCTAACACGTACGCTCACCCTAAATCGTTCTCGTACCCTAATCTGTCCCCTAAACCGTCCCCGTCCCCTAACCCTAACCCTAACCCTAACCCTAACACTAACACTTACCCGGAGCCTTACCCTAACCCGTCCCCTAATCAAACTCGTACGCTAACACTAACCCGTACCCTAATACGTACGCTCACCCTAAACCGTTGTCGTACCCTAACTTGTCCCCTAACCCGTCCCCATCCCATAACCCTAACCCTACCCTAACCCTAAACCTAACCCTTACCCGAACCCTTAACCTAACCCGTTCCCTAATCCTAATCCGTACGCAAACACTAACCCATACCCTAACACGTACACTCACCCTAAACCGTTTTCGTACCCTAACCTGTCCCCTAAACCGTCCTCGTCCCCTAACCCTAACCCTAACCCTAACCATAACCATACCACTTACCCGAAGCCTTACCCTGACCCGTCCCCTAATCCTAACCCTTACGCTAACACTAACCTTTACCCTAACACGTACGCTCACCCTAAACCGTTGTCGTAGCCTAACCTGTCCCCTAAACCGTCCCCATCCCTTAATCCTAACCCTAACCCTAAACCTAACCCTTACCCGAAGCCTTAACCTAACCCGTCCCCTAATCCTAATCCTTAAGCTAACACTAACCCGTACCCTAACACGTACGCTCACCCTAAAACGTTGTCGTACCCTAACCTGTCCCCTAAACTGTCCCCGTCCCCTAACCCTAACCCTAACCCTACCCCTATCCCTAAACCTTATCTGAAGCCTTAACCTAACCCGTCCCCTAATCCTTACCCGTACGCTAACACTAACACGTACCCAAACACGTACGCTCACCCTAATCCGTTGTCGTACCCTAACCTGTCCCCTAAACCGTCCCCGTCCCCTAACCCTAACCCTAACCCTAACCCTAAACCTAACCCTTACCGGAAGCCTTAACCTAACCCGTCCCCTAATCCTAATCCGTATGCTAACAATAAACCGTACCCTAACACGTATGCTCACCCTAAACCGTTGTCCTACCCTAACCTGTCCTCTAAACCGTCCCCATCCCGTAACCCTAACCCTAACACTTAACCCTAACCCTAACCCTTACCCGAAGCCTTACCCTAACCCGTCCCCTAATCCTAACCCGTACGCCAACACTAACCAGTACCCTAACACGTACACTCACCCTAAACCGTGGTTGTACCCTAATTGTCCCCTAAACCATCCCCGTCCCCTAACACTAACCGTAACCCTAACCCTACCCTAACCCTTACCCGAAGCCTTACACTAACCCGTCCCCTAATCCTAACTCGTACGCTAACACTAACCGTACCCTAACACGTACGCTCACCCTAAAGCATTGTCGTACACTAACCTGTCCCCTAAACCGTCCCTGTCCCCGTCCCCTAACCCTAATCCTAACCCTAACCCTAACCCTAACCCTTACCCGAAGCCTTACCCTAACCCGTCCCCTAATCCTAACCCGTACGCTAACACTAATCCGTACCCTAACACGTACGCTCACCCTAAACCGTTGCCGTATCCTAACCTATCCTCTAAACCGTCCCCGTCCCCTAACCCTAACCCTAACCCTAACCCTAACACTAACACTTACCCGAAGCCTTTCCCTAAACCGTCCCCTAATCCTAACCCGTACTCTAACACTAACCCGTACCCTAACACGTACGCTCACCCTAAACCGTTGTCGTACCCTAACCTGTCCCCTAAACCGTCCCAGTCCCCTAATCCTAACCCTAACCCTAAACCTAACCCTTATCGGAAGCCTTACCCTAACCCGTCGCCTAATCCTAATCCGTACGCTAACACTAACACGTACCCTAACACGTACACTCACCCTAAACCGTTGTCGTACCCTAATTGTCCCCTAAAGCGTCCCCGTCCCGTAACCCTAACTCTAACCCTAACCCTAACCCTAACACTTACCCGAAGCCTTACCTTAACCCGTCCCCTAATCCTAAACCGTACGCTTACACTAACCCGTACCCTAACACGTACACTCACCCTAAACCATTGTCGTACCCTAACCTGTCCCCTAAACCATCCCCGTCCCCTAACCCTAACCCTAACCCTAACCCTAACACTTACCCGAAGCCTTACACTAACCCGTCCCCTAATCCTAACCCGTACGCTAACACTAACCCGTACCTTAACACGTAAACTCACCCTAAACCGTTGTCGTACCCTAACCTGTCCCCTAAACCGTCCCCATCCCCTAACACTAACTCTAACCCTATCCCTAAACCTAACCCTTACCCGAAGCATCAACCTAACCCGTCCCTTAATCCTAATCCGTACGCTAACACTAACCCGTGCCCTAACACGTACGCTCTCCCTAAACCGTTGTCGTACCCTAACCTGTCCCCTAAACCGTCCCCATCCCCTAAACCTAACCTTAACCCTAACGCTTACCCGAAGCCTTACCCTAACCCGTCCCCTAATCCTAACCCGTACGCTAACACTAACCCGTACCCTAACACGTACGCTCACCCTAAACCGTTGTCGTACGCTAAACTGTCCCCTAAACCGTCCCCGTCCTCTAACCCTAACCCTAACCCTACCCCTAACACTTAACCTTACCCGAAGCCTTAACCTAACCTGTCCCCTAATCCTAACCCGTAGCTAACACTAACACTTACCCTAACATGTACGCTCACCCTATACAGTTGTCGTATCTTAACCTGTCCCCTAAACCGTCCCCATCCCCTAAACCTAACCCTAACCCTAACCATTACCCAAAGCCTTAGCCTAACCCGTCCCCTAATGCTAACCCGTGCGCTAACACTAACCCGTACACTAACACGTACGCTCAACCTAAACCGTTGTCGTACACTAACCTGTCCCCTAAATCGTCTCTGTCCCCTAACCCGAACCCTAACCCTAACCCTATGCCTAAACCTTACCCGAAGCCTTACCCTAACCCGTACCCGAATCCTAACCCGTAGCTAACACTAACCCTTACCCTAACACGTACACTCACACTAAACGGTTGTCGTATCCTAACCTGTCCCCTAAACGGTCCCCATCCCCTAACCCTAACCGTAACACTAACCCTAACCGTTACCCGAACCCTTACCCTAACCCGTCCCCTAAACCTAACCCGTACGCTAACACTAATCTGTACCCTAACAGGTACGCTCACCCTAAAACTTTGTCATATCCAAACCTGTACCCTAAACCGTCCAAGACCCCAATCCCTAACCCTAACCCTAAACCTAACACCAAACCTTACCCGAAGCCTTAACCTAACCCGTCCCCTAATCCTAACACGTAGCTAACATTAACACTTACCCTAACACGTACGCTCACCCTATACCATTGTCGTATCCTAACCTGTCCCCTAAACCGTCCCCATCCCCTAACCCTAACCCTAACCCTAACCCTAACCCTAAACGTAACCGTTACCCAAAGCCTTACCCTAACCCGTCCCCTAATGCTAACACGTGCGCTAACACTAACCCGTACACTAACACGTACGCTCACCCGAAACCATTGTCGTACACTAACCTGTCCCCTAAACCGTCCCTGTCCCCGTCCCCTAACCCTAATCCTAACCCTAACCCTAACCCTAACCCTTACCCGAAGCCTTACACTAACCCGTCCCCTAATCCTAAACCGTACCATAACACTAACCCGTACCCTAACACGTACGCTCACCCTAAACCGTTGTCGTTCCCTAAACTGTCCCCTAAACCGTCCCAGTCCCCTAACCCTAACCCTAAACCTAACCCTAAACCTAACCATTACCCGAAGCCTTACCCTAACCCGTCCCCTAATACTAATTCATACGCTAACACTAACCCGTACCCTAACACGTACGCTCACCCTAAACCGATGTCGTACCACAACCTGTCCCCTAAACCGTCCCCGTCCCCTAACCCTAACCCTAACCCTAAACGTAACCTTTACCCGAACCCTTACCCTAACCCGTCCCCTAATCCTAACCCGTACGCTAACACTAATCTGTACCCTAACACGTACCCTAAACCTAAACCGTTGTCGTACCCTAACCTGTCCCCTAAACCGTCCCAGTCCCGAAACCCTAACCGTAACACTAACACTAAACCTTACCCGAAGCCTTAACCTAACCCGTCCCCTAATCCTAACCCGTAGCTAACACTAACACTTACCCTAACACATACGCTCACCCTATACAGTTGTTGTATCTTAACCTGTCCCCTAAACCGTCCCCATCCCCTAACCCTAACCCTAACCCTAATCCTAACCCTTACCCAAAGCCTTACCCTAACCCGTCCCCTAATGCTAATCCGTGCGCTAACACTAACCCGTACACTAACACGTACGCTCACCCTAAACCGTTGTCGTACACTAACCTGCCCCCTAAACCGTCCCCTAACCCTAACCCTAACCCTAACCCTAACCCTAACCCTTACCCAAAGCCTTACCCTAGCCCGTCCCCTAATCCTAACCCGTACGCTAACACTAACCCGTACCCTAACACGTACGCTCACCCTAAACCGTTGTCATACTGTAAACTGTCTCCTAAACCGTCCCCGTACCCTAACCCTAACACTAACCCTAACCCTAACCCTAACACTTACCCGAAGCCTTACCCTAACCCGTCCCCTAATCCTAACCCGTACGAGAACGCTAACCCGAACCCTAACACGTACGCTCACCCTAAACCATTGTCGTACCCTAACCTGTCCCCTATACCGTCCCCGTCCCCTAACCCTAACCCTAACCCTAAACCTAACACTTACCCGAAGCCTTAACCTAACCCGTCCCCTAATCCTAATCCTTATACTAAGACTAATCCATACCCTAACATGTACGCTCAACCTAAACCGTTGTCGTACCCTAACCTGTCCTCTAAACCGTCCCCGTCCCCTAACACTAACCCTAACACTTAACCTTAACCGTAACCCTTACCCGAAGCCTTACCCTAACCCGTCCTTAATCCTAATCCGTACGCTAACACTAACCCATACCCTAACACGTACACTCACCCTAAACCGTTGTCGTACCCTAACTTGTCCCCTAAACCGTCCCCGTCCCCGTCCCCTAACCCTAACCCTAACCCTTACCCGAAGCCTTACACTAACACGTCCCCTAATCCTAACCCGTATGCTAACACTAACCCGTACCCTAACACGTACGCTCACCCTAAACCTTTCTCGTACCCTATCGTGTCCCCTAAACCGTCCCCGTCCCCTAGCCCTAACCCTAAACCTAACCCTAACACTTACCCGAAGCCTTACCCTAACCCGTCACCTAATCCTAAACCGTACGCTAACACTAACCCGTACGCTAACACGTACGCTCACCCTAAACTGTTGTCGTACTCTAACTTGTCCCCTAAACCGTCCCCGTCCCCTAACCCTAACCCTAACCCTAACCTTAACCCTTACCCGAAGCCTTACCCTAAACCGCCCCCTAATCCTAACCCGTAGCTAACACTAACCCTTACCCTAACACGTACACTCACCCTAAACCGTTGTCGTATCCTAACCTGTCCCCTAAACCGTCCCCATCCCCTAACCCTAACCCTAACCCTAACCCTAACCGTTACCCGAAACCTTAACCTAAACGGTCCCCTAATCCTAACACGTACGCTAACACTATTGGGTACCCTAATACGTACGCTCACCCTAAACCGTTGTCGTACCCCAACCTGTCCCCTAAACCGTCCCAGTCCCCAAACCCTAAACCTAACCCTAACCTTAACCCTAAACCTTACCCGAAGCTTTACCCTAACCCAACCACTAATCCTAACCCGTAGCTAACACTAACCCTTACCGTAACACCTACACTCACCCTAAATCGTTGTCGTATCCTAAACTTTCCCCTAAACCGTCCCCATCCCCTAACCCTAACCCTAAACTTAACCCTAATCCTAACCCTTACCTGAAGCCTTACTCTAACCCGTCCCCTAATCCTAACCCGTACGCTAACACTAAACAGTACCCTAACACGTACGCTCACCGTAAACCGTTGTCGTACCCTAACCAGTCCCCTAAACCGTCCCTGTCCCCTAACCCTAACCCTAACCCTAACCCTAAACCTAACCCTTACACGAAGCCTTAACCTAACCCGTCCCCTAACCCTAATCCGTACGCTAAAACTTACCCGTACCTTAACACGTACGCTCACCCTAAAAGGTTGTCGTGCCCTAACCTGTCCCCTAAACCGTCCCCGTCCCATAAACCTATCCGTAACCCTTAACCATAACCCTAACACTTACCCGAAGCCCTACCCTAACCCATCCCCTAATTCTAATTCGTATGCTAACACTAACCCGTACCCTAACACGTACGCTCACCCTAAATCGTTGTCATACACTAACCTGTCCCCTAAACCGTCCCCGTCCCCTAACACTAACCCTAACACTAACCCTAACCCTAACACTTACCCGAAGCCTTACCCTAACCCGTCCCCTAATCCTAAACCGTACGCTAACACTAACCCGTACGCTAACACGTACGCTCACCCTAAACCATTGTCGTACCCTAACTTGTCCCCTAAACCGTCCCCATCCCCGTCCCCTAACCCTAACCCTAACCCTAACATTTACCCGAAGCCATACACTAACCCATCCCCTAATCCTAAACCGTACGCTAACACTAACCCATACCTTAACACGTACACTCACCCTAAACCGTTGTCGTACCCTACCCTGTCCCCTAAACCGTCCCCATCCCCTAACCCTAACCCTAACCCTAAACCTAACCCTTACACGAAGCCTCAACCAAACCCGTCCCCTAACCCTAATCCGTACGCTAACACTAACCTGTACCCTAACAAGTACGCTCACCCTAAACCGTTGTCGTACCCTAACCTGTCCCCTAAACCGTCCCTGTCCCCTACACCTAACCCTAACCCTAAAACTTACCCGAAGCCTTACCCTAACCCGTCCCCTAATCCTAATCCGTACGCTAAAACTAACCCGTACCCTAACACGTACACTCACCCTAAACGGTTGTCGTATCCTAACCTGTCCCCTAAACCGTCCCTATCCCCTAACCCTAACCCTAACTGTAACCCTAACCCTAACCGTTACCCGAACCTTTACCCTAAGTCGTCCCCTAATCCTAACCCGTACGCTAACACTAATCTGTACCCTAACAGGTACGCTTACCCTAAAACGTTGTCGTACCCTAACCTGTCCCCTAAACCGTCCTCGTCCCCTAACCCTAACCCTAAGCCTAACCATAACCATAACACTTACCCGAAGCCTTACCCTAACCCGTCCCCTAATCGTAAACCTTACGCTAACACTAACTTTTACCCTAACACGTACGCTCACCCTAAACCGTTTTCGTACCCTAACCTGTCCCCTAAACCGTCCCCGTCCCCTAACCCTAACCCTAACCCTACCGCTATCCCTAACCCTTATCCGAAGCCTTAACCTAACCCGTCCCCTAATCCTAACCCGTACGCTAACACTAACCGGTACCCTAACACGTACGCTCACCCTAAACCGTTGTCGTACCCTAACCTGTCCCCTAAACCGTCCCCGTCCCCTAACCCTAACCCTAACCGTACCCCATCCCTAACCCTTATCCGAAGCCTTAACTACCCCGTCCCCTAATCCTAATCCGTACGCTAACAGTAACCCGTACCCTATCACGTACACACACCCTAAACCATTTTCGTAACGTAACCTGTCCCCTAAACCGTCCCCGTCCCCTAACCCTAACCCTAACACTTAACCCTAACCCTAAACCTTACCCGAAACCTTACCCTAACCCGTCACCTAATCCTAACCTGTACGCTAACACTAACCCGTACCCAAACACGTACGCTCACCCTAAACCGTTGTCGTACCCTAACCTGTCCCGTAACCCGTCCCCATCCCCTAACCCTAACCCTACACTATCCCTAAACCTAACACTTACCCGAACCCTTAACCTAACCCGTCCCCTAATCCTAATCCGTATGCAAACACTAACCCGTACCCTAACACGTACACTCACCCTAAACCGTTTTCGTACACTAACCTGTCCCCTAAACCGTCCTCGTCCCCTAACCCTAACCCTAACCATAACCATAACCATAACACTTATCCGAAGCCTTACCCTAACTAGTCCCCTAATCCTAACCCTTACGCTAACACTAACCTTTACCCTAACACGTACGCTCACCCTAAACCGTTGTCGTACCCTAACCTGTCCCCTAACCCGTCCCCATCCCATAACCCTAACCCTACCCTAACCCTAAACCTAACCCTTACCCGAACCCTTAACCTAACCCGTTCCCTAATCCTAATCCGTACGCAAACACTAACCCATACCCTAACACGTACACTCACCCTAAACCGTTTTCGTACCCTAACCTGTCCCCTAAACCGTCCTCGTCCCCTAACCCTAACCCTAACCCTAACCATAACCATACCACTTACCCGAAGCCTTACCCTGACCCGTCCCCTAATCCTAACCCTTACGCTAACACTAACATTTACCCTAACACGTACGCTCACCCTAAACCATTGTTGTACCCTAACCTGTCCCCTAAACCGTCCCCGTCCCTTAACCCTAACCCTAACCCTAAACCTAACCCTTACCCGAAGCCTTAACCTAACCCGTCCCGTAATCCTAATCCGTAAGCTAACACTAACCTGTACCCTAACACGTACGCTCACCCTAAACCGTTGTCATACCCTAACCTGTCCCCTAAACCGTCCCCGTCCCCTAACCCTAACCCTAACCCTAACCCTATCCCTAACCCTTATCCGAAGCCTTACCCAAACCTGTCACCTAATCCTAACCCGTACGCTAACACTAACCCGTACCCAAACACGTACGCTCACCCTAAACCGTTGTCGTACCCTAACCTGTCCCCTAACCCGTCCCCATCACCTAACCCTAACCCTACCCTAACCCTAAACCTAACCCTTACCCGAAACCTTAACCTAACCCATCCCCTAACCCTAATCCGTACGCAAACACTAACCCGTACCCTAACACGTACACTCACCCTAAACCGTTTTCATACCCTAACCTGTCCGCTAAACCGTCCTCGTCCCCTAACCCTAACCCTAAGCCTAACGATAACCATAACACTTACCCGAAGCCTTACCCTAACCCGTCCCCTAATCGTAAACCTTACGCTAACATTAACTTTTACCCTAACACGTACGCTCACCCTAAACCGTTTTCGTACCCTAACCTGTCCCCTAAACCGTCCCCGTCCCTTAACCCTAACCCTAACCCTAAACCTAAACCTTACCCGAAGCCTTAACCTAACCTGTCCCCTAATCCTAATCCGTAAGCTAACACTAACCCGTACCCTAACATGTACGCTCACCCTAAACCGTTGTCGTACCCTAACCTGTCCCCTAAATCGTCCCCGTGCACTAACCCTAACCCTAACCCTAATCCTAAACCTAACACTTACCCGAAGCCTTAACTACCCCGTCCCCTAATCCTAATCCGTATGCTAACAGTTACCCGTACCCTAACACGTACACACACCCTAAACCATTTTTGTAATGTAACCTGTCCCCTAAACCGTCCCCGTCCCCTAACCCTAACCCTAACACTTAACCCTAACACTAAACCTTACCCGAATCCTTACCCTAACCCGTCACCTAATCCTAACCCGTACGCTAACACTAACCCGTACCCTAACACGTACGCTCACCCTAAACCGTTGTTGTACCCTAACCTGTCCCCTAAACCGTCCCCGTCCCCTAACCCTAACCCTAACCCTACCCCTATCCCTAACCCTTATCCGAAGCCTTAACTACCCCATCCCCTAATCCTAATCCGTACGCTAACAGTAACCCGTACCCTATCACGTACACACACCCTAAACCAGTTTCGTAACGTAACCTGTCCCCTAAACCGTCCCAGTCCCCTAACCCTAACCCTAACACTTAACCCTAACCCTAAACCTTACCCGAAGCCTTACCCTAACCCGTCCCCTAATCCTAACCCGTACGCTAACACTAACCCATACCCTAACACGTACGCTAACCCTAAACCGTTGTCGTACCCTAACCTGTCCCCTAAATCGTCCCCGTCCCCTAACCCTAACCCTAATCCTAACCCTAAACCTAACCCTTACCCGAAGCCTTAACGTACCCCGTCCCCTAATCCTAATCCGTACGCTAACACTAACACGTACCCTAACACGTACACTCACCATAAACCGTTTTTGTACCCTAATCTGTCCCCTAAATATTTCCCGTCCCCTAACCCTAACCCTAACCCTAACCCTAACACTTACCTGAAGGCTTACCCTAACCCGTCCCCTAATCCTAACCCGTACGCTAATACTAACCCTTACCCTAACACGTACACTCACCCTAAACCGTTGTCGTACCCTAACCTGTCCCCTAAACCGTCCCTGTCCCCTAACCCTAACCCTAACCCTATCCCTAAACCTAAACCTTACCCGAAGCCTTAACCTTACCTGTCCCCTAATCATAAACCGTACGCTAACACTAACCCGTACACTAACACGTACGCTCAACCTAAACCGTTGTCGTACCCTAACCTGTCCCCTAAACCGTTCCCGTCCCCTAACCCTAACCCTAACCCTAACCCTAACCCTTACCCGAAACCTTACACTAACCCGTCACCTAATCCTAACCCATACGCTAACACTAACCCTTACCCTAACACATACGCTCACACAAAACCGTTGTCGTACCCTAACCTGTCCCCTAAACCGTCCCCGTCCCCTGACCCTAACCATAACCCTAACCCTAACACCTACCCGAAGCCTTAACCTAACCCGTCCCCTAATCCTAATCCATACACTAACACTAACCCGTACTCTAACACGTACGCACACCCTAAACCGATGTCGTACCCTAACCTGTCCCCTAAACCGTCCCCGTCCCATAACCCTAACCCTAACCCTAACCCTTAACCCTAACCTTAAAACTTACCCGAAGCCTTACCCTAACCCGTCCCTAATCCTAACCCGTATGCTAACATTAAACCATACCCTAACACGTACGCTCACCCTAAACCGTTGTCGTACCCTAACCTGTCCCCTAAACCATCCCCAGCCCCGTCCCCTAACCCTAACCCTAACCCTAACCCTAACCCTTACCCGAAGCCTTACCCTAACCCGTCCCCTAATCCTAACCCGTACGCTAACACTAACACCTACCCTAACACGTACGCTCACCCTAAATCTTTCTCGTACCCTAACCTGTCCCCTAAACCGTCCCCGTCCCCTAACCCTAACCCTAACCCTAACCCTAATACTTACCCGAAGCCTTGCCCTAAACCGTCACCTAATCCTAACCAGTACGCTAACACTAACCCGTACCCTAATACGTACGCTCACCCTAAACCATTTTCGTACCCTAAACTGTCCCTAAATCGTCCCCGTCCCCTAACCCTAACCCTAAACCTAACCCTAAACCTAACCCTTACCCGAAGCCTTAACCTACCCCGTCCCCTAATCCTATTCCGTACGCTAACACTAACCCATACCCTAACACGTACACTCACCCTAAACCATTTTCGTACCCTAACCTGTCCCCTAAACCGTCCCCGTCCCCTAACCCTAACACTAACCCTAACCCTTACCCGAAGCCTTACACTAACCCGTCCCCTAATCCTAACCCGTAGCTAACACTAACCCTTACCCTAACACGTACACTCACCCTAAACCGGTGTCGTATCCTAACCTGTCCCCTAAACCGTCCCCATCCCCTAACCCTAACCGTAACCCTAACCCTAACCGTTACCCGAACCCTTACCCTAACCCTTCCCCTAATCCTAAAACGTAAGCTAACACTATTCCGTACCCTAACTCGTACGCTCACCCTAAACCGTTGTCGTACACTAACCTGTCCCCTAAACCGTCCCCGTCCCCAAACCCTAAACCTAACCCTAACCCTAACCCTAACCCTTACCCGAAGCCTTACCCTAACCCGTCCCCTAATCCTAACCTGTATCTAACACTAACCCGTACCCTAACACGTATGCTCACCCTAAACCGTTGTCGTACCCTAACCTTTCCCCTAAACCGTCACCGTACCCTAACCCTAACCCTAACCCTAAACCTAAACCTAACCCTTACCCGAAACCTTAACCTAACCCGTCCCCTAATCCTAATCCGTACACTAACACTAACCCGTTCTCTAACACGTACGCGCACCCTAAACCGTTTTCGTACCCTAACCTGTCCCCTAAACCGTCCCCGTACCATAACCCTAATCCTATCCCTTACCCGAAGCCTTAACCTAATCCGTCCGTAATCCTAACCCGTACGCTAACACTAACCCGTACCCTAACACGTACGCTCACCCTAAACCGTTGTCGTACCCTAACCTGTCCCCTAAACCGTCCCCGTCCCCGTCCCCTAACCCTAACCCTAACCCTTACCCGAAGCCTTACACTAACACGTCCCCTAATCCTAACCCGTATGCTAACACTAACCCGTACCCTAACACGTACGCTCACCCTAAATCTTTCTCGTACCCTATCGTGTCCCCTAAACCGTCCCCGTCCCCTAGCCCTAACCCTAAACCTAACCCTAACACTTACCCGAAGCCTTACCCTAACCCGTCACCTAATCCTAAACCGTACGCTAACACTAACCCGTACTCTAACACGTACGCTCACCCTAAACTGTTGTCGTACTCTAACTTGTCCCCTAAACCGTCCCCGTCCCCTAACCCTAACCCTAACACTAACCTTAACCCTTACCCGAAGCCTTACCCTAACCCGCCCCCTAATCCTAACCCGTAGCTAACACTAACCCTTACCCTAACACGTACACTCACCCTAAACCGTTGTCGTATCCTAACCTGTCCCCTAAACCGTCCCCATCCCCTAACCCTAACCCTAACCCTAACCCTAACCGTTACCCGAAACCTTAACCTAAACGGTCCCCTAATCCTAACAGGTACGCTAACACTATTGGGTACCCTAACACGTACGCTCACCCTAAACAGTTGTCGTACCCCAACCTGTCCCCTAAACCGTCCCAGTCCCCAAACCCTAAACCTAACCCTAACCTTAACCCTAACCCTTACCCGAAGCTTTACCCTAACCCGACCACTAATCCTAACCCGTAGCTAACACTAACCCTTACCGTAACACCTACACTCACCCTAAATCGTTGTCGTATCCTAAACTTTCCCCTAAACCGTCCCCATCCCCTAACCCTAACCCTAACCTTAACCCTAATCCTAACCCTTACGTGAAGCCTTACTCTAACCCGTCCCCTAATCCTAACCCGTACGCTAACACTAAACAGTACCCTAACACGTACGCTCACCGTAAACCGTTGTCGTACCCTAACCAGTCCCCTAAACAGTCCCTGTCCCCTAACCCTAACCCTAACCCTAACCCTAAACCTAACCCTTACACGAAGCCTTAACCTAACCCGTCCCCTAACCCTAATCCGTACGCTAAAACTTACCCGTACCTTAACACGTACGCTCATCCTAAAAGGTTGTCGTGCCCTAACCTGTCCCCTAAACCGTCCCCGTCCCCTAACCCTATCCGTAACCCTTAACCATAACCCTAACACTTACCCGAAGCCCTACCCTAACCCATCCCCTAATCCTAATTCGTATGCTAACACTAACCCGTACCCTAACACGTACGCTCACCCTAAACCGTTGTCATACACTAACCTGTCCCCTAAACCGTCCCCGTCCCCTAACCCTAACCCTAACACAAACCCTAACCCTAACACTTACCCGAAGCCTTACCCTAACCCGTCCCCTAATCCTAAACCGTACGCTAACACTAACCCGTACCCTAACACGTACGCTCACCCTAAACCATTGTCGTACCCTAACTTGTCCCCTAAACCGTCCCCATCCCCGTCCCCTAACCCTAACCCTAACCCTAACACTTACCCAAAGCCATACACTAACCCGTCCCCTAATCCTAACCCGTACGCTAACACTAACCCGTACCTTAACACGTACACTCACCCTAAACCGTTGTCGTACCCTAACCTGTCCCCTAAACCGTCCCCATCCCCTAACCATAACCCTAACCCTAACCCTAAACCTAACCCTTACACGAAGCCTCAACCAAACCCGTCCCCTAACCCTAATCTGTACGCTAACACTAACCTGTACCCTAACACTTACGCTCACCCTAAACCGTTGTCGTACCCTAACCTGTCCCCTAAACCGTCCCCGTCCCCTAAACCTAACCCTAACCCTAAAACTTACCCGAAGCCTTACCCTAACCCGTCCCCTAATCCTAATCCGTACGCTAAAACTAACCCGTACCCTAACACGTACACTCACCCAAAACGGTTGTCGTATCCTAACCTGTCCCCTAAACCGTCCCTATCCCCTAACCCTAACCCTAACTGTAACCCTAACCCTAACCGTTACCCGAACCCTTACCCTAAGCCGTCCCCTAATCCTAACCCGTACGCTAACACTAATCTGTACCCTAACAGGTACGCTCACCCTAAAACGTTGTCGTACCCTAACCTGTCCCCTAAACCGTCCCAGTCCCCAAACCCTAAACCTAACCCTAAACCTAAAACGAACACTTACCCGAAGCCTTAACCTAACCCGTCCCCTAATCCTAACCCGTAGCTAACATTAACATTTACCCTAACACGTACGCTCACCCTATACCGTTGGCGTATCTTAACCTGTCACCTAAACGGTCCCCATCCCCTAACCCTAACCCTAACCCTAACCGTTACCCAAAGCCTTACCCTAACCCGTCCCCTAATGCTAACCCGTGCGCTAACACTAACCCGTACACTAACACGTACGCTCACCCTAAACCGTTGTCGTACCCTAACCTGTCCCCTAAACCGTCCCCTAACCCTAACCCTAACCCTAACCCTAACCCTAACCCTAACCCTTACCCGAAGCCTTACCCTAGCCCGTCCCCTAATCCTAACCCGTACGCTAACACTAACCCGTACCCTAACACGTACGCTCACCCTAAACCATTGTCGTACCCTAACCTGTCCCCTAAACCGTCCCCGTCCCCTAACCCTAACACTAACCCTAACCCTAACCCTAACACTTACCCAAAGCCTTACCCTAACCCGTCCCCTAATCCTAACCTGTAGCTAACACTAACACTTACCCTAACACGTACGCTCACCCTATACAGTTGTCGTATCTTTACCTGTCCCCTAAACCGTCCCCATCCCCTAACCCTAACCCTAACCCTAACCCTAACCATTACCCAAAGCCTTACCCTAACCCGTCCCCTAATGCTAACCCGTGCGCTAACACTAAACCTTACACTAACACGTACGCTCACCCTAAACCGTTGTCGTACACTAACCTGTCCCCTAAACCGTCCCCGTCCCCTAACCCTAACCCTAACCCTAACCCTATCCCTAACCCTTAACCAAAGCCTTACCCTAACCCGTCCCCGAATCCTAACCCGTAGCTAACACTAACCCTTACCCTAACACGTACACTCACCCTAAACGGTTGTCGTATCCTAACCTGTCCCCTAAACCGTCCCCATCCCCTAACCCTAACCCTAACCGTAACCCTAACCCTAACCGTTACCCGAACCCTTACCCTAACCCGAGCCCTAATCCTAACCCGTACGCTAACAGTAATCTGTACCTTAACAGGTACGCTCAACCTAAAACGTTGTCGTAACCTAACCTGTCCCCTAAACCGTCCCAGTCCCCAAACCCTAACCCTAACCGTAAACCTAACACCAACCCTTACCCGAATCCTTAACCTAACCCGTCCCCTAATCCTAACCCGTAGCTGACATTAACACTTACCCTAACATGTACGCTCACCCTATACCGTTGTCGTATCCTAACCTGTCCCCTAAACCGTCCCAATCCCCTAACCCTAACCCTAACCCTAACCCTAATCCTAACCCTAACCCTAACCCTAACCCTTACCCGAAGCCTTACCCTAGCCCGTCCCCTAATCCTAACCTGTACGCTAACACTACCCCGTAACCTAACACGTACGCTCAACCTAAACCGTTGTCGTACGCTAACCTGTCCCCTAAACCGTCCCCGTCCCCTAACCCTAACCCTAACCCTAACCCTAAACCTAAACCTTACCGGAAGCCTTAACCTAACCCGTCCCCTAATCCTAATCCGTATGCTAACACTAAACCGTACCCTAACACGTACGCTCACCCTAAACCGTTGTCCTACCCTAACCTGTCCTCTAAACCGTCCCCGTCCCCTAACCCTAACCCTAACACTTAACCCTAACCCTAACCCTTACCCGAAGCCTTACCCTAACCCGTCCCCTAATCCTAACCCGTACGCAAACACTAACCCGTACCCTAACACGTACATTCACCCTAAACCGTGGTTGTACCCTAATTGTCCCCTAAACCATCCCCGTCCCCTAACACTAACCGTAACCCTAACCCTAACCCTAACCCTTACCCGAAGCCTTACACTAACCCGTCCCCTAATCCTAACTCGTAGGCTAACACTAACCGTACCCTAACACGTACGCTCACCCTAAACCATTGTCGTACACTAACCTGTCCCCTAAACCGTCCCTGTCCCCGTCCCCTAACCCTAACCCTAACCCTAACCCTAACCCTAACCCTTACCCGAAGCCTTACCCTAACCCGTCCCCTAATCCTAACCCGTACGGTAACACTAACCCGTACCCTAACACGTACGCTCACCCAAAACCGTTGCCGTATCCTAACCTGTCCTCTAAACCGTCACCGTCCCCTAACCCTAACCCTAACCCTAACACTAACACTTACCCGAAGCCTTACACTAAACCGTCCCATAATCCTAACCCGTTCTCTAACACTAACCCGTACCCTAACACTTACGCTCACCCTAAACCGTTGTCGTACCCTAACCTGTCCCCTAAACCGTCCCAGTCCCCTAACCCTAACCATAACCCTAACCCTAAACCTAACCCTTACCCGAAGCCTTACCATAACCCGTCTCCTAATACTAATTCGTACGCTAACACTAACCCGTACCCTAACACGTACGCTAACCCTAAACCGATGTCGTACCCAAACCTGTACCCTAAACCGTCCCTGTCCCCTAACCCTAACCCTAACACTAACCCTAAACCTAACACTTACCTGAAGCCTTACACTAACCCGTCCCCGAATCCTAACCCGTAGCTAACACTAACCCTTACCCTAACACGTACACTCACCCTAAAATGTTGTCATATCCTAACCTGTCCCCTAAATCGTCCCCATCCCCTAACCCTAATCCTAACCGTAACCCTAACACTAACCGTTACCCAAACCCTTACCCTAACCCGTCCCTTAATCCTAACCCGTATGCTAACACTAACCCGTACCCTAACACGTACGCTCACCCAAAACCGTTGCCGTATGCTAACCTGTCCTCTAAACCGTCACCGTCCCCTAACCCTAACCCTAACCCTAACACTAACACTTACCCGAAGCCTTACACTAAACCGTCCCATAATCCTAACCCGTTCTCTAACACTAACCCGTACCCTAACACTTACGCTCACCCTAAACCGTTGTCGTACCCTAACCTGTCCCCTAAACCGTCCCAGTCCCCTAACCCTAACCGTAACCCTAACCCTAAACCTAACCCTTACCCGAAGCCTTACCATAACCCGTCTCCTAATACTAATTCGTACGCTAACACTAACCCGTACCCTAACACGTACGCTAACCCTAAACCGATGTCGTACCCAAACCTGTACCCTAAACCGTCCCTGTCCCCTAACCCTAACCCTAACACTAACCCTAAACCTAACACTTACCTGAAGCCTTACACTAACCCGTCCCCGAATCCTAACCCGTAGCTAACACTAACCCTTACCCTAACACGTACACTCACCCTAAAATGTTGTCATATCCTAACCTGTCCCCTAAATCGTCCCCATCCCCTAACCCTAATCCTAACCGTAACCCTAACACTAACCGTTACCCAAACCCTTACCCTAACCCGTCCCTTAATCCTAACCCGTATGCTAACACTAACCCGTACCCTAACACCTATGCTCACCCTAAACCGTTGTCGTACACTTACCTGTCCCCTAAACCGTCCCCGTCCCCGTCCCCTAAACCTAATCCTAACCCTAAACCTAACCCTTACCCTAAGCCTTAACCTAACCCGTCCCCTAATCCTAATCTTTATTATAACACTAACCCGTACCCTAACACGTACGCTCACCCTAAACTGTTGTCTTACCCTAACCTGTCCCCTAAACCGTCCATGTCCCCTAACCCTAACCATAACACTTAACCCAAACCCTAACCCTTACTCGAAGCCTTACCCTAACCCGTCCCCTAATCGTAACCCGTACGCTAACACTAACCCGTACCCTAACACGTACACTCATCCTAAACCGTTGCCGTACCCTAATTGTGCCCTAAACCGTCCCCGTCCCCTAACCCTAACCCTAACCCTAACCCTTACCCGAAGCCTTACCCTAACCCGTCCCCTAATCCTAACCAGTACGCTAACACTACACCATACCCGAACACGTGCGCTCACCCTAAACCATTTTCGTACCCTAACCTGTCCCCTAAACCGTCCCCGTCCCCTAACACTAACCCTAACCCTAACCCTAACCCTAACACTTAGCCGAAGCCTTACCCTAACCCGTCACCTAATCCTAACCCGTACGCTAACACTTACCCGTACCCTAACACGTACGCTCATCCTAAACAGTTGCCGTACCCCAAACTGTCCCCTAAACCGTCCCCGTCCCCTAACCCTAACCCTAACCCTAACCGTAACCCTAAAACCCGAAGCCTTACCCTAACCCGTCCCCTAATCCTAAACCGTACGGTAACACTAAACCGTACCCTAACACGTACGCTCACCCTAAACCGTTGTCGTACGCTAACCTGTCACCTAACCCGTCCCATTCCCCTAAACCTAACCCTAACCCTAAACCTAAACTTAACCCTTACCCGAAGCCTTAAGCTAACCCGTCCCCTAATCCTAATCCGTACGGTAACACTAACCCGTACCCTAACATGTACACTCACCCTAAACCGTTTTCGTACACTAACCTGCCCCTAAACCGTCCCCGTCCCCTAAATCTAACCCTAAACCTAACCCTAATCCTAACACTTACCCGAAGCCTTACCCTAACCCGTCACCTAATTCTAACCCGTACGCTATCACTAACCCGTACCCTAACACGTACGCTCACCCTAAACCGTTGTCGTACTCTAACCTGTCCCCGAAACTGTCCCCGTACCTTAACTTTAACCTTAATCCTAACCCTAAACCTAACCCTTACCCGAAGCCTTACACTAACCTGTCCCCTAATCCTAATCCGTACGTTAAAACTAACCCGTACCCTAACACGTACGCTCACCCTAAACCGTTGTCGTACCCTAACCTGTCCCCTAAACCGTCCCCATCCCCTAACCCTAACCGTAACCCTTAACCCTAACCCTAACACTTACCTGAAGCCTTACCCTAACCCGTCCCTTAATCGTAAACCATACGCTAACACTAACCCGTACCCTAACACGTACGCTCACCCAAAACCGTTGTCTTATCCAAACCTGTCCCCTTAACCGTCCCCATCCCCTAACCCTAACCCTAACCCTTACCCGAAGCCTTTCCCTAACCCGTCCCTTAATCCTAACATGTACGCTATCACTAACCCGTACCCTAACACGTACGCTCACCCTAAACCGTTGTCGTACCCTAACCTGTCCCCTAAACCGTCCCCGTCCCCTAACCCTAACCCTAACCCTAACCCTAAACCTAACCCTTACCCGAAGCCTTAAACTAACCCGTCCCTTAATCATAATCCATACGCTAACACTAACCCGTACCCTAACACGTACGCTCACCCAAAACCGTTGTCGTATCCTAACCTGTCCCCTAAACCGTCCCCATCCCCTAAACCTAAACCTAACCCTAAACCTAACCCTAACCGTTACCCAGAGACTTACCCTAAACCGTCCCCTAATCCTAACCCGTGCCCTAACACTAAACCGTGCACTAACGTACGCTCACCCTAAACCGTTGTACACTAACCTGTCCCCTAAACCGTCCTCATCACCTAACCCTAACCCTAACACTTAACCCTAACACTTACCCGAAGCCTTACCCTAACCCGTCCCATAATCCTAACCCGTACGCTAACAGTAACCTGTACCCTAACATGTACGCACACCCAAAAGCGTTGCCGTACCCTAACCTGTCCCCTAAACCGTCCCCGTCCCCTAACCCTAACCCTAACCCTAACCCTAACCCTAACCCTAACCCTAACACTTACCCGAAGCCTTACCCTAACCCGTCCCCTAATCCTAACCCGTATGCTAACACTGACCCGTACCCTAACACGTATGCTCACCCTAAAGTGTTGTCGTACCCTAACCTGTCCCCTAAACCGTCCCCTTCCCCGTCGCCGTCCCCTAACCCTAACCCTAACCCTAACACTTACCCGAAGCCTTACCCTAACCCGTCCCATAAACCTAACCCGTATGCTTACACTAACCCATACCCTAAAACGTACGCTGACCCTAAACCGTTGTCGTACCCTAACCTGTCCCCTAAACCGACCCCGTCCACTAACCCTAACACTAACCCTAACCCTAAACCTAAACCTTACCCGAAGCCTTAACCTAACCCGTCCCCTAATCCTAAGCCGTACGCTAAGAGTAACCCGTACCCTAACACGTACACACACCCTAAACCATTTTCGTACCGTAACCTGACCCCTAAACCGTCCCCGTCCCCTAACCCTAACCCTAACCCTAACCCTAACACTTACCCGAAGCCTTACCCTAATACGTCCCCTAATCCTAACCCGTACGCTAACACTAACCTTTACCCTAACACGTACACTCACCCTAAACGGTTGTCGTACCCTAAACTGTCCCCTAAACCGTCCCCGTCCCCTAACCCTAAACCTAACCCTAACCCTAACCGTTACCCGTACCCTTACCCTAACCCGTCCCCTAATCCTTACCCGTACACTAACACTATTCCGTACCCTAACACGTACGCTCACACTAAAACGTTGTCATACCCTAACCTGTCCTCTACATCGTCCCCATCCCCAAACCCTAAACCTAACTGTAACCGTAACCCTAACCCTTACCCGAAGCCTTACCCTAACCTGTCCCCTAATCCTAACCCGTAGCTAACACTAAACCTTACCCTAACACGTACACTCACCCTAAACCGTTGTCGTATCCTAAGCTGTCCCCTACACCGTCCCCATCCCCTAACCCTAACCATAGCCCTAACCCTAAACCTAACCCTTACCCGAAGCCTTACCCTAACCCGTCCCCTAATCCTGACCCATATGCTAACACTAACCCGTACCCTAACACCTACACTCACCCTAAACCGTTGTCGTACCTTAACCTGTCCCCTAAACCGTCCCCATCCCCTAACCCTAACCCTAACCCTCACCCTATCCCTAACCCTTATCTGAAGCCTTAACCTAACCCGTCCCCTAATCCTAAACCGTACGCTAACACTAACGCGTACCCTAACACGTACGCTCACCCTAAACCGTTATCGTACCCTAACCTGTCCCCTAAATCGTCCCCGTCCCCTAACCCTAACCCTAACGCTAATCCTAAACCTAAAACTTACCCGAAGCCTTAACTACCCGTCACCTAATCCTAATCCGTATGCTAACAGTAACACGTACCCTAACACGAACACACACCCTAAACCATTTTCGTAACTTAACCTGTCCCCTAAACCGTCCCCGTCCCCTAACCCTAACCCTAACACTTAACCCTAACCCTAAACCTTACCCGAAGCCTTACCGTAACCCGTCACCTAATCCTAACACATACGCTAACACTAACCCGTACCCAAACACGTGCGCTAACCCTAAACCGTTGTCATACCATAATTGTCCCCTAAACAGTCCCCGTCCCCTAACCTTAACCCTAACCCTAACCCTAACCCTTACCCAAAGCCTTACCCTAAGCAGTCCCCTAATCTTAACCCGTACGCTAACACTAACCCGTACCCTAACACGTACGCTCACCCTAAACCGTTCTCGTACCCTAATCTGTCCCCTAAACCGTCCCCGTCCCACAACCCTAACCCTAACCCTAACCCTAACACTAACACTTACCCGAAGCCTTACCCTAACCCGTCCCCTAATCCTAACCCGTACGCTAACACTAACCCGTACCCTAACACGTACGCTCACCCTAAACTGTTGTCGTACCCTAAACTGTCCCCTAACCCGTTCCCATCCCCTAACCCTAACCTTACCCTAACCCTAAACCTAACCCTTACCCGAACCCTTAACGTAACCCGTCCCCTAATCCTAATCAGTACGCTAACAGTAACCCGTACCCTAACACGTACACACACCCTAAACCATTTTCGTAATGTAACCTGTCCCCTAAACCGTCCCCGTCCCCTAACCCTAACCCTAACACTTAACCCTAACCCTAAACCTTACCCGAAGCCTTACCCTAACCCGTCACCTAATCCTAACCCGCACGCTAACACTAACCCGTACCCAAACACGTGCGCTCACCCTAAACCGTTGTCATACCCTAATTGTCCCCTAAACCGTCCCTGTCCCCTAACGTTAACCCTAACACTAACCCTAACCCTTACCCAAAGCCTTACCCTAAGCTGTCCCCTAATCTTAACCCGTACGCTAACACTAACCCGTACCCTAACACGTACGCTCACCCTAAATCGTTCTCGTACCCTAATCTGTCCCCTAAACCGTCCCCGTCCCCTAACCCTAACCCTAACCCTAACCCTAAGACTAACACTTACCCGGAGCCTTACCCTAACCCGTCCCCTAATCCTAACCCGTACGCTAACATTAACCCGTACCCTAACACGTACGCTCACCCTAAACTGTTGTCGTACCCTAAACTGTCCCCTAACCCGTCCCCATCCCCTAACCCTAACCCTACCCTAACCTTAAACCTAACCCTTACCCGAACACTTAACCTAACCCGTCCCCTAATCCTAATCTGTACACAAACACTAACCCGTACCCTAACACGTACACTCACCCTAAACCGTTTTCGTACCCTAACCTGTCCCCTAAACCGTCCTCGTCCCCTAACCCTAACCCTAACCCTAACCATAACCATACCACTTACCCGAAGCCTTACCCTGATCCGTCCCCTAATCCTAACACTTACGCTAACACTAACCTTTACCCTAACACGTACGCTCACCCTAAACCGTTGTCGTACCCTAACCTGTCCCCTAAACCGTCCCCGTCCCTTAACCCTAATCCTAACCCTAAACCTAACCCTTACCCGAAGCCTTAAACTAACCCGTCCCCTAATCCTAATCCGTAAGCTAACACTAAACTGTACCCTAACACGTACGCTCACCCTAAACCGTTGTCGTACCCTAACCTGTCCCCTAAACCGTCCCCGTCCCCTAACCCTAACCCTAACCCTAACCCTATCCCTAACCCTTATCCGAAGCCTTACCCAAACCCGTCACCTAATCCTAACCCGTACGCTAACACTAACCCGTACCCAAACACGTACGCTCACCCTAAACCGTTGTCGTACCCTAACCTGTCCCCTAACCCGTCCCCATCCCCTAACCCTAACCCTACCCTAAACCTAACCCTTACCCGAACCCTTAACCTAACCCGTCCCCTAATCCTAATCCGTACGCAAACACTAACCCGTACCCTAACACGTACACTCACCCTAAACCGTTTTCGTACCCTAACCTGTCCCCTAAACCGTCCTCGTCCCCTAACCGTAACCCTAAGCCTAACCATAACCATAACACTTACCCGAAGCCTTACCCTAACCCGTCCCCTAATCGTAAACCTTACGCTAACACTAACTTTTACCCTAACACGTACGCTCACCCTAAACCGCTTTCGTACCCTAACCTGTCCCCTAAACCGTCCCTGTCCCTTAACCCTAACCCTAACCCTAAACCTAACCCTTACCCGAAGCCTTAACCTAACCTGTCCCCAATCCTAATCCGTAAGCTAACACTAACCCGTACCCTAACACGTACGCTCACCCTAAACCGTTGTCGTACCCTAACCTGTCCCCTAAATCGTCCCCGTGCACTAACCCTAACCCTAACCCTAATCCTAAACCTAACACTTACCCGAAGCCTTAACTACCCCGTCCCCTAATCCTAATCCGTACGCTAACAGTTACCCGTACCCTAACACGTACACACACCCTAAACCATTTTCTTAACGTAACCTGTCCCCTAAACCGTCCCCGTCTCCTAACCCTCACCCTAACACTTAACCCTAACCCTAAACCTTACCCGAATCCTTACCCTAACCCGTCACCTAATCCTAAACCGTACGCTAACACTAATCCGTACCCAAACACGTACGCTCACCCTAAACCGTTGTCGTACCCTAACCTGTCCCCTAACCCGTCCCCATCCCCTAACCCTAACCCTACCCTAACCCTACACCTAACCCTTACCCGAACCCTTAACCTAACCCGTCCCCTAATCCTAATCCATACGCAAACACTAACCCGTACCCTAACACGTACACTCACCCTAAACCCTTTTCGTACCCTAACCTGTCCCCTAAACCGTCCTCGTCCCCTAACCCTAACCCTAACCCTAACCATAACATTAACACTTACCCGAAGCCTTACCCTAACCCGACCCCTAATCCTAACCCTTACGCTAACACTAACCTTTACCCTAACACGTACGCTCACCCTAAACCGTTGTCGTACCCTAACCTGTCCCCTAAATCGTCCCCGTCCCTTAACCCTAACCCTAACCCTAAACCTAACACTTACCCGAAGCCTTAACCTAACCCATCCCCTAATCCTAATCCGTAGGCTAACACTAACCCGTACCCTAACACGTACGCTCACCCTAAACCGTTCTCGTACCCTAATCTGTCCCTTAAACCGTCCCCATCCCCTAACCCTAACCCTAACCCTAACACTAACACTAACACATACCCGAAGCCTTACCCTAACCCGTCCCCTAATCCTAAACCGTACGCTAACACTAACCCGTACCCTAACACGTACGCTCACCCTAAACTGTTGTCATACCCTAAACTGTCCCCTAACCCGTCCCCATCCCCTAACCCTAACCCTACCCTAACCCTAAAACTAACCCTTACCCGAACCCTTAACCTAACCCGTCCCCTAAATCTAATCCGTATGCAAACACTAACCCGTACCCTAACACGTACACTCACGCTAAACCGTTTTCGTACCCTAACCTGTCCCCTAAACCGTCCTCGTCCCCTAACCCTAACCCTAACCGTAACCATAACCATAACACTTACCCGAAGCCTTACCCTAACCCGTCCCCTAATCCTAACCCTTACGCTAACACTAACCTTTACCCTAACACGTACGCTCACCCTAAACCGTTGTCGTACCCTAACCTGTCCCCTAAACCGTCCCCGTCCCTTAACCCTAACCCTAACCCTAAACCTAACCCTTACCCGAAGCCTTAACCTAACCCGTCCCCTAATCCTAATCCGTACGCTAACACTAACGCGTATCCTAACACGTACGCTCACACTAAACCGTTGTCGTACCCTAACCTGTCCCCTAAACCGTCCCCGTCCCCTAACCCTAACCCTAACCCTAATCCTAAACCTAACACTTACCCGAAGCCTTAACTACCCCGTCACCTAATCCTAATCCGTACGCTAACAGTAACCCGTACCCTAACACGAACACACACCCTAAACCATTTTCGTAACGTAACCTGTCCCCTAAACCGTCCCCGTCCCCTAACCCTAACCCTAACACTTAACCCTAACCCTAAACCTTACCCGAAGCCTTACCCTAACCCGTCACCTAATCCTAACCCGTACGCTAACACTAACCCGTACCCAAACACGTGCGCTCACCCTAAACCGTTGTCATACCATAATTGTCCCCTAAACAGTCCCCGTCGCCTAACCTTAACCCTAACCCTAACCCTAACCCTTACCCAAAGCCTTACCCTAACCCTTCCCCTAATCCTAACCCGAACGCTAACACTAACCCGTACCCTAACACGTACGCTCACCCTAAACTGTTATCATACCCTAAACTGTCCCCTAACCCGTCCCCATCTCCTAACCCTAACCTTACCCTAACCCTAAACCTAACCCTTACCCGAAACCTTAACCTAACCCGTCCCCTAATCCTAATCCGTATGCAAACACTAACCCGTACCCTAACACGTACACTCACCCTAAACCGTTTTCGTACCCTAAACTGTCCCCTAAACCGTCCTTGTCCCCTAACCCTAACCCTAACCCTAACCATAACCATAACACTTACCCGAAGCCTTACCCTAACCCGTCCCCTAATCCTAATCCTTACGCTAACACTAACCTTTACCCTAACACGTACGCTCACCCTAAACCGTTGTTGTACCCTAACCTGTCCCCTAAACCGTCCCCGTCCCCTAACCCTAACCCTAACACTTAACCCTAACCCTAAACCTTACCCGAAGCCTTACCCTAACCCGTCACCTAATCCTAACCCGCACGCTAACACTAACCCGTACCCAAACACGTGCGCTCACCCTAAACCGTTGTCATACCCTAATTGTCCCCTAAACCGTCCCTGTCCCCTAACGTTAACCCTAACACTAACCCTAACCCTTACCCAAAGCCTTTCCCTAAGCAGTCCCCTAATCTTAACCCGCACGCTAACACTAACCCGTACCCTAACACGTACGCTCACCCTAAATCGTTCTCGTACCCTAATCTGTCCCCTAAACCGTCCCCGTCCCCTAACCCTAACACTAACCCTAACCCTAAGACTAACACTTACCCGGAGCCTTACCCTAACCCGTCCCCTAATCCTAACCCGTACGCTAACATTAACCCGTACCCTAACACGTACGCTCACCCTAAACTGTTGTCGTACCCTAAACTGTCCCCTAACCCGTCCCCATCCCCTAACCCTAACCCTACCCTAACCTTAAACCTAACCCTTACCCGAACCCTTAACCTAACCCGTCCCCTAATCCTAATCTGTACACAAACACTAACCCGTACCCTAACACGTACACTCACCCTAAACCGTTTTCGTACCCTAACCTGTCCCCTAAACCATCCTCGTCCCCTAACCCTAACCCTAACCCTAACCATAACCATACCACTTACCCGAAGCCTTACCCTGATCCGTCCCCTAATCCTAACCCTTACGCTAACACTAACCTTTACCCTAACACGTACGCTCACCCTAAACCGTTGTCGTACCCTAACCTGTCCCCTAAACCGTCCCCGTCCCTTAACCCTAATCCTAACCCTAAACCTAACCCTTACCCGAAGCCTTAAACTAACCCGTCCCCGAATCCTAATCCGTAAGCTAACACTAAACTGTACCCTAACACGTACGCTCACCCTAAACCGTTGTCGTACCCTAACCTGTCCCCTAAACCGTCCCCGTCCCCTAACCCTAACCCTAACCCTAACCCTATCCCTAACCCTTATCCGAAGCCTTACCCAAACCCGTCACCTAATCCAAACCCGTACGCTAACACTAACCCGTACCCAAACACGTACGCTCACCCTAAACCGTTGTCGTACCCTAACCTGTCCCCTAACCCGTCCCCATCCCCTAACCCTAACCCTACCCTAAACCTAACCCTTACCCGAATCCTTAACCTAACCCGTCCCCTAATCCTAATCCGTACGCAAACACTAACCCGTACCCTAACACGTACACTCACCCTAAACCGTTTTCGTACCCTAACCTGTCCCCTAAACCGTCCTCGTCCCCTAACCGTAACCCTAAGCCTAACCATAACCATAACACTTACCCGAAGCCTTACCCTAACCCGTCCCCTAATCGTAAACCTTACGCTAACACTAACTTTTACCCTAACACATACGCTCACCCTAAACCGCTTTCGTACCCTAACCTGTCCCCTAAACCGTCCCTGTCCCTTAACCCTAACCCTAACCCTAAACCTAACCCTTACCCGAAGCCTTAACCTAACCTGTCCCCAATCCTAATCCGTAAGCTAACACTAACCCGTACCCTAACACGTATGCTCACCCTAAACCGTTGTCGTACACTAACCTGTCCCCTAAATCGTCCCCGTGCACTAACCCTAGCCCTAACCCTAATCCTAAACCTAACACTTACCGGAAGCCTTAACTACCCCGTCCCCTAATCCTAATCCGTACGCTAACAGTTACCCGTACCCTAACACGTACACACACCCTAAACCATTTTCGTAACGTAACCTGTCCCCTAAACCGTCCCCGTCTCCTAACCCTCACCCTAACACTTAACCCTAACCCTAAACCTTACCCGAATCCTTACCCTAACCCGTCACCTAATCCTAACCCGTACGCTAACACTAATCCGTACCCAAACACGTACGCTCACCCTAAACCGTTTTCGTACCCTAACCTGTCCCCTAACCCGTCCCCATCCCCTAACCCTAACCCTACACTAACCCTACACCTAACCCTTACCCGAACCCTTAACCTAACCCGTCCCCTAATCCTAATCCATACGCAAACACTAACCCGTACCATAACACGTACACTCACCCTAAACCCTTTTCGTACCTTAACCTGTCCCCTAAACCGTCCTCGTCCCCTAACCCTAACCCTAACCCTAACCATAACATTAGCACTTACCCGAAGCCTTACCCTAACCCGACCCCTAATCCTAACCCTTACGCTAACACTAACCTTTACCCTAACACGTACGCTCACCCTAAACCGTTGTCGTACCCTAACCTGTCCCCTAAATCGTCCCCGTCCCTTAACCCTAACCCTAACCCTAAACCTAACACTTACCCGAAGCCTTAACCTAACCCATCCCCTAATCCTAATCCGTAGGCTAACACTAACCCGTACCCTAACACGTACGCTCACCCTAAACCGTTCTCGTACCCTAATCTGTCCCTTAAACCGTCCCCATCCCCTAACCCTAACCCTAACCCTAACACTAACACTAACACTTACCCGAAGCCTTACCCTAACACGTCCCCTAATCCTAACCCGTACGCTAACACTAACCCGTACCCTAACACGTACGCTCACCCTAAACTGTTGTCGTACCCTAAACTGTCCCCTAACCCGTCCCCATCCCCTAACCCTAACCCTACCCTAACCCTAAACCTAACCCTTACCCGAACCCTTAACCTAACCCGTCCCCTAAATCTAATCCGTATGCAAACACTAACCCGTACCCTAACACGTACACTCACGCTAAACCGTTTTCGTACCCTAACCTGTCCCCTAAACCGTCCTCGTCCCCTAACCCTAACCCTAACCATAACCATAACACTTACCCGAAGCCTTACCCTAACCCGTACCCTAATCCTAACCCTTACGCTAACACTAACCTTTACCCTAACACGTACGCTCACCCTAAACCGTTGTCGTACCCTAACCTGTCCCTAAACCATCCCCGTCCCTTAACCCTAACCCTAACCCTAAACCTAACCCTTACCCGAAGCCTTAACCTAACCCGTCCCCTAATCCTAATCCGTACGCTAACACTAACGCGTATCCTAACACGTACGCTCACACTAAACCGTTGTCGTACCCTAACCTGTCCCCTAAACCGTCCCCGTCCCCTAACCCTAACCCTAACCCTAATCCTAAACCTAACACTTACCCGAAGCCTTAACTACCCCGTCACCTAATCCTAATCCGTACGCTAACAGTAACCCGTACCCTAACACGAACACACACCCTAAACCATTTTCGTAACGTAACCTGTCCCCTAAACCGTCCCCGTCCCCTAACCCTAACCCTAACAATTAACCCTAACCCTAAACCTTACCCGAAGCCTTACCCTAACCCGTCACCTAATCCTAACCCGTACGCTAACACTAACCCGTACCCAAACACGGGCGCTCACCCTAAACAGTTGTCATACCATAATTGTCCCCTAAACAGTCCCCGTCGCCTAACCTTAACCCTAACCCTAACCCTAACCCTTACCCAAAGCCTTACCCTAACCCTTCCCCTAATCCTAACCCGAACGCTAACACTAACCCGTACCCTAACATGTACGCTCACCCTAAACTGTTGTCATACCATAAACTGTCCCCTAACCCGTCCCCATCCCCTAACCCTAACCTTACCCTAACCCTAAACCTAACCCTTACCCGAAACCTTAACCTAACCCGTCCCCTAATCCTAATCCGTATGCAAACACTAACCCGTACCCTAACACGTACACTCACCCTAAACCGTTTTCGTACCCTAAACTGTCCCCTAAACCGTCCTTGTCCCCTAACCCTAAACCTAACCCTAACCATAACCATAACACTTACCCGAAGCCTTACCCTAACCCGTCCCCTAAACCTAATCCTTACGCTAACACTAACCTTTACCCTAACACGTACGCTCACCCTAAACCGTTGTTGTACCCTAACCTGTCCCCTAAACCGTCCCCGTCCCTTAACCCTAACCCTAACCCTAAACCTAACCCTTACCCGAAGCCTTAACCTAACCCGTCCCCTAATCCTAATCCTTAAGCTAACACTAACCCGTACCCTAACACGTACGCTCACCCTAAACCGTTGTCGTACCCTAACCTGTCCCCTAAACCGTCCCCGTCCCCTAACCCTAACCCTAACCCTACCCCTATCCCTAACCCTTATCCGAAGCCTTAACTACCCCGTCCCCTAATCCTAATCCGTACGCTAACAGTAACCCGTACCCTATCACGTACACACACCCTAAACCATTTTCGTAACGTAACCTGTCCCCTAAACCGTCCCCGTCCCCTAACCCTAACACTTAACCCTAACCCTAAACCTTACCCGAAGCCTTACCCTAACCCGTCACCTAATCCTAACCCGTACGCTAACACTAACCCGTACCCAAACACGTACGCTCACCCTAAACCGTTGTCATACCCTAACCTGTCCCGTAACCCGTCCCCATCCCCTAACCCTAACCCTACACTAACCCGAAACCTAACACTTACCAGAACCCTTAACCTAACCCGTCCCCTAATCCTAATCCGTATGCAAACACTAACCCGTACCCTAACACGTACACTCACCCTAAACCGTTTTCGTACACTAACCTGTCCCCTAAACCGTCCGAGTCCCCTAACCCTAACCCTAACCATAACCATAACCATAACACTTATCCGAAGCCTTACCCTAACTCGTCCCCTAATCCTAACCCTTACGCTAACACGAAACTTTACCCTAACACGTACGCTCACCCTAAACCGTTGTCGTACCCTATCCTGTCCCCTAAACCGTCCCCATCCCTTAACCCTAACCCTAACCCTAAACCTAACCTTTACCCGAACCCTTAACCTAACCCGTCCCCTAATCCTAATCCGTAAGCTAACACTAACCCGTACCCTAACACGTACGCTCACCCTAAACCGTTGTCGTACCCTAACCTGTCCCCTAAACCGTCCCCGTCCCCTAACCCTAACCCTAACCCTAACCCTATCCCTAACACTTATCCGAAGCCTTAACCTAACCCGTCCCCTAATCCTAACCCGTACGCTAACACTAACCCGTACCCTAACACGTACGCTCACCCTAAACCGTTGTCGTACCCTAACCTGTCCCCTAAATCGTCCCCGTCCCCTAACCCTAACCCTAACCCTAATCCTAAACCTAACACTTACCGGAAGCCTTAACTACCCCGTCCCCTAATCCTAAACCGTACGCTAACAGTAACCCGTACCCTAACACGTACACACACCCTAAACCATTTTCGTAACGTAACCTGTCCCCTAAACCGTCCCCGTCCCCTAACCCTAACCCTAACACTTAACCCTAACCCTAAACCTTGCCCGAAGCCTTACCCTAACCCGTCACCTAATCCTAACCCGCACGCCAACACTAACCCGTACCCAAACACGTGCGCTCACCCTAAACCGTTGTCATACCCTAATTGTACCCTAAACCGTCCCTGTCCCCTAACGTTAACCCTAACCCTAACCCTAACCCTTACCCAAAGCCTTACCCTAAGCAGTCCCATAATCTTAACCCGTACGCTTACACTAACCCGTACCCTAACACGTACGCTCACCCTAAATCGTTCTCGTACCCTAATCTGTCCCCTAAACCGTCCCCGTCCCCTAACCCTAACCCTAACCCTAACACTAACACTAACACTTACCCGGAGCCTTACCCTAACCCGTCCCCTAATCCTAACTCGTACGCTAACACTAACCCGTACCCTAACACATACGCTCACCCTAAACTGTTGTTGTACCCTAAACTGTCCCCTAACCCGTCCCCATCCCCTAAACCTAACCCTAACCTAACCTTAAACCTAATCCTTACCCGAACCCTTAACCTAACCCGTCCCCTAATCCTAATCCGTATGCAAACACTAACCCGTACCCTAACAGGTACACTCACCCTAAAACGTTTTCGTACCCTAAACTGTCCCCTAAACCTTCCTCGTCCCCTAACCCGAACCCTAACCATAACCATAACCATAACACTTACCCGAAGCCTTACCCTAACCCGTCCCCTAATCCTAACCCTTAGGCTAACACTAACCTTTACCCTAACGCGTACGCTCACCCTAAACCGTTGTCGTACCCTAACCTGTCCCCTAAACCGTCCCCGTCCCTTAACCCTAACCCTAACCCTAAACCTAACCCTTACCCGAAGCCTTAACCTAACCCATCCCCTAATCCTAACCCGTACGCTAATACTAACCCATACCCTAACATGTACGCTCACCCTAAACCGTTGTCGTACCCTAACCTGTCCCCTAAATCGTCCCCGTCCCCTAACCCTAACCCTAACCCTAATCCTAAACCTAACACGTACCCGAAGCCTTAACTACCCCGTCCCCTAATCCTAATCCGTACGCTAACAGTAACCTGTACCCTAACACGTACACACACCCTAAACCATTTTCGTAACGTAACCTGTCCCCTAAACCGTCCCCGTCCCCTAACCCTAACCCTAACACTTAACCCTAACCCTAAACCTTACCCGAAGCCTTACCCTAACCCGTCACCTAATCCTAACCCGTACGCTAACACTAACCCGTACCCAAACACGTGCGCTCACCCTAAACCGTTGTCATACACTAATTGTCCCCTAAACCGTCGCCGTCCCCTAACCTTAACCCTAACCCTAACCCTAACACTTACCCAAAGCCTTACCCTAAGCAGTCCCCTAATCTTAACCCGTACGCTAACACTAACCTGTACCCTAACACGTACGCTCACCCTAAACCGTTCTCGTACCCTAATCTGTCCGCTAAACCATCCCCATCCCCTAACCATAACCCTAACCCTAACCCTAACACTAACACTTACCCGAAGCCTTACCCTAACCCGTCCCCTAATCCTAACCCGTACGCTAACACTAACCCGTACCCTAATACGTACGCTCACCCTAAACCGTTGTCGTACCCTAACCTGTCCCCTAACCCGTCCCCATCCCATAACCCTAACCCTACCCTAACCCTAAACCTAACCCTTACCCGAACCCTTAACCTAACCCGTTCCCTAATCCTAATCCGTACGCAAACACTAACCCATACCCTAACACGTACACTCACCCTAAACCGTTTTCATACCCTAACCTGTCCCCTAAACCGTCCTCGTCCCCTAACCCTAACCCTAACCCTAACCATAACCATACCACTTACCCGAAGCCTTACCCTGACCCGTCCACTAATCCTAACCCTTACGCTAACACTAACCTTTACCCTAACACGTACGCTCAACCTAAACCGTTGTCGTACCCTAACCTGTCCCCTAAACCGTCCCCGTCCCTTAACCCTAACCCTAACCCTAAACCTAACCCTTACCCGAAGCCTTAACCTAACCCGTCCCCTAATCCTAATCCGTAAGCTAACACTAACCCGTACCCTAACACGTACGCTCACCCTAAACCGTTGTCGTACCCTATCCTGTCCCCTAAATCGTCCCCGTCCCCTAACCCTAACCCTAACCCTAATCCTATACCTAACCCTTATCCGAAGCATTACCCAAACCCGTCACCTAATCCTAACTCGTACGCTAACACTAACCCGTACCCAAACACGTGCGCTCACCCTAAACCTTTGTCATACCCTAATTGTCCCCTAAACCGTCCCCGTCCCCTAACCCTAACCCTAACACTTAACCCTAACCCTAAACCTTGCCCGAAGCCTTACCCTAACCCGTAACCTAATCCTAACCCGCACGCTAACACTAACCCGTACCCAAACACGTGCGCTCACCCTAAACCGTTGTCATACCCTAATTGTCCCCTAAACCGTCCCTGTCCCCTAACGTTAACCCTAACCCTAACCCTAACCCTTGCCCAAAGCCTTACCCTAAGCAGTCCCCTAAACTTAACCCGTACGCTAACACTAACCCGTACCCTAACACGTACGCTCACCCTAAATCGTTCTCGTACCCTAATCTGTCCCCTAAACCGTCCCCGTCCCCTAACCCTAACCCTAACACTAACACTTACCCGGAGCCTTACCGTAACCTGTCCCCTAATCCTAACTCGTACGCTAACACTAACCCGTACCCTAACACGTACGCTCACCCTAAACTGTTTTCGTACCCTAAACTGTCCCCTAACCCGTCCCCATCCCCTAACCCTAACCCTACCCTAACCTTAAACCTAACCCTTACCCGAACCCTTAACCTAACCCGTCCCCTAATCCTAATCCGTACGCAAACACTAACCCGTACCCTAACACGTACACTCACCCTAAACCGTTTTCGTACCCTAACCTGTCCCCTAAACCGTCCTCGTCCCCTAACCCTAACCCTAACCATAACCATAAACATAACACTTACCCGAAGCCTTACCCTAACCCGTCCCCTAATCCTAACCCTTAGGCTAACACTAACCTTTACCCTAACACGTACGCTCACCCTAAACCGTTGTCTTAACCTAACCTGTCCCATAAACCGTCCCCGTCCCTTAACCCTAACCCTAACCCTAAACCTAACCCTTACCCGAAGCCTTAACCTAACCCGTCCCCTAATCCTAATCCGTAAACTAACACTAACCCGTACCCTAACACGTACGCTCACCCTAAACCATTGTCGTACCCTAACCTGTCCCCTAAACCGTCCCCGTCCCCGTCCCCTAACCCTAACCCTAACCCTATCCCTAACCCTTATCCGAAGCCTTAACCTAACCCGTCCCCTAATCCTACACCGTACGCTAACACCAACCCATACCCTAACATGTACGCTCACCCTAAACCGTTGTTGTACCCTAACCTGTCCCCTAAATCGTCCCCGTCCCCTAACCCTAACCCTAACCCTAATCCTAAACCTAACACGTACCCGAAGCCTTAACTACCCCGTCCCCTAACCCTAATCCGTACGCTAACAGTAACCTGTACCCTAACACGTACACACACCCTAAACCATTTTCGTAACGTAGCCTGTCTCCTAAACCGTCCCCGTCCCCTAACCCTAACCCTAACACTTAACCCTAACCCTAAACCTTACCCGAAGCCTTACCCTAACCCGTCACCTAATCCTAACCCGTACGCTAACACTAACCCGTACCCAAACACGTGCGCTCACCCTAAACCGTTGTCATACCCTAATTGTCCCCTAAACCGTCCCAGTCCCCTAACCTTAACCCTAACCCTAACCCTAACACTTACCCAAAGCCTTACCCTAAGCACTCACCTAATCTTAACCCGTACGCTAACACTAAACTGTACCCTAACACGTACGCTCACCCTAAACCATTCTCGTACCCTAATCTGTCCGCTAAACCATCCCCATCCCCTAAGCATAACCCTAACCCTAACGCTAACACTAACACTTCCCCGAAGCCTTACCCTAACCCGTCCCCTAATCCTAACCCGTACGCTAACACTAACCCGTACCCTAATACGTACGCTCACCCTAAACCGTTGTCGTACCCTAACCTGTCCCCTAACCCGTCCCCATCCCATAACCCTAACCCTACCCTAACCCTAAACCTAACCCTTACCCGAACCCTTAACCTAACCCGTTCCCTAATCCTAATCCTTACGCAAACACTAACCCATACCCTAACACGTACACTCACCCTAAACCGTTTTCGTACCCTAACCTGTCCCCAAAACCGTCCTCATCCCCTAACCCTAACCCTAACCCTAACCATAACCATACCACTTACCCGAAGCCTTACCCTGACACGTCCCCTAATCCTAACCCTTACACTAACACTAACCTTTACCCTAACACGTACGCTCACCCTAAACCCTTGTCGTACCCTAACCTGTCCCCTAAACCGTCCCCGTCCCTTAACCCTAACCCTAACCCTAAACCTAACCCTTACCCGAAGCCTTAACCTAACCCGTCCCCTAATCCTAATCCGTAAGCTAACACTAACCTGTACCCTAACACGTACGCTCACCCTAAACCGTTGTCGTACCCTAACCTGTCCCCTAAACCGTCCCCGTCCCCTAACCCTAACCCTAACCCTAACCCTATCCCTAACCCTTATCCGAAGCCTTACCCAAACCCGTCACCTAATCCTAACCCGTACGCTAACACTAACCCGTACCCAAACACGTACGCCCACCATAAACCGTTGTCGTACCCTAACCTGTCCCCTAACCCGTCCCCATCCCCTAACCCTAAACCTACCCTAACCCTAAACCTAACCCTTACCCGAAACCTTAACCTAACCCATCCACTAACCCTAATCCGTACGCAAACACTAACCCGTACCCTAACACGTACACTCACCCTAAACCGTTTTCGTACCCTAACCTGTCCGCTAAACCGTCCTCGTCCCCTAACCCTAACCCTAAGCCTAACCATAACCATAACACTTACCCGAAGCCTTACCCTAACCCGTCCCCTAATCGTAAACCTTACGCTAACATTAACTTTTACCCTAACACGTACGCTCACCCTAAACCGTTGTCGTACCCTAACCTGTCCCCTATACCGTCCCCGTCCCTTAACCCTAACCCTAACCCTAAACCTAACCCTTACCCGAAGCCTTAACGTAACCCGTCCCCTAATCCTAATCCGTAAGCTAACACTAACCCGTACCCTAACACGTACGCTCACCCTAAACCGTTGTCGTACCCTAACCTGTCCCCTAAATCGTCCCCGTGCACTAACCCTAACCCTAACCCTAATCCTAAACCTAACACTTACCCGAAGCCTTAACTACCCCGTCCCCTAATCCTAATCCGTATGCTAACAGTTACCCGTACCCTAACACGTACACACACCCTAAACCATTTTTGTAATGTAACCTGTCCCCTAAACCGTCCCCGTCCCCTAACCCTAACCCTAACACTTAACCCTAACCCTAAACCTTACCCGAATCCTTACCCTAACCCGTCACCTAATCCTAACCCGTACACTAACACTAACCCGTACCCTAACACGTACGCTCACCCTAAACCGTTGTCGTACCCTAACCTGTCCCCTAAACCGTCCCCGTCCCCTAACCCTAACCCTAACCCTACCCCTATCCCTAACCCTTATCCGAAGCCTTAACTACCCCGTCCCCTAATCCTAATCCGTACGCTAACAGTAACCCGTACCCTATCACGTACACACACCCTAAACCATTTTCGTAACGTAACCTGTCCCCTAAACCGTCCCCATCCCTTAACCCTAACCCTAACACTAAACCTAACCTTTACCCGAACCCTTAACCTAACCCGTCCCCTAATCCTAATCCGTAAGCTAACACTAACCCGTACCCTAACACGTACGCTCACCCTAAACCGTTGTCGTACCCTAACCTGTCCCCTAAACCGTCCCCGTCCCCTAACCCTAACCCTAACCCTATCCCTAACACTTATCCGAAGCCTTAACCTAACCCGTCCCCTAATCCTAACCCGTACGCTAACACTAACCCGTACCCTAACACGTACGCTCACCCTAAACCGTTGTCGTACCCTAACCTGTCCCCTAAATCGTCCCCGTCCCCTAACCCTAACCCTAACCCTAATCCTAAACCTAACACTTACCGGAAGCCTTAACTACCCCGTCCCCTAATCCTAAACCGTACGCTAACAGTAACCCGTACCCTAACACGTACACACACCCTAAAGCATTTTCGTAACGTAACCTGTCCCCTAAACCCTCCCCGTCCCCTAACCCTAACCCTAACACTGAACCCTAACCCTAAACCTTGCCTGAAGCCTTACCCTAACCCGTCACCTAATCCTAACCCGCACGCTAACACTAACCCGTACCCAAACACGTGCGCTCACCCTAAACCGTTGTCATACCCTAATTGTCCCCTAAACCGTCCCTGTCCCCTAACGTTAACCCTAACCCTAACCCTAACCCTTACCCAAAGCCTTACCCTAAGCAGTCCCCTAATCTTAACCCGTACGCTAACACTAACCCGTACCCTAACACGTACACTCACCCTAAATCGTTCTCGTACCCTAATCTGTCCCCTAAACCGTCCCCGTCCCCTAACCCTAACCCTAACCCTAACCCTACCACTAACACTTACCCGGAGCCTTACCCTAACCCGTCCCCTAATCCTAACTCGTACGCTAACACTAACCCGTACCCTAACACGTACGCTCACCCTAAACCGTTTTCGTACCCTAATCTGTCCCCTGAACCGTCCCCGTCCCCTAACCCTAACCCTAACCCTAACCCTACCACTAACACTTACCCGGAGCCTTACCCTAACCCGTCCCCTAATCCTAAACCGTACGCTAACACTAACCCGTACCCTAACACGTACGCTCACCCTAAATCGTTCTCATACCCTAATCTGTCCCCTAAACCGTCCCCGTCCCCTAACCCTAACCCTAACCCTAACCCTACCACTAACACTTACCCGGAGCCTTACCCTAACCCGTCCCCTAATCCTAACTCGTACGCTAACACTAACCCGTACCCTAACACGTACGCTCACCCTAAACTGTTGTCGTACCCTAAACTGTCCCCTAACCCGTCCCCATCCCCTAACCCTAACCCTACCCTAACCTTAAACCTAACCCTTACCCGAAACCTTAACCTAACCCGTCCCCTAATCCTAATCCGTACGCAAACACTAACCCGTACCCTAACAGGTACACTCACCCTAAACCGTTTTCGTACCCTAACCTGTCCCCTAAACCGTCCTCGTCCCCTAACCCTAACCCTAACCATAACCATAACCATAACACTTACCCGAAGCCTTACCCTGACCCGTCCCCTAATCCTAACCCTTAGGCTAACACTAACCTTTACCCTAACACGTACGCTCACTTTAAAACGTTGTCGTACCCTAACCTGTCCCCTAAATCGTCCCCGTCCCTTAACCCTAACCCTAACCCTAAACCTAACCCTTACCCGAAGCCTTAACCTAACCCGTCCCCTAATCCTAATCCGTAAGCTAACACTAACCCATACCCTAACACGTACGCTCACCCTAAACCGTTGTCGTACCCTAACCTGTCCCCTAAACCGTCCCCGTCCCCGTCCCCTAACCCTAACCCTAACTCTATCCCTAACCCTTATCCGAAGCCTTAACCTAACCCGTCCCTTAATCCTAACCCGTACGCTAACACTAACCCATACCCTAACATGTACGCTCACCCTAAACCGTTGTCGTACCCTAACCTGTCCCCTAAATCGTCCCCGTCCCCTAACCCTAACCCTAACCCTAATCCTAAACCTAACACGTACCCGAAGCCTTAACTACCCCGTCCCCTAATCCTAATCCGTACGCTAACAGTAACCTGTACCCTAACACGTACACACACCCTAAACCATTTTCGTAACGTAACCTGTCCTCTAAACCGTCCCCGTCCCCTAACCCTAACCCTAACACTTAACCCTAACCCTAAACCTTACCCGAAGCCTTACCCTAACCCGTCACCTAATCCTAACCCGTACGCTAACACTAACCCGTACCCAAACGCGTGCGCTCACCCTAAACCGTTGTCATACCCTAATTGTCCCCTAAACCGTCCCCGTCCCCTAACCTTAACCCTAACCCTAACCCTAACACTTACCCAAAGCCTTACCCTAAGCAGTCCCCTAATCTTAACCCGTACGCTAACACTAACCTGTACCCTAACACGTACGCTCACCCTAAACCGTTCTCGTACCCTAATCTGTCCGCTAAACCATCCCCATCCCCTAACCATAACCCTAACCCTAACCCTAACACTAACACTTACCCGAAGCCTTACCCTAACCCGTCCCCTAATCCTAACCCGTACGCTAACACTAACTCGTACCCTAATACGTATGCTCACCCTAAACCGTTGTCGTACCCTAACTTGTCCCCTAACCCGTCCCCATCCCATAACCCTAACCCTACCCTAACCCTAAACCTAACCCTTATCCGAACCCTTAACCTAACCCGTTCCCTAATCCTAATCCGTACGCAAACACTAACACATACCCTAACACGTACACTCACCCTAAACCGTTTTCGTACCCTAACCTGTCCCCTAAACCGTCCTCGTCCCCTAACCCTAACCCTAACCATAACCATAACCATACCACTTACCCGAAGCCTTACCCTGACCCGTCCCCTAATCCTAACCCTTACGCTAACACTAACCTTTACCCTAACACGTACGCTCACCCTAAACCGTTGTCGTAGCCTAACCTGTCCCCTAAACCGTCCCCATCCCTTAACCCTAACCCTAACCCTAAACCTAACCCTTACCCGAACCCTTAACCTAACCCGTTCCCTAATCCTAATCCGTACGCAAACACTAACCCATACCCTAACACGTACACTCACCCTAAACCGTTTTCGTACCCTAACCTGTCCCCTAAACCGTCCTCATCCCCTAACCCTAACCCTAACCCTAACCATAACCATACCACTTACCCGAAGCCTTACCCTGACACGTCCCCTAATCCTAACCCTTACGCTAACACTAACCTTTACCCTAACACGTACGCTCACCCTAAACCCTTGTCGTACCCTAACCTGTCCCCTAAACCGTCCCCGTCCCTTAACCCTAACCCTAACCCTAAACCTAACCCTTACCCGAAGCCTTAACCTAACCCGTCCCCTAATCCTAATCCGTAAGCTAACACTAACCTGTACCCTAACACGTACGCTCACCCTAAACCGTTGTCGTACCCTAACCTGTCCCCTAAACCGTCCCCGTCCCCTAAACCTAACCCTAACCCTAACCCTATCCCTAACCCTTATCCGAAGCCTTACCCAAACCCGTCACCTAATCCTAACCCGTACGCTAACACTAACCCGTACCCAAACACGTACGCCCACCATAAACCGTTGTCGTACCCTAACCTGTCCACTAACCCGTCCCCATCCCCTAACCCTAAACCTACCCTAACCCTAAACCTAACACTTACCCGAAACCTTAACCTAACCCATCCCCTAACCCTAATCCGTACGCAAACACTAACCCGTACCCTAACACGTACACTCACCCTAAACCGTTTTCGTACCCTAACCTGTCCGCTAAACCGTCCTCGTCCCCTAACCCTAACCCTAAGCCTAACCATAACCATAACACTTACCCGAAGCCTTACCCTAACCCATCCCCTAATCGTAAACCTTACGCTAACATTAACTTTTACCCTAACACGTACGCTCACCCTAAACCGTTGTCGTACCCTAACCTGTCCCCTAAACCGTCCCCGTCCCTTAACCCTAACCCTAACCCTAAACCTAACCCTTACCCGAAGCCTTAACGTAACCCGTCCCCTAATCCTAATCCGTAAGCTAACACTAACCCGTACCCTAACACGTACGCTCACCCTAAACCGTTGTCGTACCCTAACCTGTCCCCTAAATCGTCCCCGTGCACTAACCCTAACCCTAACCCTAATCCTAAACCTAACACTTACCCGAAGCCTTAACTACCCCGTCCCCTAATCCTTATCCGTATGCTAACAGTTACCCGTACCCTAACACGTACACACACCCTAAACCATTTTTGTAATGTAACCTGTCCCCTAAACCGTCCCCGTCCCCTAACCCTAACCCTAACACTTAACCCTAACCCTAAACCTTACCCGAATCCTTACCCTAACCCGTCACCTAATCCTAACCCGTACGCTAACACTAACCCGTACCCTAACACGTACGCTCACCCTAAACCGTTGTCGTACCCTAACCTGTCCCCTAAACCGTCCCCGTCCCCTAACCCTAACCCTAACCCTACCCCTATCCCTAACCCTTATCCGAAGCCTTAACTACCCCGTCCCCTAATCCTAATCCGTACGCTAACAGTAACCCGTACCCTATCACGTACACACACCCTAAACCATTTTCGTAACGTAACCTGTCCCCTAAACCGTCCCCGTCCCCTAACCCTAACCCTAACCCTAACACTTAACCCTAACCCTAAACCTTACCCGAAGCCTTACCCTAACCCGTCACCTAATCCTAACCTGTACGCTAACACTAACCCGTACCCAAACACGTACGCTCACCCTAAACCATTGTCGTAACCTAACCTGTCCCGTAACCCGTCCCCATCCCCTAACCCTAACCCTACACTAACCCTAAACCTAACACTTACCCGAACCCTTAACCTAACCCGTCCCCTAATCCTAATCCGTATGCAAACACTAACCCGTACCCTAACACGTACACTCACCCTAAACCGTTTTCGTACACTAACCTGTCCCCTAAACCGTCCTCGTCCCCTAACCCTAACCCTAACCATAACCATAACCATAACACTTATCCGAAGCCTTACCCTAACTCGTCCCCTAATCCTAACCCTTACGCTAACACTAACCTTTACAATAACACGTACGCTCACCCTAAACCGTTGTCGTACCCTAACCTGTCCCCTAAACCGTCCCCATCCCTTAACCCTAACCCTAACACTAAACCTAACCTTTACCCGAACCCTTAACCTAACCCGTCCCCTAATCCTAATCCGTAAGCTAACACTAACCCGTACCCTAACACGTACGCTCACCCTAAACTGTTTTCGTACCCTAAACTGTCCCCTAACCCGTCCCCATCCCCTAACCCTAACCCTACCCTAACCTTAAACCTAACCCTTACCCGAACCCTTAACCTAACCCGTTCCCTAATCCTAATCCGTACGCAAACACTAACCCGTACCCTAACACGTACACTCACCCTAAACCGTTTTCGTACCCTAACCTGTCCCCTAAACCGTCCTCGTCCCCTAACCCTAACCCTAACCATAACCATAAACATAACACTTACCCGAAGCCTTACCCTAACCCGTCCCCTAATCCTAACCCTTAGGCTAACACTAACCTTTACCCTAACACGTACGCTCACCCTAAACCGTTGTCTTAACCTAACCTGTCCCATAAACCGTCCCCGTCCCTTAACCCTAACCCTAACCCTAAACCTAACCCTTACCCGAAGCCTTAACCTAACCCGTCCCCTAATCCTAATCCGTAAGCTAACACTAACCCGTACCCTAACACGTACGCTCACCCTAAACCATTGTCGTACCCTAACCTGTCCCCTAAACCGTCCCCGTCCCCGTCCCCTAACCCTAACCCTAACCCTATCCCTAACCCTTATCCGAAGCCTTAACCTAACCCGTCCCCTAATCCTACACCGTACGCTAACACCAACCCATACCCTAACATGTACGCTCACCCTAAACCGTTGTTGTACCCTAACCTGTCCCCTAAATCGTCCCCGTCCCCTAACCCTAACCCTAACCCTAATCCTAAACCTAACACGTACCCGAAGCCTTAACTACCCCGTCCCCTAACCCTAATCCGTACGCTAACAGTAACCTGTACCCTAACACGTACACACACCCTAAACCATTTTCGTAACGTAGCCTGTCTCCTAAACCGTCCCCGTCCCCTAACCCTAACCCTAACACTTAACCCTAACCCTAAACCTTACCCGAAGCCTTACCCTAACCCGTCACCTAATCCTAACCCGTACGCTAACACTAACCCGTACCCAAACACGTGCGCTCACCCTAAACCGTTGTCATACCCTAATTGTCCCCTAAACCGTCCCCGTCCCCTAACCTTAACCCTAACCCTAACCCTAACACTTACCCAAAGCCTTACCCTAAGCACTCACCTAATCTTAACCCGTACGCTAACACTAAACTGTACCCTAACACGTACGCTCACCCTAAACCGTTCTCGTACCCTAATCTGTCCGCTAAACCATCCCCATCCCCTAAGAATAACCCTAACCCTAACGCTAACACTAACACTTCCCCGAAGCCTTACCCTAACCCGTCCCCTAATCCTAACCCGTACGCTAACACTAACCCGTACCCTAATACGTACGCTCACCCTAAACCGTTGTCGTACCCTAACCTGTCCCCTAACCCGTCCCCATCCCATAACCCTAACCCTACCCTAACCCTAAACCTAACCCTTACCCGAACCCTTAACCTAACCCGTTCCCTAATCCTAATCCTTACGCAAACACTAACCCATACCCTAACACGTACACTCACCCTAAACCGTTTTCGTACCCTAACCTGTCCCCTAAACCGTCCTCATCCCCTAACCCTAACCCTAACCCTAACCATAACCATACCACTTACCCGAAGCCTTACCCTGACACGTCCCCTAATCCTAACCCTTACACTAACACTAACCTTTACCCTAACACGTACGCTCACCCTAAACCCTTGTCGTACCCTAACCTGTCCCCTAAACCGTCCCCGTCCCTTAACCCTAACCCTAACCCTAAACCTAACCCTTACCCGAAGCCTTAACCTAACCCGTCCCCTAATCCTAATCCGTAAGCTAACACTAACCTGTACCCTAACACGTACGCTCACCCTAAACCGTTGTCGTACCCTAACCTGTCCCCTAAACCGTCCCCGTCCCCTAACCCTAACCCTAACCCTAACCCTATCCCTAACCCTTATCCGAAGCCTTACCCAAACCCGTCACCTAATCCTAACCCGTACGCTAACACTAACCCGTACCCAAACACGTACGCCCACCATAAACCGTTGTCGTACCCTAACCTGTCCCCTAACCCGTCCCCATCCCCTAACCCTAAACCTACCCTAACCCTAAACCTAACCCTTACCCGAAACCTTAACCTAACCCATCCACTAACCCTAATCCGTACGCAAACACTAACCCGTACCCTAACACGTACACTCACCCTAAACCGTTTTCGTACCCTAACCTGTCCGCTAAACCGTCCTCGTCCCCTAACCCTAACCCTAAGCCTAACCATAACCATAACACTTACCCGAAGCCTTACCCTAACCCGTCCCCTAATCGTAAACCTTACGCTAACATTAACTTTTACCCTAACACGTACGCTCACCCTAAACCGTTGTCGTACCCTAACCTGTCCCCTAAACCGTCCCCGTCCCTTAACCCTAACCCTAACCCTAAACCTAACCCTTACCCGAAGCCTTAACGTAACCCGTCCCCTAATCCTAATCCGTAAGCTAACACTAACCCGTACCCTAACACGTACGCTCACCCTAAACCGTTGTCGTACCCTAACCTGTCCCCTAAATCGTCCCCGTGCACTAACCCTAACCCTAACCCTAATCCTAAACCTAACACTTACCCGAAGCCTTAACTACCCCGTCCCCTAATCCTAATCCGTATGCTAACAGTTACCCGTACCCTAACACGTACACACACCCTAAACCATTTTTGTAATGTAACCTGTCCCCTAAACCGTCCCCGTCCCCTAACCCTAACCCTAACACTTAACCCTAACCCTAAACCTTACCCGAATCCTTACCCTAACCCGTCACCTAATCCTAACCCGTACGCTAACACTAACCCGTACCCTAACACGTACGCTCACCCTAAACCGTTGTCGTACCCTAACCTGTCCCCTAAACCGTCCCCGTCCCCTAACCCTAACCCTAACCCTACCCGTATCCCTAACCCTTATCCGAAGCCTTAACTACCCCGTCCCCTAATCCTAATCCGTACGCTAACAGTAACCCGTACCCTATCACGTACACACACCCTAAACCATTTTCGTAACGTAACCTGTCCCCTAAACCGTCCCCATCCCTTAACCCTAACCCTAACACTAAACCTAACCTTTACCCGAACCCTTAACCTAACCCGTCCCCTAATCCTAATCCGTAAGCTAACACTAACCCGTACCCTAACACGTACGCTCACCCTAAACCGTTGTCGTACCCTAACCTGTCCCCTAAACCGTCCCCGTCCCCTAACCCTAACCCTAACCCTATCCCTAACACTTATCCGAAGCCTTAACCTAACCCGTCCCCTAATCCTAACCCGTACGCTAACACTAACCCGTACCCTAACACGTACGCTCACCCTAAACCGTTGTCGTACCCTAACCTGTCCCCTAAATCGTCCCCGTCCCCTAACCCTAACCCTAACCCTAATCCTAAACCTAACACTTACCGGAAGCCTTAACTACCCCGTCCCCTAATCCTAAACCGTACGCTAACAGTAACCCGTACCCTAACACGTACACACACCCTAAAGCATTTTCGTAACGTAACCTGTCCCCTAAACCGTCCCCGTCCCCTAACCCTAACCCTAACACTGAACCCTAACCCTAAACCTTGCCTGAAGCCTTACCCTAACCCGTCACCTAATCCTAACCCGCACGCTAACACTAACCCGTACCCAAACACGTGCGCTCACCCTAAACCGTTGTCATACCCTAATTGTCCCCTAAACCGTCCCTGTCCCCTAACGTTAACCCTAACCCTAACCCTAACCCTTACCCAAAGCCTTACCCTAAGCAGTCCCCTAATCTTAACCCGTACGCTAACACTAACCCGTACCCTAACACGTACACTCACCCTAAATCGTTCTCGTACCCTAATCTGTCCCCTAAACCGTCCCCGTCCCCTAACCCTAACCCTAACCCTAACCCTACCACTAACACTTACCCGGAGCCTTACCCTAACCCGTCCCCTAATCCTAACTCGTACGCTAACACTAACCCGTACCCTAACACGTACGCTCACCCTAAACCGTTTTCGTACCCTAATCTGTCCCCTAAACCGTCCCCGTCCCCTAACCCTAACCCTAACCCTAACCCTACCACTAACACTTACCCGGAGCCTTACCCTAACCCGTCCCCTAATCCTAACCCGTACGCTAACACTAACCCGTACCCTAACACGTACGCTCACCCTAAATCGTTCTCATACCCTAATCTGTCCCCTAAACCGTCCCCGTCCCCTAACCCTAACCCTAACCCTAACCCTACCACTAACACTTACCCGGAGCCTTACCCTAACCCGTCCCCTAATCCTAACTCGTACGCTAACACTAACCCGTACCCTAACACGTACGCTCACCCTAAACTGTTGTCGTACCCTAAACTGTCCCCTAACCCGTCCCCATCCCCTAACCCTAACCCTACCCTAACCTTAAACCTAACCCTTACCCGAAACCTTAACCTAACCCGTCCCCTAATCCTAATCCGTACGCAAACACTAACCCGTACCCTAACAGGTACACTCACCCTAAACCGTTTTCGTACCCTAACCTGTCCCCTAAACCGTCCTCGTCCCCTAACCCTAACCCTAACCATAACCATAACCATAACACTTACCCGAAGCCTTACCCTGACCCGTCCCCTAATCCTAACCCTTAGGCTAACACTAACCTTTACCCTAACACGTACGCTCACTTTAAAACGTTGTCGTACCCTAACCTGTCCCCTAAATCGTCCCCGTCCCTTAACCCTAACCCTAACCCTAAACCTAACCCTTACCCGAAGCCTTAACCTAACCCGTCCCCTAATCCTAATCCGTAAGCTAACACTAACCCATACCCTAACACGTACGCTCACCCTAAACCGTTGTCGTACCCTAACCTGTCCCCTAAACCGTCCCCGTCCCCGTCCCCTAACCCTAACCCTAAATCTATCCCTAACCCTTATCCGAAGCCTTAACCTAACCCGTCCCTTAATCCTAACCCATACGCTAACACTAACCCATACCCTAACATGTACGCTCACCCTAAACCGTTGTCGTACCCTAACCTGTCCCCTAAATCGTCCCCGTCCCCTAACCCTAACCCTAACCCTAATCCTAAACCTAACACGTACCCGAAGCCTTAACTACCCCGTCCCCTAATCCTAATCCGTACGCTAACAGTAACCTGTACCCTAACACGTACACACACCCTAAACCATTTTCGTAACGTAACCTGTCCTCTAAACAGTCCCCGTCCCCTAACCCTAACCCTAACACTTAACCCTAACCCTAAACCTTACCCGAAGCCTTACCCTAACCCGTCACCTAATCCTAACCCGTACGCTAACACTAACCCGTACCCAAACGCGTGCGCTCACCCTAAACCGTTGTCATACCCTAATTGTCCCCTAAACCGTCCCCGTCCCCTAACCTTAACCCTAACCCTAACCCTAACACTTACCCAAAGCCTTACCCTAAGCAGTCCCCTAATCTTAACCCGTACGCTAACACTAACCTGTACCCTAACACGTACGCTCACCCTAAACCGTTCTCGTACCCTAATCTGTCCGCTAAACCATCCCCATCCCCTAACCATAACCCTAACCCTAACCCTAACACTAACACTTACCCGAAGCCTTACCCTAACCCGTCCCCTAATCCTAACCCGTACGCTAACACTAACTCGTACCCTAATACGTACGCTCACCCTAAACCGTTGTCGTACCCTAACTTGTCCCCTAACCCGTCCCCATCCCATAACCCTAACCCTACCCTAACCCTAAACCTAACCCTTATCCGAACCCTTAACCTAACCCGTTCCCTAATCCTAATCCGTACGCAAACACTAACACATACCCTAACACGTACACTCACCCTAAACCGTTTTCGTACCCTAACCTGTCCCCTAAACCGTCCTCGTCCCCTAACCCTAACCCTAACCATAACCATAACCATACCACTTACCCGAAGCCTTACCCTGACCCGTCCCCTAATCCTAACCCTTACGCTAACACTAACCTTTACCCTAACACGTACGCTCACCCTAAACCGTTGTCGTAGCCTAACCTGTCCCCTAAACCGTCCCCATCCCTTAACCCTAACCCTAACCCTAAACCTAACCCTTACCCGAACCCTTAACCTAACCCGTTCCCTAATCCTAATCCGTACGCAAACACTAACCCATACCCTAACACGTACACTCACCCTAAACCGTTTTCGTACCCTAACCTGTCCCCTAAACCGTCCTCATCCCCTAACCCTAACCCTAACCCTAACCATAACCATACCACTTACCCGAAGCCTTACCCTGACACGTCCCCTAATCCTAACCCTTACGCTAACACTAACCTTTACCCTAACACGTACGCTCACCCTAAACCCTTGTCGTACCCTAACCTGTCCCCTAAACCGTCCCCGTCCCTTAACCCTAACCCTAACCCTAAACCTAACCCTTACCCGAAGCCTTAACCTAACCCGTCCCCTAATCCTAATCCGTAAGCTAACACTAACCTGTACCCTAACACGTACGCTCACCCTAAACCGTTGTCGTACCCTAACCTGTCCCCTAAACCGTCCCCGTCCCCTAAACCTAACCCTAACCCTAACCCTATCCCTAACCCTTATCCGAAGCCTTACCCAAACCCGTCACCTAATCCTAACCCGTACGCTAACACTAACCCGTACCCAAACACGTACGCCCACCATAAACCGTTGTCGTACCCTAACCTGTCCCCTAACCCGTCCCCATCCCCTAACCCTAAACCTACCCTAACCCTAAACCTAACACTTACCCGAAACCTTAACCTAACCCATCCCCTAACCCTAATCCGTACGCAAACACTAACCCGTACCCTAACACGTACACTCACCGTAAACCGTTTTCGTACCCTAACCTGTCCGCTAAACCGTCCTCGTCCCCTAACCCTAACCCTAAGCCTAACCATAACCATAACACTTACCCGAAGCCTTACCCTAACCCATCCCCTAATCGTAAACCTTACGCTAACATTAACTTTTACCCTAACACGTACGCTCACCCTAAACCGTTGTCGTACCCTAACCTGTCCCCTAAACCGTCCCCGTCCCTTAACCCTAACCCTAACCCTAAACCTAACCCTTACCCGAAGCCTTAACGTAACCCGTCCCCTAATCCTAATCCGTAAGCTAACACTAACCCGTACCCTAACACGTACGCTCACCCTAAACCGTTGTCGTACCCTAACCTGTCCCCTAAATCGTCCCCGTGCACTAACCCTAACCCTAACCCTAATCCTAAACCTAACACTTACCCGAAGCCTTAACTACCCCGTCCCCTAATCCTTATCCGTATGCTAACAGTTACCCGTACCCTAACACGTACACACACCCTAAACCATTTTTGTAATGTAACCTGTCCCCTAAACCGTCCCCGTCCCCTAACCCTAACCCTAACACTTAACCCTAACCCTAAACCTTACCCGAATCCTTACCCTAACCCGTCACCTAATCCTAACCCGTACGCTAACACTAACCCGTACCCTAACACGTACGCTCACCCTAAACCGTTGTCGTACCCTAACCTGTCCCCTAAACCGTCCCCGTCCCCTAACCCTAACCCTAACCCTACCCCTATCCCTAACCCTTATCCGAAGCCTTAACTACCCCGTCCTCTAATCCTAATCCGTACGCTAACAGTAACCCGTACCCTATCACGTACACACACCCTAAACCATTTTCGTAACGTAACCTGTCCCCTAAACCGTCCCCGTCCCCTAACCCTAACCCTAACCCTAACACTTAACCCTAACCCTAAACCTTACCCGAAGCCTTACCCTAACCCGTCACCTAATCCTAACCTGTACGCTAACACTAACCCGTACCCAAACACGTACGCTCACCCTAAACCATTGTTGTACCCTAACCTGTCCCGTAACCCGTCCCCATCCCCTAACCCTAACCCTACACTAACCCTAAACCTAACACTTACCCGAACCCTTAACCTAACCCGTCCCCTAATCCTAATCCGTATGCAAACACTAACCCGTACCCTAACACGTACACTCACCCTAAACCGTTTTCGTACCCTAACCTGTCCCCTAAACCGTCCTCGTCCCCTAACCCTAACCCTAACCATAACCATAACCATAACACTTATCCGAAGCCTTACCCTAACTCGTCCCCTAATCCTAACCCTTACGCTAACACTAACCTTTACAATAACACGTACGCTCACCCTAAACCGTTGTCGTACCCTAACCTGTCCCCTAAACCGTCCCCATCCCTTAACCCTAACCCTAACACTAAACCTAACCTTTACCCGAACCCTTAACCTAACCCGTACCCTAATCCTAATCCGTAAGCTAACACTAACCCGTACCCTAACACGTACGCTCACCCTAAACCGTTGTCGTACCCTAACCTGTCCCCTAAACCGTCCCCGTCCCCTAACCCTAACCCTAACCCTATCCCTAACACTTATCCGAAGCCTTAACCTAACCCGTCCCCTAATCCTAACCCGTACGCTAACACTAACCCGTACCCTAACACGTACGCTCACCCTAAACCGTTGTCGTACCCTAACCTGTCCCCTAAATCGTCCCCGTCCCCTAACCCTAACCCTAACCCTAATCCTAAACCTAACACTTACCGGAAGCCTTAACTACCCCGTCCCCTAATCCTAAACCGTACGCTAACAGTAACCCATACCCTAACACGTACACACACCCTAAACCATTTTCGTAACGTAACCTGTCCCCTAAACCGTCCCCGTCCCCTAACCCTAACCCTAACACTGAACCCTAACCCTAAACCTTGCCTGAAGCCTTACCCTAACCCGTCACCTAATCCTAACCCGCACGCTAACACTAACCCGTACCCAAACACGTGCGCTCACCCTAAACCGTTGTCATACCCTAATTGTCCCCTAAACCGTCCCTGTCCCCTAACGTTAACCCTAACCCTAACCCTAACCCTTACCCAAAGCCTTACCCTAAGCAGTCCCCTAATCTTAACCCGTACGCTAACACTAACCCGTACCCTAACACGTACGCTCACCCTAAATCGTTCTCGTACCCTAATCTGTCCCCTAAACCGTCCCCGTCCCCTAACCCTAACCCTAACCCTAACCCTACCACTAACACTTACCCGGAGCCTTACCCTAACCCGTCCCCTAATCCTAACTCGTACACTAACACTAACCCGTAGCCTAACACGTACGCTCACCCTAAACTGTTGTCGTACACTAAACTGTCCCCTAACCCGTCCCCATCCCCTAACCCTAACCCTACCCTAACCTTTAACCTAACCCTTATCCGAACCCTTAACGTAACCCGTCCCCTAATCCTAATCCGTACGCAAACACTAAACCGTACCCTAACACGTACACTCACCCTAAACCGTTTTCGTACCCTAACCTGTCCCCTAAACCGTCCTCGTCCCCTAACCCTAACCCTAACCATCACCATAACCATAACACTTACCCGAAGCCTTACCCTGACCCGTCCCCTAATCCTAACCCTTAGGCTAACACTAACCTTTACCCTAACACGTACGCTCACTTTAAACCGTTGTCGTACCCTAACCTGTACCCTAAATCGTCCCCGTCCCTTAACCCTAACCCTAACCCTAAACCTAACCCTTACCCGAAGCCTTAACCTAACCCGTCCCCTAATCCTAATCCGAAAGCTAACACTAACCCGTACCCTAACACGTACGCTCACCCTAAACCGTTGTCGTACCCTAACCTGTCCCCTAAACCGTCCCCGTCCCCGTCCCCTAACCCTAACCCTAACCCTGTCCCTAACCCTTATCCGAAGCCTTAACCTAACCCGTCCCCTAATCCTAACCCGTACGCTAACATTAACCCATACCCTAACATGTACGCTCACCCTAAACCGTTGTCGTACCCTAACCGGTCCCCTAAATCGTCCCCGTCCCCTAACCCTAACCCTAACCCTAATACTAAACCTAACACGTACCCGAAGCCTTAACTACCCCGTCCCCTAATCCTAATCCGTACGCTAACAGTAACCTGTACCCTAACACGTACACACACCCTAAACCATTTTCGTAACGTAACCTGTCCCCTAAACCGTCCCCGTCCCCTAACCCTAACCCTAACACTTAACCCTAACCCTAAACCTTACCCGAAGCCTTACCCTAACCCGTCACCTAATCCTAACCCGTACGCTAACACTAACCCGTACCCAAACACGTGCGCTCACCCTAAACCGTTGTCGTACCCTAACCTGTCCCCTAAACCGTCCCCGTCCCCGTCCCCTAACCCTAACCCTAACCCTATCCCTAACCCTTATCTGAAGCCTTAACCTAACCCGTCCCCTAATCCTAACCCGTACGCTAACACTAACCCATACCCTAACATGTACGCTCACCCTAAACCGCTGTCGTACCCTAACCTGTCCCCTAAATCGTCCCCGTCCCCTAACCCTAACCCTAACCCTAATCCTAAACCTAACACGTACCAGAAGCCTTAACTACCCCGTCCCCTAATCCTAATCCGTACGCTAACAGTAACCTGTACCCTAACACATACACACACCCTAAACCATTTTCGTAACGTAACCTGTCCCCTAAACCGTCCCCGTCCCCTAACCCTAACCCTAACACTTAACCCTAACCCTAAAACTTACCCGAAGCCTTACCCTAACCCTTCACCTAATCCTAACCCGTACGCTAACACTAACCCGTACCCAAACACGTGCGCTCACCCTAAACCGTTGTCATACCCTAATTGTCCCCTAAACCGTTCCCGTCCCCTAACCTTAACCCTAACCCTAACCCTAACACTTACCCAAAGCCTTACCCTAAGCAGTCCCCTAATCTTAACCCGTACGCTAACACTAACCTGTACCGTAACACGTACGCTCACCCTAAACCGTTCTCGTACCCTAATCTGTCCGCTAAACCATCCCCATCCCCTAACCATAACCCTAACCCTAACCCTAACACTAACACTTCCCCGAAGCCTTACCCTAACCCGTCCCCTAATCCTAACCCGTACGCTAACACTAACCCGTACCCTAATACGTACGCTCACCCTAAACCGTTGTCGTACCCTAACCTGTCCCCTAACCCGTCCCCATCCCATAACCCTAACCCTACCCTAACCCTAAACCTAACCCTTACCCGAAACCTTAACCTAACCCGTTCCCTAATCCTAATCCGTACGCAAACACTAACCCATACCCTAACACGTACACTCACCCTAAAACGTTTTCGTACCCTAACCTGTCCCCTAAACCGTCCTCGTCCCCTAACCCTAACCCTAACCCTAACCATAACCATACCACTTACCCGAAGCCTTACCCTGACCCGTCCCCTAATCCTAACCCTTACGCTAACACTAACCTTTACCCTAACACGTACGCTCACCCTAAACCGTTGTCGTACCCTAACCTGTCCACTAAACCGTCCCCGTCCCTTAACCCTAACCCTAACCCTAAACCTAACCCTTACCAGAAGCCTTACACTAACCCGTCCCCTAATCCTAATCCGTAAGCTAACACTAACCTGTACCCTAACACGTACGCTCACCCTAAACCGTTGTCATAACCTAACCTGTCCCCTAAACCGTCCCCGTCCCCTAACCCTAACCCTAACCCTAACCCTATCCCTAACCCTTATCCGAAGCCTTACCCAAACCCGTCACCTAATCCTAACCCGTACGCTAACACTAACCCGTACCCAAACACGTACGCTCACCCTAAACCGTTGTCGTACCCTAACCTGTCCCCTAACCCGTCCCCATCCCCTAACCGTAACCCTACCCTAACCCTAAACCTAACCCTTACCCGAAACCTTAACCTAACCCATCCCCTAACCCTAATCCGTACGCAAACACTAACCCGTACCCTAACACGTACTCCCACCCTAAACCGTTTTCGTACCCTAACCTGTCCGCTAAACCTTCCTCGTCCCCTAACCCTAACCCTAAGCCTAACCATAACCATAACACTTACCCGAAGCCTTACCCTAACCCGTCCCCTAATCGTAAACCTTACGCTAACATTAACTTTTACCCTAACACGTACGCTCACCCTAAACCGTTTTCGTACCCTAACCTGTCCCCTAAACCGTCCCCGTCCCTTAACCCTAACCCTAACCCTAAACCTAACCCTTACCCGAAGCCTTAACCTAACCTGTCCCCTAATCCTAATCCGTAAGCTAACACTAACACGTACCCTAACACGTACGCTCACCCTAAACCGTTGTCGTACCCTAACCTGTCCCCTAAATCGTCCCCGTGCACTAACCCTAACCCTAACCCTAATCCTAAACCTAACACTTACCAGAAGCCTTAACTACCCGGTCCCCTAATCCTAATCCGTATGCTAACAGTTACCCGTACCCTAACACGTACACACACCCTAAACCATTTTCGTAATATAACCTGTCCCCTAAACCGTCCCCGTCCCCTAACCCTAACCCTAACACTTAACCCTAACCCTAAACCTTACCCGAATCCTTACCCTAACCCGTCACCTAATCCTAACCCGTACGCTAACACTAACCCGTACCCTAACACGTACGCTCACCCTAAACCGTTGTCGTACCCTAACCTGTCCCCTAAACCGTCCCCGTCCCCTAACCCTAACCCTAAACCTACCCCTATCCCTAACCCTTATCCGAAGCCTTAACTACCCCGTCCCCTAATCCTAATCCGTACGCTAACAGTAACCCATACCCTATCACGTACACACACCCTAAACCATTTTCGTAACGTAACCTGTCCCCTAAACCGTCCCCGTCCCCTAACCCTAACCCTAACACTTAACCCTAACCCTAAACCTTACCCGAAGCCTTACCCTAACCCGTCACCTAATCCTAACCCGTACGCTAACACTAACCCGTACCCAAACACGTACGCTCACCCTAAACCGTTTTCGTACCCTAACCTGTCCCGTAACCCGTCCCCATCCCCTTACCCTAACCCTACACTAACCCTAAACCTAACACTTACCCGAACCCTTAACCTAACCCGTCCCCTAATCCTAATCCGTATGCAAACACTAAACCGTACCCTAACACGTACACTCACCCTAAACCGTTTTCGTACACTAACCTGTCCCCTAAACCGTCCTCATCCCCTAACCCTAACCCTAACCATAACCGTAACCATAACACTTACCCGAAGCCTTACCCTAACCCGTCCCCTAATCCTAACCCTTACGCTAACACTAACCTTTACCCTAACACGTACGCTCACCCTAAACCGTTGTCGTACCCTAACCTGTCCCCTAAACCGTCCCCATACCTTAACCCTAACCCTAACCCTAAACCTAACCTTTACCCGAACCCTTAACCTAACCCGTCCCCTAATCCTAATCCGTAAGCTAACACTAACCCGTACCCTAACACGTACGCTCACCCTAAACCGTTGTCGTACCCTAACCTGTCCCCTAAACCGTCCCCGTCCCCTAACCCTAACCCTAACCCTATCCCTAACACTTATCCGAAGCCTTAACCTAACCCGTCCCCTATTCCTAACCCGTACGCTAACACTAACCCGTACCCTAACACGTACGCTCACCCTAAACCGTTGTCGTACCCTAACCTGTCCCCTAAATCGTCCCCGTCCCCTAACCCAAACCCTAACCCTAATCCTAAACCTAACACTTACCGGAAGCCTTAACTACCCCGTCCCCTAATCCTAAACCGTACGCTAACAGTAACACGTACCCTAACACGTACACACACCCTAAACCATTTTCGTAACGTAACCTGTCCCCTAAACCGTCCCCGTCCCCTAACCCTAACCCTAACACTTAACCCTAACCCTAAACCTTGCCTGAAGCCTTACCCTAACCCGTCACCTTATCCTAACCTGCACGCTAACACTAACCCGTACCCAAACACGTGCGCTCACCCGAAACCGTTGTCATACCCTAATTGTCCCCTAAACCGTCCCTGTCCCCTAACGTTAACCCTAACCCTAACCCTAACCCTTACCCAAAGCCTTACCCTAAGCAGTCCCCTAATCTTAACCCGTACGCTAACACTAACCCATACCCTAACACGTACGCTCACCCTAAATCGTTCTCGTACCCTAATCTGTCCCCTAAACCGTCCCCGTCCCCTAACCCTAACCCTAACACTTAACCCTAACCCTAAACCTTACCCGAATGCTTACCCTAACCCGTCACCTAATCCTAACCCGTACGCTAACACTAACCCGTACCCTAACACGTACGCTCACCCTAAACCGTTGTCGTACCCTAACCTGTCCCCTAAACCGTCCCCGTCCCCTAACCCTAACCCTAACCCTACCCCTATCCCTAACCCTTATCCGAAGCCTTAACTACCCCGTCCCCTAATCCTAATCCGTACGCTAACAGTAACCCGTACCCTATCACGTACACACACCCTAAACCATTTTCGTAACGTAACCTGTCCCCTAAACCGTCCCCGTCCCCTAACCCTAACCCTAACATTTAACCCTAACCCTAAACCTTACCCGAAGCCTTACCCTAACCCGTCACCTAATCCTAACCCTTACGCTAACACTAACCTTTACCCTAACACGTACGCTCACCCTAAACCGTTGTTGTACCCTAACCTGTCCCCTAAACCGTCCCCGTCCCTTAACCCTAACCCTAACCCTAAACCTAACCCTTACCCGAAGCCTTAACCTAACCTGTCCCCTAATCCTAATCCTTAAGCTAACACTAACCCATACCCTAACATGGACGCTCACCCTAAACCGTTGTCGTACCCTAACCTGTCCCCTAAACCGTCCCCGTCCCCTAACCCTAACCCTAACCCTACACCTATCCCTAACCCTTATCCGAAGCCTTAACCTAACCCGTCCCCTAATCCTAACCCGTACGCTAACACTAAACCGTACCCTAACACGTACGCTCACCCTAAACCCTTCTCGTACCCTAACCTGTCCCCTAAACCGTCCCCGTCCCCTAACCCTAACCCTAACCCTACCCCTATCCCTAACCCTTATCCGAAGCCTTAACTACCCCGTCCCCTAATCCTAATCCGTACGCTAACAGTAACCCGTACCCTATCACGTACACACACCCTAAACCATTTTCGTAACGTAACCTGTCCCCTAAACCGTCCCCGTCCCCTAACCCTAACCCTAACACTTAACCCTAACCCTAAACCTTACCCGAAGCCTTACCCTAACCCGTCACCTAATCCTAAACCGTACGCTAACACTAACCCGTACCCAAACACGTACGCTCACCCTAAACCGTTGTCGTACCCTAACCTGTCCCGTAACACGTCCCCATCCCCTAAACCTAACCCTACACTAACCCTAAACCTAACACTTACCCGAACCCTTAACCTAACCCGTCCCCTAATCCTAATCCGTATGCAAACACTAACCCGTACCCTAACACGTACACTCACCCTAAACCGTTTTCGTACACTAACCTGTCCCCTAAACCGTCCTCGTCCCCTAACCCTAACCCTTACCATAACCATAACCATAACACTTATCCGAAGCCTTACCCTAACTCGTCCCCTAATCCTAACCCTTACGCTAACACTAAACTTTACCCTAACACGTACGCTCACCCTAAACCGTTGTCGTACCCTAACCTGTCCCCTAAACCGTCCCCATCCCTTAACCCTAACCCTAACCCTAACCCTAAACCTAACCTTTACCCAAACCCTTAACCTAACCCGTCCCCTTATCCTAATCCGTAAGCTAACACTAACCCGTACCCTAACACGTACGCTCACCCTAAACCGTTGTCGTACACTAACCTGTCCCCTAAACCGTCCCCGTCCCCTAACCCTAACCCTAACCATAACCATAACCATAACACTTATCCGAAGCCTTACCCTAACTCGTCCCCTAATCCTAACCCTTACGCTAACACTAACCTTTACCCTAACACGTACGCTCACCCTAAACCGTGGTCGTACCCTAACCTGTCCCCTAAACCGTCCCCATCCCTTAACCCTAACCCTAACCCTAAACCAAACCTTTACCCGAACCCTTAAGCTAACCCGTCCCCTAATCCTAATCCGTAAGCTAACACTAACCCGTACCCTAACACGTACGCTCACCCTAAACCGTTGTCGTACACTAACCTGTCCCCTAAACCGTCCCCGTCCCCTAACCCTAACCGTAACCCTAACCCTATCCCTAACACTTATCCGAAGCCTTAACCTAACCCGTCCCCTAATCCTAACCCGTACGCTAACACTAACCCGTACCCTAACACGTACGCTCACCCTAAACCGTTGTCGTACCCTAACCTGTCCCCTAAATCGTCCCCGTCCCCTAACCCTAACCCTAACCCTAATCCTAAACCTAACACTTACCGGAAGCCTTAACTACCCCGTCCCCTAATCCTAATCCGTACGCTAACAGTAACCCGTACCCTAACACGTACACACACCCTAAAACATTTTCGTAACGAAACCTGTCCCCTAAACCGTCCCCGTCCCCTAACCCTAACCCTAACATTTAACCCTAACCCTAAACCTTGCCCGAAGCCTTACCGTAACCCATCACCTAATCCTAACCCGCACGCTAACACTAACCCGTACCCAAACACGTGCGCTCACCCTAAACCGTTGTCATACCCTAATTGTCCCCTAAACCGTCCCTGTCCCCTAACGTTAACCCTAACCCTAACCCTAACCCTTACCCAAAGCCTTACCCTAAGCAGTCCCCTAATCTTAACCCGTACGCTAACACTAACCCGTACCCTAACACGTACGCTCACCCTAAATCGTTCTCGTACCCTAATCTGTCCCCTAAACCGTCCCCGTCCCCTAACCCTAACCCTAACCCTAACCCTAACACTAACAGTTACCCGGAGCCTTACCCTAACCTGTCCCCTAATCCTAACTCGTACGCTAACACTAACCCGTACCCTAACACGTACGCTCACCCTAAACTGTTGTCGTACCCTAAACTGTCCCCTAACCCGTCCCCATCCCCTAACCCTAACCCTACCCTAACCTTAAACCTAACCCTTACCCGAACCCTTAACCTAACCCGTCCCCTAATCCTAATCCGTACGCAAACACTAACCCGTACCCTAACACGTACACTCACCCTAAACCGTTTTCGTACCCTAACCTGTCCCCTAAACCGTCCTCGTCCCCTAACCCTAACCCTAACCATAACCATAACCATAACACTTACCCGAAGCCTTACCCTAACCCGTCCCCTAATCCTAACCCGTAGGCTAACACTAACCTTTACCCTAACACGTACGCTCACCCTAAACCGTTGTCGTACCCTAACCTGTCCCCTAAACCGTCCCCGTCCCTTAAGCCTAACCCTAACCCTAAACCTAACCCTTACCCGAAGCCTTAACCTAACCCGTCCCCTAATCCTAATCCGTAAGCTAACACTAACCCGTACCCTAACACGTACGCTCACCCTAAACCGTTGTCGTACCCTAACCTGTCCCCTAAACCGTCCCCGTCCCCGTCCCCTAACCCTAACCCTAACCCTATCCCTAACCCTTATCCGAAGCCTTAACCTAACCCGTCCCCTAATCCTAACCCGTACGCTAACACTAACCCATACCCTAACATGTACGCTCACCCTAAACCGCTGTCGTACCCTAACCTGTCCCCTAAATCGTCCCCGTCCCCTAACCCTAACCCTAACCCTAATCCTAAACCTAACACGTACCCGAAGCCTTAACTACCCCGTCCCCTAATCCTAATCCGTACGCTAACAGTAACCTGTACCCTAACACATACACACACCCTAAACCATTTTCGTAACGTAACCTGTCCCCTAAACCGTCCCCGTCCCCTAACCCTAACCCTAACACTTAACCCTAACCCTAAACCTTACCCGAAGCCTTACCCTAACCCGTCACCTAATCCTAACCCGTACGCTAACACTAACCCGTACCCAAACACGTGCGCTCACCCTAAACCGTTGTCATACCCTAATTGTCCCCTAAACCGTCCCCGTCCCCTAACCTTAACCCTAACCCTAACCCTAACACTTACCCAAAGCCTTACCCTAAGCAGTCCCCTAATCTTAACCCGTACGCTAACACTAACCTGTACCCTAACACGTACGCTCAGCCTAAACCGTTCTCGTACCCTAATCTGTCCGCTAAACCATCCCCATCCCCTAACCATAACCCTAACCCTAACCCTAACACTAACACTTCCCCGAAGCCTTACCCTAACCCGTCCCCTAATCCTAACCCGTACGCTAACACTAACCCGTACCCTAATACGTACGCTCACCCTAAACCGTTGTCGTACCCTAACCTGTCCCCTAACCCGTCCCCATCCCATAACCCTAACCCTACCCTAACCCTAAACCTAACCCTTACCCGAAACCTTAACCTAAACCGTTCCCTAATCCTAATCCGTACGCAAACACTAACCCATACCCTAACACGTACACTCACCCTAAACCGTTTTCGTACCCTAACCTGTCCCCTAAACCGTCCTCGTCCCCTAACCCTAACCCTAACCCTAACCATAACCATACCACTTACCCGAAGCCTTACCCTGACCCGTCCCCTAATCCTAACCCTTACGCTAACACTAACCTTTACCCTAACACATACGCTCACCCTAAACCGTTGTCGTACCCTAACCTGTCCCCTAAACCGTCCCCGTCCCTTAACCCTAACCCTAACCCTAAACCTAACCCTTACCCGAAGCCTTACACTAACCCGTCCCCTAATCCTAATCCGTAAGCTAACACTAACCTGTACCCTAACACGTACGCTCACCCTAAACCGTTGTCATACCCTAACCTGTCCCCTAAACCGTCCCCGTCCCCTAAGCCTAACCCTAACCCTAACCCTATCCCTAACCCTTATCCGAAGCCTTACCCAAACCCGTCACCTAATCCTAACCCGTACGCTAACACTAACCCGTACCCAAACACGTACGCTCACCCTAAACCGTTGTCGTACCCTAACCTGTCCCCTAACCCGTCCCCATCCCCTAACCGTAACCCTACCCTAACCCTAAACCTAACCCTTACCCGAAACCTTAACCTAACCCATCCCCTAACCCTAATCCGTACGCAAACACTAACCCGTACCCTAACACGTACTCTCACCGTAAACCGTTTTCGTACCCTAACCTGTCCGCTAAACCTTCCTCGTCCCCTAACCCTAACCCTAAGCCTAACCATAACCATAACACTTACCCGAAGCCTTACCCTAACCCGTCCCCTAATCGTAAACCTTACGCTAACATTAACTTTTACCCTAACACGTACGCTCACCCTAAACCGTTTTCGTACCCTAACCTGTCCCCTAAACCGTCCCCGTCCCTTAACCCTAACCCTAACCCTAAACCTAACCCTTACCCGAAGCCTTACACTAACCCGTCCCCTAATCCTAATCCGTAAGCTAACACTAACCTGTACCCTAACACGTACGCTCACCCTAAACCGTTGTCATACCCTAACCTGTCCCCTAAACCGTCCCCGTCCCCTAACCCTAACCCTAACCCTAACCCTATCCCTAACCCTTATCCGAAGCCTTACCCAAACCCGTCACCTAATCCTAACCCGTACGCTAACACTAACCCGTACCCAAACACGTACGCTCACCCTAAACCGTTGTCGTACCCTAACCTGTCCCCTAAACCGTCCCCATACCTTAACCCTAACCCTAACCCTAAACCTAACCTTTACCCGAACCCTTAACCTAACCCGTCCCCTAATCCTAATCCGTAAGCTAACACTAACCCGTACCCTAACACGTACGCTCACCCTAAACCGTTGTCGTACCCTAACCTGTCCCCTAAACCGTCCCCGTCCCCTAACCCTAACCCTAACCCTATCCCTAACACTTATCCGAAGCCTTAACCTAACCCGTCCCCTATTCCTAACCCGTACGCTAACACTAACCCGTACCCTAACACGTACGCTCACCCTAAACCGTTGTCGTACCCTAACCTGTCCCCTAAATCGTCCCCGTCCCCTAACCCTAACCCTAACCCTAATCCTAAACCTAACACTTACCGGAAGCCTTAACTACCCCGTCCCCTAATCCTAAACCGTACGCTAACAGTAACCCGTACCCTAACACGTACACACACCCTAAACCATTTTCGTAACGTAACCTGTCCCCTAAACCGTCCCCGTTCCCTAACCCTAACCCTAACACTTAACCCTAACCCTAAACCTTGCCTGAAGCCTTACCCTAACCCGTCACCTAATCCTAACCTGCACGCTAACACTAACCCGTACCCAAACACGTGCGCTCACCCTAAACCGTTGTCATACCCTAATTGTCCCCTAAACCGTCCCTGTCCCCTAACGTTAACCAAACCCTAACCCTAACCCTTACCCAAAGCCTTACCCTAAGCAGTCCCCTAATCTTAACCCGTACGCTAACACTAACCCGTACCCTAACACGTACGCTCACCCTAAATCGTTCTCGTACCCTATTCTGTCCCCTAAACCGTCCCCGTCCCCTAACCCTAACCCTAACCCTAACCCTACCACTAACACTTACCCGGAGCCTTACCCTAACCCGTCCCCTAATCCTAACCCGTACGCTAACACTAACCCGTACCCTAACACGTACGCTCACCCTAAACTGTTGTCGTACCCTAAACTGTCCCCTAACCCGTCCCCATCCCCTAACCCTAACCCTACCCTAACCTTAAACCTAACCCTTACCCGAACCCTTAACGTAACCCGTCCCCTAATCCTAATCCGTACGCAAACACTAACCCGTACCCTAACACGTACACTCACCCTAAACCGTTTTCGTACCCTAACCTGTCCCCTAAACCGTCCTCGTCCCCTAACCCTAACCCTAACCATCACCATAACCATAACACTTACCCGAAGCCTTACCCTGACCCGTCCCCTAATCCTAACCCTTAGGCTAACACTACCCTTTACCCTAACACGTACGCTCACTTTAAACCGTTGTCGTACCCTAACCTGTCCCCTAAATCGTCCCCGTCCCTTAACCCTAGCCCTAACCCTAAACCTAACCCTTACCCGAAGCCTTAACCTAACCCGTCCCCTAATCCTAATCCGTAAGCTAACACTAACCCGTACCCTAACACGTACGCTCACCCTAAACCGTTGTCGTACCCTAACCTGTCCCCTAAACCGTCCCCGTCCCCGTCCCCTAACCCTAACCCTAACCCTGTCCCTAACCCTTATCCGAAGCCTTAACCTAACCCGTCCCCTAATCCTAACCCGTACGCTAACACTAACCCATACCCTAACATGTACACTCACCCTAAACCGTTGTCGTACCCTAACCTGTCCCCTAAATCGTCCCCGTCCCCTAACCCTAACCCTAATCCTAAACCTAACACGTACCCGAAGCCTTAACTAACCCGTCCCCTAATCCTAATCCGTACGCTAACAGTAACCTGTACCCTAACACGTACACACACCCTAAACCATTTTCGTAACGTAACCTGTCCCCTAAACCGTCCCCGTCCCCTAACCCTAACCCTAACACTTAACCCTAACCCTAAACCTTACCCGAAGCCTTACCCTAACCCGTCACCTAATCCTAACCCGTACGCTAACACTAACCCGTACCCCAACACATGCGCTCACCCTAAACCGTTGTCATACCCTAATTGTCCCCTAAACCGTCCCCGTCCCCTAACCTTAACCCTAACCCTAACCCTAACCCTTACCCAAAGCCTTACCCTAAGCAGTCCCCTAATCTTAACCCGTACGCTAACACTAACCCGTACCCTAACACGTACGCTCACCCTAAATCGTTCTCGTACCCTAATCTGTCCCCTAAACCGTCCCCGTCCCCTAACCCTAACCCTAACCCTAACACTAACAGTTACCCGGAGCCTTACCCTAACCTGTCCCCTAATCCTAACTCGTACGCTAACACTAACCCGTACCCTAACACGTACGCTCACCCTAAACTGTTGTCGTACCCTAAACTGTCCCCTAACCCGTCCCCATCCCCTAACCCTAACCCTACCCTAACCTTAAACCTAACCCTTACCCGAACCCTTAACCTAACCCGTCCCCTAATCCTAATCCGTACGCAAACACTAACCCGTACCCTAACACGTACACTCACCCTAAACCGTTTTCGTACCCTAACCTGTCCCCTAAACCGTCCTCGTCCCCTAACCCTAACCCTAACCATAACCATAACCATAACACTTACCCGAAGCCTTACCCTAACCCGTCCCCTAATCCTAACCCGTAGGCTAACACTAACCTTTACCCTAACACGTACGCTCACCCTAAACCGTTGTCGTACCCTAACCTGTCCCCTAAACCGTCCCCGTCCCTTAACCCTAACCCTAACCCTAAACCTAACCCTTACCCGAAGCCTTAACCTAACCCGTCCCCTAATCCTAATCCGTAAGCTAACACTAACCCGTACCCTAACACGTACGCTCACCCTAAACCGTTGTCGTACCCTAACCTGTCCCCTAAACCATCCCCGTCCCCGTCCCCTAACCCTAACCCTAACCCTATCCCTAACCCTTATCCGAAGCCTTAACCTAACCCGTCCCCTAATCCTAACCCGTACGCTAACACTAACCCATACCCTAACATGTACGCTCACCCTAAACCGCTGTCGTACCCTAACCTGTCCCCTAAATCGTCCCCGTCCCCTAACCCTAACCCTAACCCTAATCCTAAACCTAACACGTACCCGAAGCCTTAACTACCCCGTCCCCTAATCCTAATCCGTACGCTAACAGTAACCTGTACCCTAACACATACACACACCCTAAACCATTTTCGTAACGTAACCTGTCCCCTAAACCGTCCCCGTCCCCTAACCCTAACACTTAACCCTAACCCTAAACCTTACCCGAAGCCTTACCCTAACCCGTCACCTAATCCTAACCCGTACGCTAACACTAACCCGTACCCAAACACGTGCGCTCACCCTAAACCGTTGTCATACCCTAATTGTCCCCTAAACCGTCCCCGTCCCCAAACCTTAACCCTAACCCTAACCCTAACACTTACCCAAAGCCTTACCCTAAGCAGTCCCCTAATCTTAACCCGTACGCTAACACTAACCTGTACCCTAACACGTACGCTCACCCTAAACCGTTCTCGTACCCTAATCTGTCCGCTAAACCATCCCCATCCCCTAACCATAACCCTAACCCTAACCCTAACACTAACACTTCCCCGAAGCCTTACCCTAACCCGTCCCCTAATCCCAACCCGTACGCTAACACTAACCCGTACCCTAATACGTACGCTCACCCTAAACCGTTGTCGTACCCTAACCTGTCCCCTAACCCGTCCCCATCCCATAACCCTAACCCTACCCTAACCCTAAACCTAACCCTTACCCGAAACCTTAACCTAACCCGTTCCCTAATCCTAATCCGTACGCAAACACTAACCCATACCCTAACACGTACACTCACCCTAAACCGTTTTCGTACCCTAACCTGTCCCCTAAACCGTCCTCGTCCCCTAACCCTAACCCTAACCCTAACCATAACCATACCACTTACCCGAAGCCTTACCCTGACCCGTCCCCTAATCCTAACCCTTACGCTAACACTAACCTTTACCCTAACACGTACGCTCACCCTAAACCGTTGTCGTACCCTAACCTGTCCCCTAAACCGTCCCCGTCCCTTAACCCTAACCCTAACCCTAAACCTAACCCTTACCCGAAGCCTTACACTAACCCGTCCCCTAATCCTAATCCGTAAGCAAAAACTAACCTGTACCCTAACACGTACGCTCACCCTAAACCGTTGTCATACCCTAACCTGTCCCCTAAACCGTCCCCGTCCCCTAACCCTAACCCTAACCCTAACCCTATCCCTAACCCTTATCCGAAGCCTTACCCAAACCCGTCACCTAATCCTAACCCGTACGCTAACACTAACCCGTACCCAAACACGTACGCTCACCCTAAACCGTTGTCGTACCCTAACCTGTCCCCTAACCCGTCCCCATCCCCTAACCCTAACCCTACCCTAACCCTAAACCTAACCCTTACCCGAAACCTTAACCTAACCCATCCCCTAACCCTAATCCGTACGCAAACACTAACCCGTACCCTAACACGTACTCTCACCCTAAACCGTTTTCGTACCCTAACCTGTCCGCTAAACCTTCCTCGTCCCCTAACCCTAACCCTAAGCCTAACCATAACCATAACACTTACCCGAAGCCTTACCCTAACCCGTCCCCTAATCGTAAACCTTACGCTAACATTAACTTTTACCCTAACACGTACGCTCACCCTAAACCGTTTTCGTACCCTAACCTGTCCCCTAAACCGTCCCCGTCCCTTAACCCTAACCCTAACCCTAAACATAACCCTTACCCTAAGCCTTACCCTAACCCGTCCCCTAATCCTAATCCGTAAGCTAACACTAACCTGTACCCTAACACGTACGCTCACCCTAAACCGTTGTCATACCCTAACCTGTCCCCTAAACCGTCCCCGTCCCCTAACCCTAACCCTAACCCTAACCCTATCCCTAACCCTTATCCGAAGCCTTACCCAAACCCGTCACCTAATCCTAACCCGTACGCTAACACTAACCCGTACCCAAACACGTACGCTCACCCTAAACCGTTGTCGTACCCTAACCTGTCCCCTAACCCGTCCCCATCCCCTAAACCTAACCCTACCCTAACCCTAAACCTAACCCTTACCCGAAACCTTAACCTAACCCATCCCCTAACCCTAATCCGTACGCAAACACTAACCCGTACCCTAACACGTACTCTCACCCTAAACCGTTTTCGTACCCTAACCTGTCCGCTAAACCTTCCTCGTCCCCTAACCCTAACCCTAAGCCTAACCATAACCATAACACTTACCCGAAGCCTTACCCTAACCCATCCCCTAATCGTAAACCTTACGCTAACATTAACTTTTACCCTAACACGTACGCTCACCCTAAACCGTTTTCGTACCCTAATCTGTCCCCTAAACCGTCCCCATCCCTTAACCCTAACCCTAACCCTAAACCTAACCCTTACCCGAAGCCTTAACCTAACCTGTCCCCTAATCCTAATCCGTAAGCTAACACTAACACGTACCCTAACACGTACGCTCACCCTAAACCGTTGTCGTACCCTAACCTGTCCCCTAAATCGTCCCCGTGCACTAACCCTAACCCTAACCCTAATCCTAAACCTAACACTTACCCGAAGCCTTAACTACCCGGTCCCCTAATCCTAATCCGTATGCTAACAGTTACCCGTACCCTAACACGTACACACACCCTAAACCATTTTCGTAATGTAACCTGTCCCCTAAACCGTCCCCGTCCCCTAACCCTAACCCTAACACTTAACCCTAACCCTAAACCTTACCCGAATGCTTACCCTAACCCGTCACCTAATCCTAACCCGTACGCTAACACTAACCCGTACCCTAACACGTACGCTCACCCTAAACCGTTGTCGTACCCTAACCTGTCCCCTAAACCGTCCCCGTCCCCTAACCCTAACCCTAACCCTAACCCTACACCTATCCCTAACCCTTATCCGAAGCCTTAACTACCCCGTCCCCTAATCCTAATCCGTACGCTAACAGTAACCCGTACCCTATCACGTACACACACCCTAAACCATTTTCGTAACGTAACCTGTCCCCTAAACCGTCCCCGTCCCCTAACCCTAACCCTAACACTTAACCCTAACCCTAAACCTTACCCGAAGCCTTACCCTAACCTGTCACCTAATCCTAACCCGTACGCTAAAACTAACCCGTACCCAAACACGTACGCTCACCCTAAACCGTTGTCGTACCCTAACCTGTCCCGTAACCCGTCCCCATCCCCTAACCCTAACCCTACACTAACCCTAAACCTAACACTTACCCGAACCCTTAACCTAACCCGTCCCCTAATCCTAATCCGTATGCAAACACTAAACCGTACCCTAACACGTACACTCACCCTAAACCGTTTTCGTACACTAACCTGTCCCCTAAACCGTCCTCGTCCCCTAACCCTAACCCTAACCATAACCATAACCATAATACTTACCCGAAGCCTTACCCTAACCCGTCCCCTAATCCTAACCCTTACGCTAACACTAACCTTTACCCTAACACGTACGCTCACCCTAAACCGTTGTCGTACCCTAACCTGTCCCCTAAACCGTCCCCATCCCTTAACCCTAACCCTAACCCTAAACCTAACCTTTACCCGAACCCTTAACCTAACCCGTCCCCTAATCCTAATCCGTAAGCTAACACTAACCCGTACCCTAACACGTACGCTCACCCTAAACCGTTGTCGTACCCTAACGTGTCCCCTAAACCGTCCCCGTCCCCTAACCCTAACCCTAACCCTAACCCTAACCCTAACCCTAACCCTAACCCTAACCCTAACCCTATCCCTAACACTTATCCGAAGCCTTAACCTAACCCGTCCCCTATTCCTAACCCGTACGCTAACACTAACCCGTACCCTAACACGTACGCTCACCCTAAACCGTTGTCGTACCCTAACCTGTCCCCTAAATCGTCCCCGTCCCCTAACCCTAACCCTAACCCTACTCCTAAACCTAACACTTACCGGAAGCCTTAACTACCCCGTCCCCTAATCCTAAACCGTACGCTAACAGTAACCCGTACCCTAACACGTACACACACCCTAAACCATTTTCGTAACGTAACCTGTCCCCTAAACCGTCCCCGTTCCCTAACCCTAACCCTAACACTTAACCCTAACCCTAAACCTTGCCTGAAGCCTTACCCTAACCCGTCACCTAATCCTAACCTGCACGCTAACACTAACCCGTACCCAAACACGTGCGCTCACCCTAAACCCTTGTCATACCCTAATTGTCCCCTAAACCGTCCCTGTCCCCTAACGTTAACACTAACCCTAACCCTAACCCTTACCCAAAGCCTTACCCTAAGCAGTCCCCTAATCTTAACCCGTACGCTAACACTAACCCATACCCTAACACGTACGCTCACCCTAAATCGTTCTCGTACCCTAATCTGTCCCCTAAACCGTCCCCGTCCCCTAACCCTAACCCTAACCCTAACCCTACCACTAACACTTACCCGGAGCCTTACCCTAACCCGTCCCCTAATCCTAACTCGTACGCTAACACTAACCCGTACCCTAACACGTACGCTCACCCTAAACTGTTGTCGTACCCTAAACTGTCCCCTAACCCGTCCCCATCCCCTAACCCTAACCCTACCCTAACCTTAAACCTAACCCTTACCCGAACCCTTAACGTAACCCGTCCCCTAATCCTAATCCGTACGCAAACACTAAGCCGTACCCTAACACGTACACTCACCCTAAACCGTTTTCGTACCCTAACCTGTCCCCTAAACCGTCCTCGTCCCCTAACCCTAACCCTAACCATCACCATAACCATAACACTTACCCGAAGCCTTACCCTGACCCGTCCCCTAATCCTAACACTTAGGCTAACACTAACCTTTACCCTAACACGTACGCTCACTTTAAACCGTTGTCGTACCCTAACCTGTCCCCTAAATCGTCCCCATCCCTTAACCCTAGCCCTAACCCTAAACCTAACCCTTACCCGAAGCCTTAACCTAACCCGTCCCCTAATCCTAATCCGTAAGCTAACACTAACCCGTACCCTAACACGTACGCTCACCCTAAACCGTTGTCGTACCCTAACCTGTCCCCTAAACCGTCCCCGTTCCCGTCCCCTAACCCTAACCCTAACCCTGTCCCTAACCCTTATCCGAAGCTTTAACCTAACACGTCCCCTAATCCTAACCCGTACGCTAACACTAACCCATACCCTAACATGTACGCTCACCCTAAACCGTTGTCGTACCCTAACCTGTCCCCTAAATCGTCCCCGTCCCCTAACCCTAACCCTAACCCTAATCCTAAACCTAACACGTACCCGAAGCCTTAACTAACCCGTCCCCTAATCCTAATCCGTACGCTAACAGTAACCTGTACCCTAACACGTACACACACCCTAAACCATTTTCGTAACGTAACCTGTCCCTTAAACCGTCCCCGTCCCCTAACCCTAACCCTAACACTTAACCCTAACCCTAAACCTTACCCGAAGCCTTACCCTAACCCGTCACCTAATCCTAACCCGTACGCTAACACTAACCCGTACCCCAACACGTGCGCTCACCCTAAACCGTTGTCATACCCTAATTGTCCCCTAAACCGTCCCCGTCCCCTAACCTTAACCCTAACCCTAACCCTAACACTTACCCAAAGCCTTACCCTAAGCAGTCCCCTAATCTTAACCCGTACGCTAACACTAACCTGTACCCTAACACGTACGCTCACCCTAAACCGTTCTCGTACCCTAATCTGTCCGCTAAACCATCCCCATCCCCTAACCATAACCCTAACCCTAACCCTAACAGTAACACTTACCCGAAGCCTTACCCTAACCCGTCCCCTATTCCTAACCCGTACGCTAACACTAACCCTTACCCTAATACGTACGCTCACCCTAAACCGTTGTCGTACCCTAACTTGTCCCCTAACCCGTCCCCATCCCATAACCCTAACCCTACCCTAACCCTAAACCTAACCCTTACCCGAACCCTTAACCTAACCCGTTCCCTAATCCTAATCCGTACGCAAACACTAACCCATACCCTAACACGTACACTCACCCTAAACCGTTTTCGTACCCTAACCTGTCCCCTAAACCGTCCTCGTCCCCTAACCCTAACCCTAACCATAACCATACCACTTACCCGAAGCCTTACCCTGACCCGTCCCCTAATCCTAACCCTTACGCGAACACTAACCTTTACCCTAACACGTACGCTCACCCTAAACCGTTGTCGTACCCTAACCTGTCCCCTAAACCGTCCCCGTCCCCTAACCCTAACCCTAACCCTAACCCTATCCCTAACACTTATCCGAAGCCTTAACCTAACCCGTCTCCTAATCCTAACCCGTACGCTAACACTAACCCGTACCCTAACACGTACACTCACCCTAAACCGTTGTCGTACCCTAACCTGTCCCCTAAATCGTCCCCATCCCCTAACCCTAACCCTAACACTAACCCTAAACCTAACACTTACCTGAAGCCTTACACTAACCCGTCCCCGAATCCTAACCCGTAGCTAACACTAACCCTTACCCTAACACGTACACTCACCCTAAAATGTTGTCATATCCTAACCTGTCCCCTAAACCGTCCCCATCCCCTAACCCTAACCCTAACCGTAACCCTAACACTAACCGTTACCCAAACCCTTACCCTAACCCGTCCCCTAATCCTAACCCGTATGCTAACACTAACCCGTACCCTAACACGTATGCTCACCCTAAACCGTTGTCGTACACTAACCTGTCCCCTAAACCGTCCCCGTCACCGTCCCCTAAACCTAATCCTAACCCTAAACCTAACCCTTACCCTAAGCCTTAACCTAACCCGTCCCCTAATCCTAATCTGTATTATAACACTAACCCGTACCCTAACACGTACGCTCACCCTAAACTGTTGTCTTACCCTAACCTGTCCCCTAAACCGTCCATGTCCCCTAACCCTAACCATAACACTTAACCCAAACCCTAACCCTTACTCGAAGCCTTACCCTAACCCGTCCCCTAATCGTAACCCGTACGCTAACACTAACCCGTACCCTAACACGTACACTCATCCTAAACCGTTGCCGTACCCTAATTGTGCCCTAAACCGTCCCTGTCCCCTAACCCTAACCCTAACCCTAACCCTTACCCGAAGCCTTACCCTAACCCGTCCCCTAATCCTAACCAGTACGCTAACACTACACCATACCCGAACACGTGCGCTCACCCTAAACCATTTTCGTACCCTAACCTGTCCCCTAAACCGTCCCCATCCCCTAACACTAACCCTAACCCTAACCCTAACCCTAACACTTAGCCGAAGCCTTACCCTAACCCGTCACCTAATCCTAACCCGTACGCTAACACTTACCCGTACCCTAACACGTACGCTCATCCTAAACAGTTGCCGTACCCCAAACTGTCCCCTAAACCGTCCCCGTCCCCTAACCCTAACCCTAACCCTAACCGTAACCCTAAAACCCGAAGCCTTACCCTAACCCGTCCCCTAATTCTAAACCGTACGCTAACACTAAACCGTACCCTAACACGTACGCTCACCCTAAACCGTTGTCGTACGCTAACCTGTCACCTAACCCGTCCCATTCCCCTAAACCTAACCCTAACCCTAAACCTAAACTTAACCCTTACCCGAAGCCTTAAGCTAACCCGTCCCCTAATCCTAATCCGTACGGTAACACTAACCAGTACCCTAACATGTACACTCACCCTAAACCGTTTTCGTACACTAACCTGTCCCCTAAACCGTCCCCGTCCCCTAAATCTAACCCTAAACCTTACCCTAATCCTAACACTTACCCGAAGCCTTACCCTAACACGTCACCTAAACCTAACCCGCACGCTATCACTAACCCGTACCCTAACACGTACGCTCACCCTAAACCGTTGTCGTACTCTAACCTGTCCCCGAAACTGTCCCCGTACCTTAACTTTAACCTTAATCCTAACCCTAAACCTAACCCTTACCCGAAGCCTTACACTAACCTGTCCCCTAATCCTAATCCGTACGCTAAAACTAACCCGTACCCTAACACGTACGCTCACCCTAAACCGTTGTCGTACCCTAACCTGTCCCCTAAACCGTCCCCATCCCCTAACCCTAACCGTAACCCTTAACCCTAACCCTAACACTTACCTGAAGCCTTACCCTAACCCGTCCCTTAATCGTAAACCATATGCTAACACTAACACGTACCCTAACACGTACGCTCACCCAAAACCGTTGTCTTATCCAAACCTGTCCCCTTAACCGTCCCCATCCCCTAACCCTAAAGCTAACCCTAACCCTAACCCTTACCCGAAGCCTTTCCCTAACCCGTCCCCTAATCCTAACACGTACGCTAACACTAACCCGTTCCCCGACACGTACGCTCAACCTAAACAGTTGTCGTGTCCTAACCTGTCCCCTAAACCGTCCCCATCCCGTAACCCTAACCCTAACCCTAACCCTAACCCTAACACTTACCCGAAGCCTTACCCTAACCCGTCCCCTAATCCTAACCCGTAGGCTAACACTAATCCGTACCCTAACACGTACGCTCACCCTAAACTGTTGTCGTACCCTAACCTGTCCCCTAAACCGTCCCCGTCCCCTAACCCTAACCCTAACCCTAAACCTAAACCTAACCCTTACCCGAAGCCTTAAACTAACCCGTCCCCTAATCCTAATCCGTACGCTAACACTAACGCGTACCCTAACACGTACGCTCACCCTAAACCGTTGTCGTACACTAACCTGTCCCCTAAACCATCCCCGTCACCTAACCCTAACCCTAACCCTTAACTTAACCCTAACACTTACCCGAAGACTTACACTAACCCGTCCCCTAATCCTAACCCGTATGCTAACACTAACGCGTACCCTAACACGTACGCTCACCCTATACCGTTGTCGTACCCTAAACTGTCCCCTAAACCGTCCACGTCACCTAACCATAAACCTAAACCTTAACTTAACCCTAACACTTACCCGAAGACTTACACTAACCCGTCCCTTAATCGTAATCCATACGCTAACACTAACCCGTACCCTAACACGTACGCTCACCCAAAACCGTTGTCGTATCCTAACCTGTCCCCTAAACCGTCCCCATCCCCTAAACCTAAACCTAAGCCTAAACCTAACCCTAACCGTTACCCAGAGACTTACCCTAAACCGTCCCCTAATCCTAACCCGTGCCCTAACACTAAACCGTGCACTAACGTACGCTCACCCTAAACCGTTGTACACTAACCTGTCCCCTAAACCGTCCTCATCACCTAACCCTAACCCTAACCCTAACCCTAACACTTACCCGAAGCCTTACCCTAACCCGTCCCCTAATCCTAACCCGTATGCTAACACTGACCCGTACCCTAACACGTATGCTCACCCTAAAGTGTTGTCGTACCCTAACCTGTCCCCTAAACCGTCCCCTTCCCCGTCGCCGTCCCCTAACCCTAACCCTAACCCTAACACTTACCCGAAGCCTTACCCTAACCCGTCCCATAAACCTAACCCGTATGCTAACTCTAACCCATACCCTAAAACGTACGCTGACCCTAAACCGTTGTCGTACCCTAACCTGTCCCCTAAACCGACCCCGTCCACTAACCCTAACACTAACCCTAACCCTAAACCTAAACCTTACCCGAAGCCTTAACCTAACCCGTCCCCTAATCCTAATCCGTACGCTAACAGTAACCCGTACCCTAACACGTACACACATCCTAAACCATTTTCGTACCGTAACCTGTCCCCTAAACCGTCCCCGTCCCCGTCCCCTAACCCTAACCCTAACCCTAACCCTAACACTTACCCGAAGCCTTACCCTAATACGTCCCCTAATCCTAACCCGTACGCTAACACTAACCCTTACCCTAACACGTACACTCACCCTAAACGGTTGTCGTACCCTAAACTGTCCCCTAAACCGTCCCCGTCCCCTAACCCTAAACCTAACCCTAACCCTAACCGTTACCCGTACCCTTACCCTAACCCGTCCCCTAATCCTTACCCGTACACTAACACTATTCCGTACCCTAACACGTACGCTCACACTAAAACGTTGTCGTACCCTAACCTGTCCTCTACATCGTCCCCATCCCCAAACGCTAAACCTAACTGTAACCGTAACCCTAACCCTTACCCGAAGCCTTACCCTAACCTGTCCCCTAATCCTAACCCGTAGCTAACACTAAACCTTACCCTAACACGTACACTCACCCTAAACCGTTGTCGTATCCTAAGCTGTCCCCTACACCGTCCCCATCCCCTAACCCTAACCATAGCCCTAACCCTAAACCTAACCCTTACCCAAAGCCTTATCCTAACCCGTCCCCTAATCCTAAACCGTACGCTAACACTAACGCGTACCCTAACACGTACGCTCACCCTAAACCGTTATCGTACCCTAACCTGTCCCCTAAATCGTCCCCGTCCCCTAACCCTAACCCTAACCCTAATCCTAAACCTAAAACTTACCCGAAGCCTTAACTACCCCGTCACCTAATCCTAATCCGTATGCTAACAGTAACCCGTACCCTAACACGAACACACACCCTAAACCATTTTCGTAACTTAACCTGTCCCCTAAACCGTCCCCGTCCCCTAACCCTAACCCTAACACTTAACCCTAACCCTAAACCTTACCCGAAGCCTTACCCTAACCCGTCACCTAATCCTAACACATACGCTAACACTAACCCGTACCCAAACACGTGCGCTAACCCTAAACCGTTGTCATACCATAATTGTCCCCTAAACAGTCCCCGTCCCCTAACCTTAACCCTAACCCTAACCCTAACCCTTACCCAAAGCCTTACCCTAAGCAGTCCCCTAATCTTAACCCGTACGCTAACACTAACCCGTACCCTAACACGTACGCTCACCCTAAACCGTTCTCGTACCCTAATCTGTCCCCTAAACCGTCCCCGTCCCCTAACCCTAACCCCAACCCTAACCCTAACACTAACACTTACCCGAAGCCTTACCCTAACCCGTCCCCTAATCCTAACCCGTACGCTAACACTAACCCGTACCCTAACACGTACGCTCACCCTAAACTGTTGTCGAAACCTAAACTGTCCCCTAACCTGTTCCCATCCCCTAACCCTAACCTTACCCTAACCCTAAACCTAACCCTTACCCGAACCCTTAACCTACCCCGTCCCTAATCCTAATCCGTACGCTAACAGTAACCCGTACCCTAACACGTACACACACCCTAAACCATTTTCGTAACGTAACCTGTCCCCTATACCGTCCCCGTCCCCTAACCCTAACCCTAACACTTAACCCTAACCCTAAACCTTACCCGAAGCCTTACCCTAACCCGTCACCTAATCCTAACCCGCACGCTAACACTAACCCGTACCCAAACACGTGCGCTCACCCTAAACCGTTGTCATACCCTAATTGTCCCCTAAACCGTCCCTGTCCCCTAACGTTAACCCTAACCCTAACCCTTAACCAAAGCCTTACCCTAAGCAGTCCCCTAATCTTAACCCGTACGCTAACACTATCCCGTACCCTAACACGTACGCTCACCATAAATCGTTCTCATACCCTAATCTGTCCCCTAAACCGTCCCCGTCCCCTAACCCTAACCCTAACCCTAACCCTAAGACTAACACTTACCCGGAGCCTTACCCTAACCCGTCCCCTAATCCTAACCCGTACGCTAACACTAACCCGTACCCTAACACGTACGCTCACCCTAAACTGTTGTCGTACCCTAAACTGTCCCCTAACCCGTCCCCATCCCCTAACCCTAACCCTACCCTAACCTTAAACCTAACCCTTACCGGAACCCTTAACCTAACCCGTCCCCTAAACCTAATCTGTACACAAACACTAACCCGTACCCTAACACGTACACTCTCCCTAAACCGTTTTCGTACCCTAACCTGTCCCCTAAACCGTCCTCGTCCCCTAACCCTAACCCTAACCCTAAGAATAACCATAACACTTACCCGAAGCCTTACCCTAACCCGTCCCCTAATCCTAACCCTTACGCTAACACTAACCTTTACCCTAACACGTACGCTCACCCTAAACCGTTGTCGTACCCTAACCTGTCCCCTAAACCGTCCCCGTCCCTTAACCCTAACCCTAACCCTACACCTGACCCTTACCCGAAGCCTTAAACTAACCCGTCCCCTAATCCTAATCCGTAAGCTAACACTAACCCGTACCCTAACACGTACGCTCAGCCTAAACCGTTGTCGTACCCTAACCTGTCCCCTAAACCGTCCCCGTCCCCTAACCCTAACCCTAACCCTAACCCTATCCCTAACCCTTATCCGAAGCCTTAACCTAACCCGTCCCCTAATCCTAACCCGTACGCTAACACTAACCCGTACCCTAACACGTATGCTCACCCTAAACCGTTGTCGTACCCTAACCTGTCCCCTAAATCGTCCCCGTCCCCTAAACCTAACCATAACCCTAATCCTAAACCTAACACTTACCCGAAGCCTTAACTACCCCGTCCCCTAATCCTAATCCGTACGCTAACAGTAACCCGTACCCTAACACGTACACACACCCTAAACCATTTTCGTAATGTAACCTGTCCCCTAAACCGTCCCCGTCCCCTAACCCTAACCCTAACACTTAACCCTAACCCTAAACCTTACCGGAAGCTTTACCCTTAACCCTCACCTAATCCTAACCCGTACGCAAACACTAACCCGTACCCAAACACGTGCGCTCACCGTAAGCCGTTGTCATACCCTAATTGTCCCCTAAACCGTCCCCGTCCCCTAACCTTAACCCTAACCGTATCCCTAACACTTACCCAAAGCCTTAACCTAAGCAGTCCCCTAATCTTAACCCGTACGCTAACACTAACCCGTACCCTAACACGTACGCTCACACTAAACCGTTCTCGTACCCTAATCTGTCCGCTAAACCATCCCCATCCCCTAACCCTAACCCTAACCCTAACCCTAACACTAACACTTACCCGAAGCCTTACCCTAACCCGTCCCCTAATCCTAACCCGTACGCTAACACTAACCCGTACCCTAACACGTACGCTCACCCTAAACCGTTGTCGTACCCTAACCTGTCCCCTAACCCGTCCCCATCCCATAAACCTAACCCCACCCTAACCCTAAACCTAACCCTTACCCGAACCCTTAACCTAACCCGTTCCCTAATCCTAATCCGTACGCAAACACTAACCCATATCCTAACACGTACACTCACCCTAAACCGTTTTCGTACCCTAACCTGTCCCCTAAACCGTCCTCGTCCCCTAACCCTAACCCTAACCCTAACCATAACCATACCACTTACCCGAAGCCTTACCCTGATCCGTCCCCTAATCCTAACCCTTACGCTAACACTAACCTTTACCCTAACACGTACGCTCACCCTAAACCGTGGTCGTACCCTAACCTGTCCCCTAAACCGTCCCCGTCCCTTAACCCTAATCCTAACCCTAAACCTAACCCTTACCCGAAGCCTTAACCTAACCCGTCCCCTAATCCAAATCCGTAAGCTAACACTAACCTGTACCCTAACACGTACGCTCACCCTAAACCGTTGTCGTACCCTAACCTGTCCCCTAAACCGTCCCCGTCCCCTAACCCTAACCCTACCCTAACCCTAAACCTAACCCTTACCCGAACCCTTAACCTAACCCGTCCCCTAATCCTAATCCGTACGCAAACACTAACCCGTACCCTAACACGTACACTCACCCTAAACCGTTTTCGTACCCTAACCTGTCCCCTAAACCGTCCTCGTCCCCTAACCCTAACCCTAAGCCTAACCATAACCATAACACTTACCCGAAGCCTTAACTACCCCGTCACCTAATCCTAATCCGTACGCTAACAGTAACCCGTACCCTAACACGAACACACACCCTAAACCATTTTCGTAACGTAACCTGTCCCCTAAACCGTCCCCGTCCCCTAACCCTAACCCTAACACTTAACCCTAACCCTAAAACTTACCCGAAGCCTTACCCTAACCCGTCACCTAATCCTAACCCGTACGCTAACACTAACCCGTACCCAAACACGTGCGCTCACCCTAAACCGTTGTCATACCATAATTGTCCCCTAAACAGTCCCCGTCGCCTAACCTTAACCCTAACCCTAACCCTAACCCTTACCCAAAGCCTTACCCTAACCCTTCCCCTAATCCTAACCCGAACGCTAACACTAACCCGTACCCTAACACGTACGCTCACCCTAAACTGTTGTCATACCCTAAACTGTCCCCTAACCCGTCCCCATCCCCTAACCCTAACCTTACCCTAACCCTAAACCTAACAATTACCCGAAACCTTAACCTAACCCGTCCCCTAATGCTAATCCGTATGCAAACACTAACCCGTACCCTAACACGTACACTCACCCTAAACCGTTCTCGTACCCTAAACTGTCCCCTAAACCGTCCTTGTCCCCTAACCCTAACCCTAACCCTAACCATAACCATAACACTTACCCGAAGCCTTACCCTAACCCGTCCCCTAATCCTAACCCTTACTCTAACACTAACCTTTACCCTAACACGTACGCTCACCCTAAACCGTTGTTGTACCCTAACCTGTCCCCTAAACCGTCCCCGTCCCTTAACCCTAACCCTAACCCTAAACCTAACCCTTACCCGAAGCCTTAACCTAACCCGTCCCCTAACCCTAATCCTTAAGCTAACACTAACCCGTACCCTAACACGTACGCTCACCCTAAACCGTTGTCGTACCCTAACCTGTCCCCTAAACTGTCCCCGTCCCCTAAACCTAACCCTAACCCTACACCTATGCCTAACCCTTATCCGAAGCCTTAACCTAACCCGTCCCCTAATCCTAACCCGTACGCTAACACTAAACCGTACCCTAACACGTACGCTCACCCTAAACCATTGTCGTACCCTAACCTGTCCCCTAAACCGTCCCCATCCCCTAACCCTAACCCTAACCCTACCCCTATCCCTAACCCTTATCCGAAGCCTTAACTACCCCGTCCCCTAATCCTAATCCGTACGCTAACAGTAACCCGTACCCTATCACGTACACACACCCTAAACCATTTTCGTAACGTAACCTGTCCCCTAAACCGTCCCCGTCCCCTAACCCTAACCCTAACACTTAACCCTAACCCTAAACCTTACCAGAAGCCTTACCCTAACCCGTCACCTAATCCTAACCCGTACGCTAACACTAACCCGTACCCAAACACGTACGCTCACCCTAAACCGTTGTCGTACCCTAACCTGTCCCGTAACCCGTCCCCATCCCCTAACCCTAACCCTACACTAACCCTAAACCTAACACTTACCCGAACCCTTAACCTAACCCGTCCCCTAATCCTAATCCGTATGCAAACACTAACCCGTACCCTAACACGTACACTCACCCTAAACCGTTTTCGTACACTAACCTGTCCCCTAAACCGTCCTCATCCCCTAACCCTAACCCTAACCATAACCATAACCATAACACTTATCCGAAGCCTTACCCTAACTCGTCCCCTAATCCTAACCCTTACGCTAACACTAACCTTTACCCTAACACGTACGCTCACCCTAAACCGTTGTCGTACCCTAACCTGTCCCCTAAACCGTCCCCATCCCTTAACCCTAACCCTAACCCTAAACCTAACCTTTACCCGAACCCTTAACCTAACCCGTCCCCTAATCCTAATCCGTAAACTAACACTAACCCGTACCCTAACACGTACGCTCACCCTAAACCGTTGTCGTACCCTAACCTGTCCCCTAAACCGTCCCCGTCCCCTAACCCTAACCCTAACCCTAACCCTATCCCTAACACTTATCCGAAGCCTTAACCTAACCCGTCCCCTAATCCTAACCCGTACGCTAACACTAACCCGTACCCTAACACGTACGCTCACCCTAAACCGTTGTCGTACCCTAACCTGTCCCCTAAATCGTCCCCGTCCCCTAACCCTAACCCTAACCCTAATCCTAAACCTAACACTTACCGGAAGCCTTAACTACCCCGTCCCCTAATCCTAAACCGTACGCTAACAGTAACCCGTACCCTAACACGTACACACACCCTAAACCATTTTCGTAACGTAACCTGTCCCCTAAACCGTCCCCATCCCCTAACCCTAACCCTAACACTTAACCCTAACCCTAAACCTTGCCCGAAGCCTTACCCTAACCCGTCACCTAATCCTAACCCGCACGCTAACACTAACCCGTACCCAAACACGTGCGCTCACCCTAAACCGTTGTCATACCCTAATTGTCCCCTAAACCGTCCCTGTCCCCTAACGTTAACCCTAACCCTAACCCTAACCCTTACCCAAAGCCTTACCCTAAGCAGTCCCCTAATCTTAACCCGTACGCTAACACTAACCCGTACCCTAACACGTACGCTCACCCTAAATCGTTCTCGTACCCTAATCTGTCCCCTAAACCGTCCCCGTCCCCTAACCCTAACCCTAACCCTAACCCTAACACTAACACTTACCCGGAGCCTTACCCTAACCCGTCCCCTAATCAAACTCGTACGCTAACACTAACCCGTACCCTAACACGTACGCTCACCCTAAACTGTTGTCGTACCCTAAACTGTCCCCTAACCCGTCCCCATCCCCTAACCCTAACCCTACCCTAACCTTAAACCTAATCCTTACCCGAACCCTTAACCTAACCCGTCCCCTAATCCTAATCCGTACGCAAACACTAACCCGTACCCTAACAGGTACACTCACCCTAAACCGTTTTCGTACCCTAACCTGTCCCCTAAACCGTCCTCGTCCCCTAACCCTAACCCTAACCATAACCATAACCATAACACTTACCCGAAGCCTTACCCTAACCCGTCCCCTAATCCTAACCCTTAGGCTAACACTAACCTTTACCCTAACACGTACGCTCACCCTAAACCGTTGTCGTACCCTAACCTGTCCCCTAAACCGTCCCCGTCCCTTAACCCTAACCCTAACCCTAAACCTAACCCTTACCCGAAGCCTTAACCTAACCCGTCCCCTAATCCTAATCCGTAAGCTAACACTAACCCGTACCCTAACACGTACGCTCACCCTAAACCGTTGTCGTAGCCTAACCTGTCCCCTAAACCGTCCCCGTCCCCGTCCCCTAACCCTAACCCTAACCCTATCCCTAACCCTTATCCGAAGCCTTAACCTAACCCGTCCCCTAATCCTAACCCGTACGCTAACACTAACCCATACCCTAACATGTACGCTCATCCTAAACCGTTGTCGTACCCTAACCTGTCCCCTTTATCGTCCCCGTCCCCTAACCCTAACCCTAACCCTAATCCTAAACCTAACACGTACCCGAAGCCTTAACTACCCCGTCCCCTAATCCTAATCCGTACGCTAACAGTAACCTGTACCCTAACACGTACACACACCCTAAACCATTTTCGTAACGTAACCTGTCCCCTAAACCGTCCCCGTCCCCTAACCCTAACCCTAACACTTAACCCTAACCCTAAACCTTACTCGAAGCCTTACCCTAACCCGTCACCTAATCCTAACCCGTACGCTAACACTAACCCGTACCCAAACACGTGCGCTCACCCTAAACCGTTGTCATACCCTAATTGTCCCCTAAACCGTCCCCGTCCCCTAACCTTAACCCTAACCCTAACCCTAACACTTACCCAAAGCCTTACCCTAAGCATTCCCCTAATCTTAACCCGTACGCTAACACTAACCTGTACCCTAACACGTACGCTCACCCTAAACCGTTCTCGTACCCTAATCTGTCTGCTAAACCATCCCCATCCCCTAACCATAACCCTAAACCTAACCCTAACACTAACACTTACCCGAAGCCTTACCCTAACCCGTCCCCTAATCCTAACCCGTACGCTAACACTAACCCGTACCCTAATACGTACGCTCACCCTAAACCATTGTCGTACCCTAACCTGTCCCCTAACCCGTCCCCATCCCATAACCCTAACCCTACCCTAACCCTAAACCTAACCCTTACCCGAAAACTTAACCTAACCCTTTCCCTAATCCTAATCCGTACGCAAACACTTACCCATACCCTAACACATACACTCACCCTAAACCGTTTTCGTACCCTAACCTGTCCCCTAAACCGTCCTCGTCCCCTAACCCTAACCCTAACCCTAACCATAACCATACCACTTACCCGAAGCCTTAACCTAACCCGTCCCCTAATCCTAATTCTTAAGCTAACACTAACCCGTACCCTAACACGTACGCTCACCCTAAACCGTTGTCGTACCCTAACCTGTCCCCTAAACCGTCCCCGTCCCCTAACCCTAACCCTAACCCTACCCCTATCCCTAATCCTTATCCGAAGCCTTAACCTAACCCGTCCCCTAATCCTAAACCGTACGCTAACACTAACCCGTACCCTAACACGTACGCTCACCATAAACCGTTGTCGTACCCTAACCTGTCCCCTAAACCGTCCCCGTCCCCTAACCCTAACCCTAACCCTACCCCTATCCCTAACCCTTCCTAACACGTCCTCTATTCCTAACATGTTCGCTAACACTAACCCGTACCCTAACACGTACGGTCACCCTAAACCATTGTAGTACCCTAACCTGTACCCTACACCGTCATTGTCCCCGTCCCCTAACCCCTAACCCTAACACTAACCCTAACCCTAACTCTTACCCAAAGCCTTACCCTAATCCCGTCACCTAATCCTAACCCTTATGCTAACACTAACTTTTACCCTAACACGTACGCTCACCCTAAACCGTTGTTGTACCCTAACCTGTCCCCTAACCGTCCCCGTCCCTTAACCCTAACCCTAACCCTAAACCTAACCCTTACCCGAAGCCTTACCTAACCCGTCCCCTAATCCTAATCCTTAAGCTAACACTAACCCGTACCCTAACACGTACGCTCACCCTAAACCGTTGTCCGTACCCTAACCTGTCCCCTAAACCGTCCCCGTCCCCTAACCCTAACCCTAACCCTACACCTATCCCTAACCCTTATCCGAAGCCTTAACCTAACCCGTCCCCTAATCCTAACCCGTACGCTAACACTAATCCGTACCCTAACACGTACGCTCACCCTAAACCGTTGTCGTACCCTAACCTCTCCCCTAAACCGTCCCCATCCCCTAACCCTAACCCTAACCCTACCCCTATCCCTAACCCTTATCCGAAGCCTTAACTACCCCGTCCCCTATCCTAATCCCCTATCCTCCGTACGCTAACAGTAACCCGTACCCTATCACGTACACCACCCTAAACCAATTTTCGTAACGTAACCTGTCCCCTAAACCGTCCCCGTCCCCTAACCCTAACCCTAACACTTAACCCTAACCCTAAACCTTACCCGAAGCCTTACCCTAACCCGTCACCTAATCCTAACCCGTACGCTAACACTAACCCGTACCCAAACACGTACGCTCACCCTAAACCGTTGTCGTACCCTAACCTGTCCCGTAACCCGTCCCCATCACCTAAACCTAACCCTACACTAACCCTAACCTAACACTTACCCGTACCCTTACCTAACCCTTCCCCTAATCCTAATCCATATGCAAACACTAACCCGTACCCTAACACGTACACTCACCCTAAACCGTTTTCGTTTACACTAACCTGTCCCCTAAACCGTCCTCGCCCCCTAACCCTAACCTAACCATAACCCATAACCATAAAACTTATCCGAAGCCTTACCCTAACTCGTCCCCTAATCCTAACACTTACGCTAACACTAACCTTTACCCTAACACGTACGCTCACCCTAAACCGTTGTCGTACCGTAACCTGTCCCCTAAACCGTCCCCATCCCTTAACCCTAACCCTAACCCTAAACCTAACCTTTACCCGAACCCTTAACCTAACCCGTCCCTAATCCTAATCCGTAAGCTAACACTAACCGTACCCTAACACGTACGCTCACCCTAAACCGTTGTCGTACACTAACCTGTCCCCTAAACCGTCCCCGTCCCCTAACCCTAACCCTAACCCTAACCCTAATCCCTAACACTTATCCGAAGCCTTAACCTAACCCGTCCCCTAATCCTAACCCGTACGCTAACACTAACCCGTACCCTACACGTACGCTCACCCTAAACCGTTGTCGTACCCTAACCTGTCCCCTAAATCGTCCCCGTCCCCTAACCCTAACCCTAACCCTAATCCTAAACCTAACACTTACCGGAAGCATTAACTACCCCGTCCCCTAATCCTAAACCGTAGGCTAACAGTAACCCGTACCCTAACACGTACACACACCCTAAACCATTTTCGTAACGTAACCTGTCCCCTAAACCGTCCCCATCCCCTAACCCTAACCCTAACACTTAACCCTAACCCTAAACCTTGCCCGAAGCCTTACCCTAACCCGTCACCTAATCCTAACCCGCACGCTAACACTAACCCGTACCCAAACACGTGCGCTCACCCTAAACCGTTGTCATACCCTAATTGTCCCCTAAACCGTCCCTGTCCCCTAACGTTAACCCTAACCCTAACCCTAACCCTTACCCAAAGCCTTACCCTAAGCAGTCCCCTAATCTTAACCCGTACGCTAACACTAACCCGTACCCTAACATGTACGCTCACCCTAAATCGTTCTCGTACCCTAATCTGTCCCCTAAACCGTCCCCGTCCCCGTCCCCTAACCCTAACCCTAACCCTAACCCTAACACTAACACTTACCCGGAGCCTTACCCTAACCTGTCCCCTAATCCTAACTCGTACGCTAACACTAACCCGTACCCTAACACGTACGCTCACCCTAAACTGTTGTCATACCCTAAACTGTCCCCTAACCCGTCCCCATCCCCTAACCCTAACCCTACCCTAACCTTAAACCTAACCCTTACCCGAACCCTTAACCTAACCCGTCCCCTAATCCTAATCCGTACACAAACACTAACCCGTACCCTAACACGTACACTCACCCTAAACCGTTTTCGTACCCTAACCTGTCCCCTAAACCGTCCTCGTCCTCTAACCCTAACCCTAACCATAACCATAACACTTACCCGAAGCCTTGCCCTAACCCGTCCCCTAATCCTAACCCGTAGGCTAACACTAACCTTTACCCTAACACGTACGCTCACCCTAAACCGTTGTCGTAACCTAACCTGTCCCCTAAACCGTCCCCGTCCCTTAACCCTAACCCTAACCCTAAACCTAACCCTTACCCGAAGCCTTAACCTAACCCGTCCCCTAATCCTAATCCGTAAGCTAACACTAACCCGTACCCTAACACGTACGCTCACCCTAAACCGTTGTCGTACCCTAACCTGTCCCCTAAACCGTCCCCGTCCCCGTCCCCTAACCCTAACCCTAACCCTATTCCTAACCCTTATCCGAAGCCTTAACCTAACCCGTCCCCTAATCCTAACCCGTACGCTAACACTAACCCATACCCTAACATGTACGCTCACCCTAAACCGCTGTCGTACCCTAACCTGTCCCCTAAATCGTCCCCGTCCCCTAACCCTAACCCTAACCCTAATCCTAAACCTAACACGTACCCGAAGCCTTAACTACCCCGTCCCCTAATCCTAATCCGTACGCTAACAGTAACCTGTACCCTAACACGTACACACACCCTAAACCATTTTCGTAACGTAACCTGTCCCCTAAACCGTCCCCGTCCCCTAACCCTAACCCTAACACTTAACCCTAACCCTAAACCTTACCCGAAGCCTTACCCTAACCCGTCACCTAATCCTAACCCGTACGCTAACACTAACACATACCCAAACACGTGCGCTCACCCTAAACCGTTGTCATACCCTAATTGTCCCCTAAACCGTCCCCGTCCCCTAACCTTAACCCTAACCCTAACCCTAACACTTACCCAAAGCCTTACCCTAAGCAGTCCCCTAATCTTAACACGTACGCTAACACTAAACTGTACCCTAACACGTACGCTCACCCTAAACCGTTCTCGTACCCTAATCTGTCCGCTAAACCATCCCCATCCCCTAACCATAACCCTAACCCTAACCCTAACACTAACACTTCCCCAAAGCCTTACCCTAACCCGTCCCCTAATCCTAACCCGTACGCTAACACTAACCCGTACCCTAATACGTACGCTCACCCTAAACCGTTGTCGTACCCTAACCTGTCCCCTAACCCGTCCCCATCCCATAACCCTAACCCTACCCTAACCCTAAACCTAACCCTTACCCGAACCCTTAACCTAACCCGTTCCCTAATCCTAATCCGTACGCAAACACTAACCCATACCCTAACACGTACACTCACCCTAAACCGTTTTCGTACCCTAACCTGTCCCCTAAACCGTCCTCATCCCCTAACCCTAACCCTAACCCTAACCATAACCATACCACTTACCCGAAGCCTTACCCTGACCCATCCCCTAATCCTAACCCTTAGGTTAACACTAACCTTTACCCTAACACGTACGCTCACCCTAAACCGTTGTCGTACCCTAACCTGTCCCCTAAACCGTCCCCGTCCCTTAACCCTAACCCTAAACCTAAACCTAACCCTTACCCGAAGACTTAACCTAACCCGTCCCCTAATCCTAAACCGTATGCAAACTCTAACCCGTACCCTAACACGTACACTCACCCTAAACCGTTTTCGTACACTAACCTGTCCCCTAAACCGTCCTCGTCCCCTAACCCTAACCCTAACCATAACCATAACCATAACACTTATCCGAAGCCTTACCCTAACTCGTCCCCTAATCCTAACCCTTACGCTAACACTAACCTTTACCCTAACACGTACTCTCACCCTAAACCGTTGTCGTACCCTAACCTGTCCCCTAAACCGTCCCCATCCCTTAACCCTAACCCTAACCCTAAACCTAACCTTTACCCGAACCCTTAACCTAACCCGTCCCCTAATCCTAATCCGTAAGCTAACACTAACCCGTACCCTAACACGTACGCTCACCCTAAACCGTTGTCGTACCCTAACCTGTCCCCTAAATCGTCCCCGTCACCTAACCCTAACCCTAACCCTAATTCTAAACCTAACACTTACCGGAAGCCTTAACTACCCCGTCCCCTAATCCTAAACCGTACGCTAACAGTAACCCGTACCCTAACACGTACACACACCCTAAACCATTTTCGTAACGTAACCTGTCCCCTAAACCGTCCCCGTCCCCTAACCCTAACCCTAACACTTAACCCTAACCCTAAACCTTGCCCGAAGCCTTACCCTAACCCGTCACCTAATCCTAACCCGCACGCTAACACTAACCCGTACCCAAACACGTGCGCTCACCCTAAACCGTTGTCATACCCTAATTGTCCCCTAAACCGTCCCTGTCCCCTATCGTTAACCCTAACCCTAACCCTAACCCTTACCCAAAGCCTTACCCTAAGCAGTCCCCTAATCTTAACCCGTACGCTAACACTAACCCGTACCCTAACACGTACGCTCACCCTAAATCGTTCTCGTACCCTAATCTGTCCCCTAAACCGTCCCCGTCCCCTAACCCTAACCCTAACCCTAACCCTAACACTAACAGTTACCCGGAGCCTTACCCTAACCTGTCCCCTAAACCTAACTCGTACGCTAACACTAACCCGTACCCTAACACGTACGCTCACCCTAAACTGTTGTCGTACCCTAAACTGTCCCCTAACCCGTCCCCATCCCCTAACCCTAATCCTACCCTAACCTTAAACCTAACCCTTACCCGAACCCTTAACCTAACCCGTCCCCTAATCCTAATCCGTACGCAAACACTAACCCATACCCTAACACGTACACTCACCCTAAACCGTTTTCGTACCCTAACCTGTCCCCTAAACCGTCCTCGTCCCCTAACCCTAACCCTAACCATAACCATAACCATAACACTTACCCGAAGCCTTACCCTAACCCGTCACCTAATCCTAACCCGTAGGCTAACACTAACCTTTACCCTAACACGTACGCTCACCCTAAACCGTTGTCGTACCCTAACCTGTCCCCTAAACCGTCCCCGTCCTTTAACCCTAACCCTAACCCTAAACCTAACCCTTACCCGAAGCCTTAAACTAACCCGTCCCCTAATCCTAATCCGTAAGCTAACACTAACCCGTACCCTAACACGTACGCTCACCCTAAACCGTTGTCGTACCCTAACCTGTCCCCTAAACCGTCCCCGTCCCCGTCCCCTAACCCTAACCCTAACCCTATCCCTAACCCTTATCCGAAGCCTTAACCTAACCCGTCCCCTAATCCTAACCCGTACGCTAACACTAACCCATACCCTAACATGTACGCTCACCCTAAACCGCTGTCGTACCCTAACCTGTCCCCTGAATCGTCCCCGTCCCCTAACCCTAACCCTAACCCTAATCCTAAACCTAACACGTACCCGAAGCCTTAACTACCCCGTCCCCTAATCCTAATCCGTACGCTAACAGTAACCTGTACCCTAACACGTACACACACCCTAAACCATTTTCGTAACGTAACCTGTCCCCTAAACCGTCCCCGTCCCCTAACCCTAACCCTAACACTTAACCCTAACCCTAAACCTTACCCGAAGCCTTACCCTAACCCGTCACCTAATCCTAACCCGTACGCTAACACTAACCCGTACCCAAACACGTGCACTCACCCTAAACCGTTGTCATACCCTAATTGTCCCCTAAACCGTCCCCGTCCCCTAACCTTAACCCTAACCCTAACCCTAACACTTAACCAAAGCCTTACCCTAAGCAGTCCCCTAATCTTAACCCGTACGCTAACACTAACCTGTACCCTAATACGTACGCTCACCCTAAACCGTTCTCGTACCCTAATCTGTCCGCTAAACCATTCCCATCCCCTAACCATAACCCTAACCCTAACCCTAACACTAACACTTCCCCGAAGCCTTACCCTAACCCGTCCCCTAATCCTAACCCGTACGCTAACACTAACCCGTACCCTAATACGTACGCTCACCCTAAACCGTTGTCGTACCCTAACCTGTCCGCTAACCCGTCCCCATCCCATAACCCTAACCCTACCCTAACCCTAAACCTAACCCTTACCCGAACCCTTAACCTAACCCGTTCCCTAATCCTAATCCGTACGCAAACACTAACCCATACCCTAACACGTACACACACCCTAAACCGTTTTCGTACCCTAACCTGTCCCCTAAACCGTCCTCGTCCCCTAACCCTAACCCTAACCCTAACCATAACCATACCACTTACCCGAAGCCTTACCCTGACCCGTCCCCTAATCCTAACCCTTACGCTAACACTAACCTTTACCCTAACATGTATGCTCACCCTAAACCGTTGTCGTACCCTAACCTGTCCCCTAAACCGTCGCCGTCCCTTAACCCTAACCCTAACCCTAAACCTAACCCTTACCCGAAGCCTTAACCTAACCTGTCCCCTAATCCTAATCCGTAAGCTAACACTAACCTGTACCCTAACACGTACGCTCACCCTAAACCGTTCTCGTACCCTAAACTGTACCCTAAACCGTCCCCATCTCCTAACCCTAACCCTAACCCTAACCCTATCCCTAACCCTTATCCGAAGCCTTACCCAAACCCGTCACCTAATCCTAACCCGTACGCTAACACTAACCCGTACCCAAACACGTACACTCACCCTAAACCGTTTTCGTACCCTAACCTGTCCCCTAACCCGTCCCCATCCCGTAACCCTAACCCTACCCTAACCCTAAACCTAACCCTTACCCGAAACCTTAACCTAACCCATCCTCTAACCCTAATCCGTACGCAAACACTAACCCGTACCCTAACACGTACACTCACCCTAAACCGTTTTCGTACCCTAACCTGTCCGCTAAACCGTCCTCGTCCCCTAACCCTAACCCTAAGCCTAACCATAACCATAACACTTACCCGAAGCCTTACCCTAACCCGTCCCCTAATCGTAAACCTTACGCTAACATTAACTTTTACCCTAACACGTACGCTCACCCTAAACCGTTGTCGTACCCTAACCTGTCCCCTAAACCGTCCCCGTCCCTTAACCCTAACCCTAAACCTAAACCTAACCCTTACCCGAAGCCTTAAACTAACCTGTCCCCTAATCCTAATCCGTAAGCTAACACTAACCCGTACCCTAACACGTACGCTCACCCTAAACCGTTGTCGTACCCTAACCTGTCCCCTAAATCGTCCCCGTGCACTAACCCTAACCCTAACCCTAATCCTAAACCTAACACTTACCCGAAGCCTTAACTACCCCGTCCCCTAATCCTAATCCGTATGCTAACAGTTACCCGTACCCTAACACGTACACACACCCTAAACCATTTTCGTAATGTAACCTGTCCCCTAAACCGTCCCCATCCCCTAACCCTAACCCTAACACTTAACCCTAACCCTAAACCTTACCCGAATCTTTACCCTAACCCGTCACCTAATCCTAACCCGTACGCTAACACTAACCCGTACCCTAACACGTACGCTCACCCTAAACCGTTGTCGTACCCTAACCTGTACCCTAAACCATCCCCGTCCCCTAACCCTAACCCTAACCCTACCCCTATCCCTAACCCTTATCCGAAGCCTTAACTACCCCGTCCCCTAATCCTAATCCGTATGCAAACACTAACCCGTACCCTAACACGTACACTCACCCTAAACCGTTTTCGTACACTAACCTGTCCCCTAAACCGTCCTCGTCCCCTAACCCTAACCCTAACCATAACCATAACCATAACACTTATCCGAAGCCTTACCCTAACTCGTCCCCTAATCCTAACCCTTACGCTAACACTAACCTTTACCCTAACACGTACGCTCACCCTAAACCGTTGTCGTACCCTAACCTGTCCCCTAAACCGTCCCCATCCCTTAACCCTAACCCTAACCCTAAACCTAACCTTTACCCGAACCCTTAACCTAACCCGTCCCCTAATCCTAATCCGTAAGCTAACACTAACCCGTACCCTAACACGTACGCTCACCCTAAACCGTTGTCGTACACTAACCTGTCCCCTAAACCGTCCCCGTCCCCTAACCCTAACCCTAACCCTAACCCTATCCCTAACACTTATCCGAAGCCTTAACCTAACCCGTCCCCTAATCCTAACCCGTACGCTAACACTAACCCGTACCCTAACATGTACGCTCACCCTAAACCGTTGTCGTATCCTAACCTGTCCCCTAAATCGTCCCCATCCCCTAACCCTAACCCTAACCCTAATCCTAAACCTAACACTTACCGGAAGCATTAACTACCCCGTCCCCTAATCCTAAACCGTACGCTAACAGTAACCCGTACCCTAACACGTACACACACCCTAAACCATTTTCGTAACGTAACCTGTCCCCTAAACCGTCCCCGTCCCCTAACCCTAACCCCAACACTTAACCCTAACCCTAAACCTTGCCCGAAGCCTTACCCTAACCCGTCACCTAATCCTAACCCGCACGCTAACACTAACCCGTACCCAAACACGTGCGCTCACCCTAAACCGTTGTCATACCCTAATTGTCCCCTAAACCGTCCCTGTCCCCTAACGTTAACCCTAACCCTAACCCTAACCCTTACCCAAAGCCTTACCCTAAGCAGTCCCCTAATCTTAACCCGTACGCTAACACTAACCCGTACCCTAACACGTACGCTCACCCTAAACTGTTGTCGTACCCTAAACTGTCCCCTAACCCGTCCCCATCCCCTAACCCTAACCCTACCCTAACCTTAAACCTAATCCTTACCCGAACCCTTAACCTAACCCGTCCCCTAATCCTAATCCGTACGCAAACACTAACCCGTACCCTAACAGGTACACTCACCCTAAACCGTTTTCGTACCCTAACCTGTCCCCTAAACCGTCCTCGTCCCCTAACCCTAACCCTAACCATAACCATAACTATAACACTTACCCGAAGCCTTACCCTAACCCGTCCCCTAATCCTAACCCTTAGGCTAACACTAAACTTTACCCTAACATGTACGCTCACCCTAAACCGTTGTCGTACCCTAACCTGTCCCCTAAACCGTCCCCGTCCCTTAACCCTAACCCTAACCCTAAACCTAACCCTTACCCGAAGCCTTAACCTAACCCGTCCCCTAATCCTAATCTGTAAGCTAACACTAACCCGTACCCTAACACGTACGCTCACCCTAAACCGTTGTCGTACCCTAACCTGTCCCCTAAACCGTCCCCGTCCCCGTCCCCTAACCCTAACCCTAACCCTATCCCTAACCCTTATCCGAAGCCTTAACCTAACCTGTCCCCTAATCCTAACCCGTACGCTAACACTAACCCATACCCTAACATGTACGCTCACCCTAAACCGTTGTCGTACCCTAACCTGTCCCCTAAATCGTCCCCGTCCCCTAACCCTAACACTAACCCTAATCCTAAACCTAACACGTACCCGAAGCCTTAACTACCCCGTCCCCTAATCCTAATCCGTACGCTAACAGTAACCTGTACCCTAACACGTACACACACCCTAAACCATTTTCGTAACGTAACCTGTCCCCTAAACCGTCCCCGTCCCCTAACCCTAACCCTAACACTTAACCCTAACCCTAAACCTTACCCGAAGCCTTACCCTAACCCGTCACCTAATCCTAACCCTTACGCTAACACTAACCCGTACCCAAACACGTGCGCTCACCCTAAACCGTTGTCATACCCTAATTGTCCCCTAAACCGTCCCCGTCCCCTAACCTTAACCCTAACCCTAACCCTAACACTTACCCAAAGCCTTACCCTAAGCAGTCCCCTAATCTTAACCCGTACGCTAACACTAACCTGTACCCTAACACGTACGCTCACCCTAAACCGTTCTCGTACCCTAATCTGTCCGCTAAACCATCCCCATCCCCTAACCATAACCCTAACCCTAACCCTAACACTAACACTTACCCGAAGCCTTACCCTAACACGTCCCCTAATCCTAACCCGTACGCTAACACTAACCCTTACCCTAATACGTACGCTCACCCTAAACCGTGGTCGTACCCTAACCTGTCCCCTAACCCGTCCCCATCCCATAACCCTAACCCTACCCTAACCCTAAACCTAACCCTTACCTGAACCCTTAACCTAACCCGTTCCCTAATCCTAATCCGTACGCAAACACTAACCCATACCCTAACACGTACACTCACCCTAAACCGTTTTCGTACCCTAACCTGTCCCCTAAACCGTCCTCGTCCCCTAAACCTAACCCTAACCCTAACCATAACCATACCACTTACCCAAAACCTTACCCTGACCCGTCCCCTAATCCTAACCCTTACGCTAACACTAACCTTTACCCTAACACGTACGCTCACCCTAAACCGTTGTCGTACCCTAACCTGTCCCCTAAACCGTCCCCATCCCTTAACCCTAACCGTAACCCTAAACCTAACCCTTACCCGAAGCCTTAACCTAATCCGTCCCCTAATCCTAATCCTTAAGCTAACATTAACCCGGACCCTAACACGTACGCTCACCCTAAACCGTTGTCGTACCCTAACCTGTCCCCTAAACCGTCCCCGTCCCCTAACCCTAACCCTAACCCTACCCCTATCCCTAACCCTTATCCGAAGCCTTAACCTAAACCGTCCCCTAATCCTAACCTGTACGCTAACACTAACCGGTACCCTAACACGTACGCTCACCCTAAACCGTTGTCGTACCCTAACCTGTCCCCTAAACCGACCCCGTCCCCTAACACTAATCCTAACCGTACCCCTATCCCTAACCCTTATCCGAAGCCTTAACTACCCCGTCCCCTAATCCTAATCCGTACGCTAACAGTAACCCGTACCCTATCACGTACACACACCCTAAACCATTTTCGTAACGTAACCTGTCCCCTAAACCGTCCCCGTCCCCTAACCCTAACCCTAACACTTAACCCTAACCCTAAACCTTACCCGAAGCCTTACCCTAACCCGTCACCTAATCCTAACCCGTACGCTAACACTAACCCGTACCCAAACACGTACGCTCACCCTAAACCGTTGTCGTACCCTAACCTGTCCCGTAACCCGTCCCCATCCCCTAACCCTAACCCTACACTATCCCTAAACCTAACACTTACCCGAAACCTTAACCTAACCCGTCCCCTAATCCTAATCCGTATGCAAACACTAACCCGTACCCTAACACGTACACTCACCCTAAACCGTTTTCGTACACTAACCTGTCCCCTAAACCGTCCTCGTCCCCTAACCCTAACCCTAACCATAACAATAACCATAACACTTATCCGAAGCCTTACCCTAACTAGTCCCCTAATCCTAACCCTTACGCTAACACTAACCTTTACCCTAACACGTACGCTCACCCTAAACCGTTGTCGTACCCTAACCTGTCCCCTAACCCGTCCCCATCCCATAACCCTAACCCTACCCTAACCCTAAACCTAACCCTTACCCGAACCCTTAACCTAACCCGTTACCTAATCCTAATCCGTACGCAAACACTAACCCATACCCTAACACGTACACTCACCCTAAACCGTTTTCGTACCCTAACCTGTCCCCTAAACCGTCCTCGTCCCCTAACCCTAACCCTAACCCTAACCATAACCATACCACTTACCCGAAGCCTTACCCTGACCCGTCCCCTAATCCTAACCCTTACGCTAACACTAACCTTTACCCTAACACGTACGCTCACCCTAAACCGTTGTCGTACCCTAACCTGTCCCCTAAACCGTCCCCGTCCCTTAACCCTAACCCTAACCCTAAACCTAACCCTTACCCGAAGCCTTAACCTAACCCGTCCCCTAATCCTAATCCGTAAGCTAACACTAAACTGTACCCTAACACGTACGCTCACCCTAAACCGTTGTCATACCCTAACCTGTCCCCTAAACCGTCCCCGTCCCCTAACCCTAACCCTAACCCTAACCCTATCCCTAACCCTTATCCGAAGCCTTACCCAAACCCGTCACCTAATCCTAACCCGTACGCTAACACTAACCCATACCCAAACACGTACGCTGACCCTAAACCGTTGTCGTACCCTAACCTGTCCCCTAACCCGTCCCCGTCCCCTAACCCAAACCCTAACCCTAATCCTAAACCTAACACGTACCCGAAGCCTTAACTACCCCGTCCCCTAATCCTAATCCGTACGCTAACAGTAACCTGTACCCTAACACGTACACACACCCTAAACCATTTTCGTAACGTAACCTGTCCCCTAAACCGTCCCCGTCCCCTAACCCTAACCCTAACACTTAACCCTAACCCTAAACCTTACCCGAAGCCTTACCCTAACCCGTCACCTAATCCTAACCCGTACGCTAACACTAACCCGTACCCAAACGCGTGCGCTCACCCTAAACCGTTGTCATACCCTAATTGTCCCCTATACCGTCCCCGTCCCCTAACCTTAACCCTAACCCTAACCCTAACACTTACCCAAAGCCTTACCCTAAGCAGTCCCCTAATCTTAACCCGTACGCTAACATGAAACTGTACCCTAACACGTACGCTCACCCTAAACCGTTCTCGTACCCTAATCTGTCCGCTAAACCATCCCCATCCCCTAACCATAACCCTAACCCTAACACTAACACTTCCCCGAAGCCTTACCCTAACCCGTCCCCTAATCCTAACCCGTACGCTAACACTAACCCGTACCCTAATACGTACGCTCACCCTAAACCGTTGTCGTACCCTAACCTGTCCCCTAACCCGTCCCCATCCCATAACCCTAACCCTACCCTAACCCTAAACCTAACCCTTACCCGAACCCTTAACATAACCCGTTCCCTAATCCTAATCCGTACGCAAACACTGACCCATACCCTAACACGTACACTCACCCTAAACCGTTTTCGTACCCTAACCTGTCCCCTAAACCGTCCTCATCCCCTAACCCTAACCCTAACCCTAACCATAACCATACCACTTACCCGAAACCTTACCCTGACCCGTCCCCTAATCCTAACCCTTACGCTAACACTAACCTTTACCCTAACACGTACGCTCACCCTAAACCGTTGTCGTACCCTAACCTGTCCCCTAAACCGTCCCCATCCCCTAACCCTAACCGTAACCCTAACCCTAACCGTTACCCGAACCCTTACCCTAACCCTTCCCCTAATCCTAAAACGTAAGCTAACACTATTCCGTACCCTAACTCGTACGCTCACCCTAAACCGTTGTCGTACACTAACCTGTCCCCTAAACCGTCCCCGTCCCCAAACCCTAAACCTAACCCTAACCCTATCCCTAACCCTTATCCGAAGCCTTACCCAAACCCGTCACCTAATCCTAACCCGTACGCTAACACTAACCCGTACCCAAACACGTACGCTCACCCTAAACCGTTGTCGTACCCTAACCTGTCCCCTAACCCGTCCCCATCCCCTAACCCTAACCCTACCCTAACCCTAAACCTAACCCTTACCCGAAACCTTAACCTAACCCATCCCCTAACCCTAATCCGTACGCAAACACTAACCCGTACCCTAACACGTACACTCACCCTAAACCGTTTTCGTACCCTAACCTGTCCGCTAAACCGTCCTCGTCCCCTAACCCTAACCCTAAGCCTAACGATAACCATAACACTTACTCGAAGCCTTACCCTAACCCGTCCCCTAATCGTAAACCTTACGCTAACATTAACTTTTACCCTAACACGTACGCTCACCCTAAACCGTTTTCGTACCCTAACCTGTCCCCTAAACCGTCCCCGTCCCTTAACCCTAACCCTAACCCTAAACCTAACCCTTACCCGAAGCCTTAACCTAACCTGTCCCCTAATCCTAATCCGTAAGCTAACACTAACCCGTACCCTAACACGTACGCTCACCCTAAACCGTTGTCGTACCCTAACCTGTCCCCTAAATCGTCCCCGTGCACTAACCCTAACCCTAACCCTAAACCTAAACCTAACACTTACCCGAAGCCTTAACTACCCCGTCCCCTAATCCTAATCCGTATGCTAACAGTTACCCGTACCCTAACACGTACACACACCCTAAACCATTTTTGTAATGTAACCTGTCCCCTAAACCGTCCCCGTCCCCTAACCCTAACCCTAACACTTAACCCTAACACTAAACCTTACCCGAATCCTTACCCTAACCCGTCACCTAATCCTAACCCGTACGCTAACACTAACCCGTACCCTAACACGTACGCTCACCCTAAACCGTTGTTGTACCCTAACCTGTCCCCTAAACCGTCCCCGTCCCCTAACCCTAACCCTAACCCTACCCCTATCCCTAACCCTTATCCGAAGCCTTAACTACCCCGTCCCCTAATCCTAATCCGTACGCTAACAGTAACCCGTACTCTATCACGTACACACACCCTAAACCAGTTTCGTAACGTAACCTGTCCCCTAAACCGTCCCAGTCCCCTAACCCTAACCCTACACTAACCCTAAACCTAACACTTACCCGAACCCTTAACCTAACCCGTCCCCTAATCCTAATCCGTATGCAAACACTAACCCGTACCCTAACACGTACACTCACCCTAAACCGTTTTCGTACACTAACCTGTCCCCTAAACCGTCCTCGTCCCCTAACCCTAACCCTATCCATAACCATAACCATAACACTTATCCGAAGCCTTACCCTAACTCGTCCCCTAATCCTAACCCTTACGCTAACACTAACCTTTACAATAACACGTACGCTCACCCTAAACCGTTGTCGTACCCTAACCTGTCCCCTAAACCGTCCCCATCCCTTAACCCTAACCCTAACCCTAAACCTAACCTTTACCCGAACCCTTAACCTAACCCGTCCCCTAATCCTAATCCGTAAGCTAACACTAACCCGTACCCTAACACGTACGCTCACCCTAAACCGTTTTCCTACCCTAACCTGTCCCCTAAACCGTCCTCGTCCCCTAACCCTAACCCTAACCCTAACCATAACCATGCCACTTACCCGAAGCCTTACCCTGACCCGTCCCCTAATCCTAACCCTTACGCTAACACTAACCTTTACCCTAACACGTACGCTCACCCTAAACCGTTGTCGTACCCTAACCTGTCCCCTAAACCGTCGCCGTCCCCTAACCCTAACCCTAACCCTAACCCTATCCCTAACACTTATCCGAAGCCTTAACCTAACCCGTCCCCTAATCCTAAACCGTACGCTAACACTAACCCGTACCCTAACACGTACACTCACCCTAAACCGTTGTCGTACCCTAACCTGTCCCCTAAATCGTCCCCGTCCCCTAACCCTAACCCTAACCCTAATCCTAAACCTAACACTTAACGGAAGCCTTAACTACCCCGTCCCCAAATCCTAAACCGTACGCTAACAGTAACCCGTACCCTAACACGTACACACACCCTAAACCATTTTCGTAACGTAACCTGTCCCCTAAACCGTCCCCGTCCCCTAACCCTAACCCTAACACTTAACCCTAACCCTAAACCTTGCCCGAAGCCTTACCCTAACCCGTCACCTAATCCTAACCCGCACGCTAACACTAACCCGTACCCAAACACGTGCGCTCACCCTAAACCGTTGTCATACCCTAATTGTCCCCTAAACCGTCCCTGTCCCCTAACGTTAACCCTAACCCTAACCCTAACCCTTACCCAAAGCCTTACCCTAAGCAGTCCCCTAATCTTAACCCGTACGCTAACACTAACCCGTACCCTAACATGTACGCTCACCCTAAATCGTTCTCGTACCCTAATCTGTCCCCTAAACCGTCCCCGTCCCCTAACCCTAAACCTAACCCTAACCCTACCACTAACACTTACCCGGAGCCTTACACTAACCCGTCCCCTAATCCTAACTCGTACGCTAACACTAACCCGTACCCTAACACGTACGCTCACCCTAAACTGTTGTCGTACCCTAAACTGTCCCCTAACCCGTCCCCATCCCCTAACCCTAACCCTACCCTAACCTTAAACCTAACCCTTACCCGAACCCTTAACCTAACCCGTCCCCTAATCCTAATCCGTACGCAAACACTAACCCGTACCCTAACAGGTACACTCACCCTAAACCGTTTTCGTACCCTAACCTGTCCCCTAAACCGTCCTCGTCCCCTAACCCTAACCCTAACCATAACCATAACCATAACACTTACCCGAAGCCTTACCCTGACCCGTCCCCTTATCCTAACCCTTAGGCTAACACTACCCTTTAGCCTAACACGTACGCTCACTTTAAACCGTTGTCGTACCCTAACCTGTCCCCTAAACCGTCCCCGTCCCCTAACCCTAACCCTAACCCTAACCCTAAACCTAACCGTTACCCAAAGCCTTACCCTAACCCGTCGCCTAATGCTAACACGTGCGCTAACACTAACCCGTACACTAACACGTACGCTCACCCTAAACCGTTGTCGTACCCTAACCTATCCCCTAAACCGTCCCCTAACCCTAACCCTAACCCTAACCCTAACCTAACACTTACCCGAAGCCTTACACTAAACCGTCCATTAATCCTAAACCGTACCATAACACTAACCCGTACCCTAACACGTACGCTCACCCTAAACCGTTGTCGTTCCCTAAACTGTCCCCTAAACCGTCCCAGTCCCCTAACCCTAACCCTAAACCTAACCCTAAACCTAACCATTACCCGAAGCCTTACCCTAACCCGTCCCCTAATACTAATTCGTACGCTAACACTAACCCGTACCCTAACACGTACGCTCACCCTAAACCGATGTCGTACCACAACCTGTACCCTAAACCGTCCCCGTCCCCTAACCCTAACCCTAACCCTAACCCTAAACCTAACCTTTACCCGAACCCTTACCCTAACCCGTCCCCTAATCCTAACCCGTACGCTAACACTAATCTGTACCCTAACACGTACCCTAACCCTAAACCGTTGTCGTACCCTAACCTGTCCCCTAAACCGTCCCCGTCCCGAAACCCTAACCTTAACACTAACACTAAACCTTACCCGAAGCCTTAACCTAACCCGTCCCCTAATCCTAACCCGTAGCTAACACTAACACTTACCCTAACACATACGCTCACCCTATACAGTTGTTGTATCTTAACCTGTCCCCTAAACCGTCCCCATCCCCTAACCCTAACCCTAACCCTAATCCTAACCCTTACCCAAAGCCTTACCCTAACCCGTCCCCTAATGCTAATCCGTGCGCTAACACTAACCCGTACACTAACACGTACGCTCACCCTAAACCGTTGTCGTACACTAACCTGTCCCCTAAACCGTCCCCTAACCCTAACCCTAACCCTAACCCTAACCCTAACCCTTACCCGAAGCCTTACCCTAGCCCGTCCCCTAATCCTAACCCGTACGCTAACACTAACCCATACCCTAACACGTACGCTCACCCTAAACCGTTGTCGTACTGTAAACTGTCCCCTAAACCGTCCCCGTCCCCTAACCCTAACACTAACCCTAACCCTAACCCTAACACTTACCCGAAGCCTTACCCTAACCCGTCCCCTAATCCTAACCCGTACGCTAACACTAAACCGTACCCTAACAAGTGCGCTCACCCTAAACCTTTGTCGTACCCTAACCTTTCCCCTAAACCGTCTCTGTCCCCTAACCCTAACCCTAACCCTAACCCTAACCGTAACACTTACCCGAAGCCTTACCCTAACCCGTCCCCTAATACTCATCCGTACGCTAACACTAACACGTAACCTAACACGTACGCTCAACCTAAACCGATGTCATACCCTAACCTGTCCCCTAAACCGTCCCCGTCCCCTAACCCTAACCCTAACACTAAACCTAACACTTACCCTAAGCCTTACCCTAACCCGTCCCCGAATCCTAACCCGTGGCTAACACTAACCCTTACCCTAAGACGTACACTCACCCTAAACGGTTGTCGTATCCTAACCTGTCCCCTAAACCGTCCCCATCCCCTAACCCTAACCCTAACCGTAACCCTATCCCTAACCGTTACCCGAAACCTTACCCTAACCCGTCCCCTAATCCTAATCCGTACGCTAACACTAATCCGTACCCTAACACGTAAGCTCACCCTAAAACGTTGTCGTACACTAACCTGTCCCCTAAACCGTCCCAGTCCCCAAACCATAACCCTAACCCTAACCCTAACACTAACCCTTACCCGAAGCCTTAACCTAACCCGTCCCCTAATCCTAACCCGTATCTAACACTAACACTTACCCCAAAACGTTCGCTCACCCTATACCGTTGCTGTATCCTAACCTGTCCCCTAAACCGTCCCCATCCCCTAACCCTAACCCTAACCCTAAACCTAACCGTTACCCGAAGCCTTACCCTAACCCGTCCCCTAATGCTAACCCGTGCACTAATACTAACACGTACCCTAACACGTACGCTCACCCTAAACCGTTGTCATACCCTAACCAGTCCCATAAACCGTCCCCGTCCCCGTACCCTAACCCTAACCCTATCCCCTACCCTAACCCTTACCCGAAGCCTTACCCTAACCCGTCCCCTAATCCTAACCCGTACGCTAACACTAACCCATACCCTAACACGTACGCTCACCCTAAACCATTGTCGTACCCTAACCTGTCCCCTAAATCGTCCCCGTCCCCTAACCCTAACCCTAATCCTAACCCTAAACCTAACCCTTACCCGAAGCCTTAACGTACCCCGTCCCCTAATCCTAATCCGTACGCTAACACTAACACGTACCCTAACACGTACACTCACCATAAACCGTTTTTGTACCCTAATCTGTCCCCTATATATTTCCCGTCCCCTAACCCTAACCCTAACCCTAACCCTAAACCTAACACTTACCGGAAGCCTTAACTATCCCGTCCCCTAATCCTAATCTGTACGCTAACAGTAACCCGTACCCTAACACGTACACACACCCTAAACCATTTTCGTAACGTAACCTGTCCCCTAAACCGTCCCCGTCCACTAACCCTAACCCTAACACTTAACCCTAACCCTAAACCTTGCCCGAAGCCTTACCCTAACCCGTCACCTAATCCTAACCCGCACGCTAACACTAACCCGTACCCAAACACGTGCGCTCACCCTAAACCGTTGTCATACCCTAATTGTCCCCTAAACCGTCCCTGTCCCCTAACGTTAACCCTAACCCTAACCCTAACCCTTACCCAAAGCCTTACCCTAAGCAGTCCCCTAATCTTAACCCGTATGCTAACACTAACCCGTACCCTAACACGTACGCTGACCCTAAATCGTTCTCGTACCCTAATCTGTCCCCTAAACCGTCCCCGTCCCCTAACCCTAACCCTAACCCTAACCCTAACACTAACACTTACCCGGAGCCTTACCCTAACCCGTCCCCTAATCAAACTCGTACGCTAACACTAACCCGTACCCTAACACGTACGCTCACCCTAAACTGTTGTCGTGCCCTAAACTGTCCCCTAAACCGTCCCCATCCCCTAACCCTAACCCTACCCTAACCTTAAACCTAATCCTTACCAGAACCCTTAACCTAACACGTCCCCTAATCCTAATCCGTACGCAAACACTAACCCGTACCCTAACAGGTACACTCACCCTAAACCGTTTTCGTACCCTAACCTGTCCCCTAAACCGTCCTCGTACCCTAACCCTAACCCTAACCATAACCATAACCATAACACTTACCCGAAGCCTTACCCTAACCCGTCCCCTAATCCTAACCCTTAGGCTAACACTAAATTTTACCCTAACACGTACGCTCACCCTAAACCGTTGTCGTACCCTAACCTGTCCCCTAAACCGTCCCCGTCCCTTAACCCTAACCCTAACCCTAAACCTAACCCTTACCCGAAGCCTTAACCTAACCCGTCCCCTAATCCTAATCCGTAAGCTAACACTAACCCGTACCCTAACACGTACGCTCACCCTAAACCGTTGTCGTACCCTAACCTGTCCCCTAAACCGTCCCCGTCCCCTAACCCTAACCCTAACCCTAACCCTATCCCTAACCCTTATCCGAAGCCTTAACCTAACCCGTCCCCTAATCCTAACCCGTACGCTAACACTAACCCATACCCTAACACGTACGCTCACCCTAAACCGTTGTCGTACCCTAACCTGTCCCCTAAACCGTCCTCGTCCCCTAACCCTAACCCTAACCCTAACCATAACCATACCACTTACCCGAAGCCTTAACCTAACCCGTCCCCTAAACCTAATACTTAAGCTAACACTAACCCGTACCCTAACACGTACGCTCACCCTAAACCGTTGTCGTACCCTAACCTGTCCCCTAAACCGTCCCAGTCCCCTAACCCTAACCCTAACCCTACCCCTATCCCTAACCCTTATCCGAAGCCTTAACCTAACCCGTCCCCTAATCCTAACCCGTACGCTAACACTAACCCGTACCCTAACACGTACGCTTACCCTAAACCGTTGTCGTACCCTAACCTGTCCCCTAAACCGTCCCCGTCCCCTAACCCTAACCCTAACCCTACCCCTATCCCTAACCCTTATCCGAAGCCTTAACTACCCCATCCCCTAATCCTAATCCGTACGCTAACAGTAACCCGTACCCTATCACGTACACACACCCTAAACCATTTTCGTAACGTAACCTGTCCCCTAAACCGTCCCCGTCCCCTAACCCTAACCCTAACACTTAACCCTAACCCTAAACCTTACCCGAAGCCTTACCCTAACCCGTCACCTAATCCTAACCCTTACGCTAACACTAACCTTTACCCTAACACGTACGCTCACCCTAAACCGTTGTTGTACCCTAACCTGTCCCCTAAACCGTCCCCGTCCCTTAACCCTAACCCTAACCCTAAACCTAACCCTTACCCGAAGCCTTAACCTAACCCGTCCCCTAATCCTAATCCTTAAGCTAACACTAACCCGTACCCTAACACGGACGCTCACCCTAAACCGTTGTCGTACCCTAACCTGTCCCCTAAACCGTCCCCGTCCCCTAACCCTAACCCTAACCCTACACCTATCCCTAACCCTTATCCGAAGCCTTAACCTAACCCGTCCCCTAATCCTAACCCGTACGCTAACACTAACCCGGACCCTAAAACGTACGCTCACCCTAAACCGTTGTCGTACCCTAACCTGTCCCCTAAACCGTCCCCGTCCCCTAAACCTAACCCTAACCCTACCCCTATCCCTAACCCTTATCCGAAGCCTTAACTACCCCGTCCCCTAATCCTAATCCGTACGCTAACAGTAACCCGTACCCTATCACGTACACACACCCTAAACCATTTTCGTAATGTAACCTGTCCCCTAAACCGTCCCCGTCCCCTAACCCTAACCCTAACACTTAACCCTAACCCTAAACCTTACCCGAAGCCTTACCCTAACCCGTCACCTAATCCTAACCCGTACGCTAACACTAACCCGTACCCAAACACGTACGCTCACCCTAAACCGTTGTCGTACCCTAACCTGTCCCGTAACCCGTCCCCATCCCCTAACCCTAACCCTACACTAACTCTAAACCTAACACTTACCCGAACCCTTAACCTAACCCGTCCCCTAATCCTAATCCGTATGCAAACACTAACCCGTACCCTAACACGTACACTCACCCTAAACCGTTTTCGTACACTAACCTGTCCCCTAAACCGTCCTCTTCCCCTAACCCTAACCCTAACCATAACCATAACCATAGCACTTATCCGAAGCCTTACCCTAACTCGTCCCCTAATCCTAACCCTTACGCTAACACTAACCTTTACCCTAACACGTACGCTCACCCTAAACCGTTGTCGTACCCTAACCTGTCCCCTAAACCGTCCCCATCCCTTAACCCTAACCCTAACCCTAAACCTAACCTTTACCCGAACCCTTAACCTAACCCGTCCCCTAATCCTAATCCGTAAGCTAACACTAACCCGTACCCTAACACGTACGCTCACCCTAAACCGTTGTCGTACCCTAACGTGTCCCCTAAACCGTCCCCGTCCCCTAACCCTAACCCTAACCCTAACCCTATCCCTAACACTTATCCGAAGCCTTAACCTAACCCGTCCCCTAATCCTAACCCGTACGCTAACACTAACCCGTACCCTAACACGTACGCTCACCCTAAACCGTTGTCGTACCCTAACCTGTCCCCTAAATCGTCCCCGTCCCCTAACCCTAACCCTAACCCTAATCCTAAACCTAACACTTACCGGAAGCCTTAACTACCCCGTCCCCTAATCCTAAACCGTACGCTAACAGTAACCCGTACCCTAACACGTACACACACCCTAAACCATTTTCGTAACGTAACCTGTCCCCTAAACCGTCCCCGTCCCCTAACCCTAACCCTAACACTTAACCCTAACCCTAAACCTTGCCCGAAGCCTTACCCTAACCCGTCACCTAATCCTAACCCGCACGCTAACACTAACCCGTACCCAAACACGTGCGCTCACCCTAAACCGTTGTCATACCCTAATTGTCCACTAAACCGTCCCTGTCCCCTAACGTTAACCCTAACCCTAACCCTAACCCTTACCCAAAGCCTTACCCTAAGCAGTCCCCTAATCTTAACCCGTACGCTAACACTAACCCGTACCCTAACACGTACGCTCACCCTAAATCGTTCTCGTACCCTAATCTGTCCCCTAAACCTTCCCCGTCCCCTAACCCTAACCCTAACCCTAACCCTAACACTAACACTTACCCGGAGCCTTACCCTAACCCGTCCCCTAATCCTAATCCGTACGCAAACACTAACCCGTACCCTAACACGTACACTCACCCTAAACCGTTTTCGTACCCTAACCTGTCCCCTAAACCGTCCTCGTCCCCTAACCCTAACCGTAACCATAACCATAACCATAACACTTACCCGAAGCCTTACCCTAACCCGTCCCCTAATCCTAACCCTTAGGCTAACACTAACCTTTACCCTAACACGTACGCTCACCCTAAACCGTTGTCGTACCCTAACCTGTCCCCTAAACCGTCCCCGTCCCTTAAACCTTACCCTAACCCTAAACCTAACCCTTACCCGAAGCCTTAACCTAACCTGTCCCCTAATCCTAATCCGTAAGCTAACACTAACCCGTACCCTAACACGTACACTCACCCTAAACCGTTGTCGTACCCTAACCTGTCCCCTAAACCGTCCCCGTCCCCGTCCCCTAACCCTAACCCTAACCCTATCCCTAACCCTTATCCGAAGCCTTAACCTAACCCGTCCCCTAATCCTAAACCGTACGCTAACACTAACCCATACCCTAACATGTACGCTCACCCTAAACCGTTGTTGTACCCTAACCTGTCCCCTAAATCGTCCCCGTCCCCTAACCCAAACCCTAACCCTAATCCTAAACCTAACACGTACCCGAAGCCTTAACTACCCCGTCCCCTAATCCTAATCCGTACGCTAACAGTAACCTGTACCCTAACACGTACACACACCCTAAACCATTTTCGTAACGTAACCTGTCCCCTAAACCGTCCCCGTCCCCTAACCCTAACCCTAACACTTAACCCTAACCCTAAACCTTACCCGAAGCCTTACCCTAACCCGTCACCTAATCCTAACCCGTACGCTAACACTAACCCGTACCCAAACACGTGCGCTCATCCTAAACCGTTGTCATACCCTAATTGTCCCCTAAACCGTCCCCGTCCCCTAACCTTAACCCTAACCCTAACCCTAACACTTACCCAAAGCCTTACCCTAAGCAGTCCCCTAATCTTAACCCGTACGCTAACACGAAACTGTACCCTAACACGTACGCTCACCCTAAACCGTTCTCGTACCCTAATCTGTCCGCTAAACCATCCCCATCCCCTAACCATAACCCTAACCCTAACCCTAACACTAACACTTCCCCGAAGCCTTACCCTAACCCGTCCCCTAATCCTAACCCGTACGCTAACAATAACCCGTACCCTAATACGTACGCTCACCCTAAACCGTTGTCGTACCCTAACCTGTCCCCTAACCCGTCCCCATCCCATAACCCTAACCCTACCCTAACCCTAAACCTAACCCTTACCCGAAACCTTAACCTAAACCGTTCCCTAATCCTAATCCGTACGCAAACACTAACCCATACCCTAACACGTACACTCACCCTAAACCGTTTTCGTACCCTAACCTGTCCCCTAAACCATCCTCGTCCCCTAACACTAACCCTAACCCTAACCATAACCATACCACTTACCCGAAGCCTTACCCTGACCCGTCCCCTAATCCTAACCCTTACGCTAACACTAACCTTTACCCTAACACATACGCTCACCCTAAACCGTTGTCGTACCCTAACCTGTCCCCTAAACCGTCCCCGTCCCTTAACCCTAACCCTAACCCTAAACCTAACCCTTACCCGAAGCCTTACACTAACCCGTCCCCTAATCCTAATCCGTAAGCTAACACTAACCTGTACCCTAACACGTACGCTCACCCTAAACCGTTGTCATACCCTAACCTGTCCCCTAAACCGTCCCCGTCCCCTAAGCCTAACCCTAACCCTAACCCTATCCCTAACCCTTATCCGAAGCCTTACCCAAACCCGTCACCTAATCCTAACCCGTACGCTAACACTAACCCGTACCCAAACACGTACGCTCACCCTAAACCGTTGTCGTACCCTAACCTGTCCCCTAACCCGTCCCCATCCCCTAACCGTAACCCTACCCTAACCCTAAACCTAACCCTTACCCGAAACCTTAACCTAACCCATCCCCTAACCCTAATCCGTACGCAAACACTAACCCGTACCCTAACACGTACTCTCACCCTAAACCGTTTTCGTACCCTAACCTGTCCGCTAAACCTTCCTCGTCCCCTAACCCTAACCCTAAGCCTAACCATAACCATAACACTTACCCGAAGCCTTACCCTAACCCGTCCCCTAATCGTAAACCTTACGCTAACATTAACTTTTACCCTAACACGTACGCTCACCCTAAACCGTTTTCGTACCCTAACCTGTCCCCTAAACCGTCCCCGTCCCTTAACCCTAACCCTAACCCTAAACCTAACCCTTACCCGAAGCCTTACCCTAACCCGTCCCCTAATCCTAATCCGTAAGCTAACACTAACCTGTACCCTAACACGTACGCTCACCCTAAACTGTTGTCATACCCTAACCTGTCCCCTAAACCGTCCCCGTCCCCTAACCCTAACCCTAACCCTAACCCTATCCCTAACCCTTATCCGAAGCCTTACCCAAACCCGTCACCTAATCCTAACCCGTACGCTAACACTAACCCGTACCCAAACACGTACGCTCACCCTAAACCGTTGTCGTACCCTAACCTGTCCCCTAAACCGTCCCCATACCTTAACCCTAACCCTAACCCTAAACCTAACCTTTACCCGAACCCTTAACCTAACCCGTCCCCTAATCCTAATCCGTAAGCTAACACTAACCCGTACCCTAACACGTACGCTCACCCTAAACCGTTGTCGTACCCTAACCTGTCCCCTAAACCGTCCCCGTCCCCTAACCGTAACCCTAACCCTATCCCTAACACTTATCCGAAGCCTTAACCTAACCCGTCCCCTATTCCTAACCCGTACGCTAACACTAACCCGTACCCTAACACGTACGCTCACCCTAAACCGTTGTCGTACCCTAACCTGTCCCCTAAATCGTCCCCGTCCCCTAACCCTAACCCTAACCCTAATCCTAAACCTAACACTTACCGGAAGCCTTAACTACCCCGTCCCCTAATCCTAAACCGTACGCTAACAGTAACCCGTACCCTAACACGTACACACACCCTAAACCATTTTCGTAACGTAACCTGTCCCCTAAACCGTCCCCGTTCCCTAACCCTAACCCTAACACTTAACCCTAACCCTAAACCTTGCCTGAAGCCTTACCCTAACCCGTCACCTAATCCTAACCTGCACGCTAACACTAACCCGTACCCAAACACGTGCGCTCACCCTAAACCGTTGTCATACCCTAATTGTCCCCTAAACCGTCCCTGTCCCCTAACGTTAACCCTAACCCTAACCCTAACCCTTACCCAAAGCCTTACCCTAAGCAGTCCCCTAATCTTAACCCGTACGCTAACACTAACCCGTACCCTAACACGTACGCTCACCCTAAATCGTTCTCGTACCCTAATCTGTCCCCTAAACCGTCCCCGTCCCCTAACCCTAACCCTAACCCTAACCCTACCACTAACACTTACCCGGAGCCTTACCCTAACCCGTCCCCTAATCCTAACCCGTACGCTAACACTAACCCGTACCCTAACACGTACGCTCACCCTAAATCGTTCTCGTACCCTAATCTGTCCCCTAAACCGTCCCCGTCCCCTAACCCTAACCCTAACCCTAACCCTACCACTAACACTTACCCGGAGCCTTACCCTAACCCGTCCCCTAATCCTAACCCGTACGCTAACACTAACCCGTACCCTAACACGTACGCTCACCCTAAACTGTTGTCGTACCCTAAACTGTCCCCTAACCCGTCCCCATCCCCTAACCCTAACCCTACCCTAACCTTAAACCTAACCCTTACCCGAACCCTTAACGTAACCCGTCCCCTAATCCTAATCCGTACGCAAACACTAACCCGTACCCTAACACGTACACTCACCCTAAACCGTTTTCGTACCCTAACCTGTCCCCTAAACCGTCCTCGTCCCCTAACCCTAACCCTAACCATCACCATAACCATAACACTTACCCGAAGCCTTACCCTGACCCGTCCCCTAATCCTAACCCTTAGGCTAACACTAACCTTTACCCTAACACGTACGCTCACTTTAAACCGTTGTCGTACCCTAACCTGTCCCCTAAATCGTCCCCGTCCCTTAACCCTAGCCCTAACCCTAAACCTAACCCTTACCCGAAGCCTTAACCTAACCCGTCCCCTAATCCTAATCCGTAAGCTAACACTAACCCGTACCCTAACACGTACGCTCACCCTAAACCGTTGTCGTACCCTAACCTGTCCCCTAAACCGTCCCCGTCCCCGTCCCCTAACCCTAACCCTAACCCTGTCCCTAACCCTTATCCGAAGCCTTAACCTAACCCGTCCCCTAATCCTAACCCGTACGCTAACACTAACCCATACCCTAACATGTACACTCACCCTAAACCGTTGTCGTACCCTAACCTGTCCCCTAAATCGTCCCCGTCCCCTAACCCTAACCCTAATCCTAAACCTAACACGTACCCGAAGCCTTAACTAACCCGTCCCCTAATCCTAATCCGTACGCTAACAGTAACCTGTACCCTAACACGTACACACACCCTAAACCATTTTCGTAACGTAACCTGTCCCCTAAACCGTCCCCGTCCCCTAACCCTAACCCTAACACTTAACCCTAACCCTAAACCTTACCCGAAGCCTTACCCTAACCCGTCACCTAATCCTAACCCGTACGCTAACACTAACACGTACCCCAACACATGCGCTCACCCTAAACCGTTGTCATACCCTAATTGTCCCCTAAACCGTCCCCGTCCCCTAACCTTAACCCTAACCCTAACCCTAAACCTTACCCAAAGCCTTACCCTAAGCAGTCCCCTAATCTTAACCCGTACGCTAACACTAACCCGTACCCTAACACGTACGCTCACCCTAAATCGTTCTCGTACCCTAATCTGTCCCCTAAACCGTCCCCGTCCCCTAACCCTAACCCTAACCCTAACACTAACAGTTACCCGGAGCCTTACCCTAACCTGTCCCCTAATCCTAACTCGTACGCTAACACTAACCCGTACCCTAACACGTACGCTCACCCTAAACTGTTGTCGTACCCTAAACTGTCCCCTAACCCGTCCCCGTCGCCTAACCCTAACCCTACCCTAACCTTAAACCTAACCCTTACCCGAACCCTTAACCTAACCCGTCCCCTAATCCTAATCCGTACGCAAACACTAACCCGTACCCTAACACGTACACTCACCCTAAACCGTTTTCGTACCCTAACCTGTCCCCTAAACCGTCCTCGTCCCCTAACCCTAACCCTAACCATAACCATAACCATAACACTTACCCGAAGCCTTACCCTAACCCGTCCCCTAATCCTAACCCGTAGGCTAACACTAACCTTTACCCTAACACGTACGCTCACCCTAAACCGTTGTCGTACCCTAACCTGTCCCCTAAACCGTCCCCGTCCCTTAACCCTAACCCTAACCCTAAACCTAACCCTTACCCGAAGCCTTAACCTAACCCGTCCCCTAATCCTAATCCGTAAGCTAACACTAACCCGTACCCTAACACGTACGCTCACCCTAAACCGTTGTCGTACCCTAACCTGTCCCCTAAACCGTCCCCGTCCCCTAACCCTAACCCTAACCCTATCCCTAACCCTTATCCGAAGCCTTAACCTAACCCGTCCCCTAATCCTAACCCGTACGCTAACACTAACTCATACCCTAACATGTACGCTCACCCTAAACCGCTGTCGTACCCTAACCTGTCCCCTAAATCGTCCCCGTCCCCTAACCCTAACCCTAACCCTAATCCTAAACCTAACACGTACCCGAAGCCTTAACTACCCCGTCCCCTAATCCTAATCCGTACGCTAACAGTAACCTGTACCCTAACACATACACACACCCTAAACCATTTTCGTAACGTAACCTGTCCCCTAAACCGTCCCCGTCCCCTAACCCTAACCCTAACACTTAACCCTAACCCTAAACCTTACCCGAAGCCTTACCCTAACCCGTCACCTAATCCTAATCCGTACGCTAACACTAACCCGTACCCAAACACGTGCGCTCACCCTAAACCGTTGTCATACCCTAATTGTCCCCTAAACCGTCCCCGTCCCCTAACCTTAACCCTAACCCTAACCCTAACACTTACCCAAAGCCTTACCCTAAGCAGTCCCCTAATCTTAACCCGTACGCTAACACTAACCTGTACCCTAACACGTACGCTCACCCTAAACCGTTCTCGTACCCTAATCTGTCCGCTAAACCATCCCCATCCCCTAACCATAACCCTAACCCTAACCCTAACACTAACACTTCCCCGAAGCCTTACCCTAACCCGTCCCCTAATCCCAACCCGTACGCTAACACTAACCCGTACCCTAATACGTACGCTCACCCTAAACCGTTGTCGTACCCTAACCTGTCCCCTAACCCGTCCCCATCCCATAACCCTAACCCTACCCTAACCCTAAACCTAACCCTTACCCGAAACCTTAACCTAACCCGTTCCCTAATCCTAATCCGTACGCAAACACTAACCCATACCCTAACACGTACACTCACCCTAAACCGTTTTCGTACCCTAACCTGTCCCCTAAACCGTCCTCGTCCCCTAACCCTAACCCTAACCCTAACCATAACCATACCACTTACCCGAAGCCTTACCCTGACCCGTCCCCTAATCCTAACCCTTACGCTAACACTAACCTTTACCCTAACACGTACGCTCACCCTAAACCGTTGTCGTACCCTAACCTGTCCCCTAAACCGTCCCCGTCCCTTAACCCTAACCCTAACCCTAAACCTAAGCCTTACCCGAAGCCTTACACTAACCCGTCCCCTAATCCTAATCCGTAAGCAAAAACTAACCTGTACCCTAACACGTACGCTCACCCTAAACCGTTGTCGTACCATAACCTGTCCCCTAAATCGTCCCCGTCCCCTAACCCTAACCCTAATCCTAAACCTAACACGTACCCGAAGCCTTAACTAACCCGTCCCCTAATCCTAATCCGTACGCTAACAGTAACCTGTACCCTAACACGTACACACACCCTAAACCATTTTCGTAACGTAACCTGTCCCCTAAACCGTCCCCGTCCCCTAACCCTAACCCTAACACTTAACCCTAACCCTAAACCTTACCCGAAGCCTTACCCTAACCCGTCACCTAATCCTAACCCGTACGCTAACACTAACCCGTACCCCAACACATGCGCTCACCCTAAACCGTTGTCATACCCTAATTGTCCCCTAAACCGTCCCCGTCCCCTAACCTTAACCCTAACCCTAACCCTAACCCTTACCCAAAGCCTTACCCTAAGCAGTCCCCTAATCTTAACCCGTACGCTAACACTAACCCGTACCCTAACACGTACGCTCACCCTAAATCGTTCTCGTACCCTAATCTGTCCCCTAAACCGTCCCCGTCCCCTAACCCTAACCCTAACCCTAACACTAACAGTTACCCGGAGCCTTACCCTAACCTGTCCCCTAATCCTAACTCGTACGCTAACACTAACCCGTACCCTAACACGTACGCTCACCCTAAACTGTTGTCGTACCCTAAACTGTCCCCTAACCCGTCCCCATCGCCTAACCCTAACCCTACCCTAACCTTAAACCTAACCCTTACCCGAACCCTTAACCTAACCCGTCCCCTAATCCTAATCCGTACGCAAACACTAACCCGTACCCTAACACGTACACTCACCCTAAACCGTTTTCGTACCCTAACCTGTCCCCTAAACCGTCCTCGTCCCCTAACCCTAACCCTAACCATAACCATAACCATAACACTTACCCGAAGCCTTACCCTAACCCGTCCCCTAATCCTAACCCGTAGGCTAACACTAACCTTTACCCTAACACGTACGCTCACCCTAAACCGTTGTCGTACCCTAACCTGTCCCCTAAACCGTCCCCGTCCCTTAACCCTAACCCTAACCCTAAACCTAACCCTTACCCGAAGCCTTAACCTAACCCGTCCCCTAATCCTAATCCGTAAGCTAACACTAACCCGTACCCTAACACGTACGCTCACCCTAAACCGTTGTCGTACCCTAACCTGTCCCCTAAACCGTCCCCGTCCCCTAACCCTAACCCTAACCCTATCCCTAACCCTTATCCGAAGCCTTAACCTAACCCGTCCCCTAATCCTAACCCGTACGCTAACACTAACTCATACCCTAACATGTACGCTCACCCTAAACCGCTGTCGTACCCTAACCTGTCCCCTAAATCGTCCCCATCCCCTAACCCTAACCCTAACCCTAATCCTAAACCTAACACGTACCCGAAGCCTTAACTACCCCGTCCCCTAATCCTAATCCGTACGCTAACAGTAACCTGTACCCTAACACATACACACACCCTAAACCATTTTCGTAATGTAACCTGTCCCCTAAACCGTCCCCGTCCGCTAACCCTAACCCTAACACTTAACCCTAACCCTAAACCTTACCCGAAGCCTTAACCTAACCCGTCACCTAATCCTAACCCGTACGCTAACACTAACCCGTACCCAAACACGTGCGCTCACCCTAAACCGTTGTCATACCCTAATTGTCCCCTAAACCGTCCCCGTCCCCTAACCTTAACCCTAACCCTAACCCTAACACTTACCCAAAGCCTTACCCTAAGCAGTCCCCTAATCTTAACCCGTACGCTAACACTAACCTGTACCCTAACATGTACGCTCACCCTAAACCGTTCTCGTACCCTAATCTGTCCGCTAAACCATCCCCATCCCCTAACCATAACCCTAACCCTAACCCTAACACTAACACTTCCCCGAAGCCTTACCCTAACCCGTCCCCTAATCCCAACCCGTACGCTAACACTAACCCGTACCCTAATACGTACGCTCACCCTAAACCGTTGTTGTACCCTAACCTGTCCCCTAACCCGTCCCCATCCCATAACCCTAACCCTACCCTAACCCTAAACCTAACCCTTACCCGAAACCTTAACCTAACCCGTTCCCTAATCCTAATCCGTACGCAAACACTAACCCATACCCTAACACGTACACTCACCCTAAACCGTTTTCGTACCCTAACCTGTCCCCTAAACCGTCCTCGTCCCCTAACCCTAACCCTAACCCTAACCATAACCATACCACTTACCCGAAGCCTTACCCTGACCCGTCCCCTAATCCTAACCCTTACGCTAACACTAACCTTTACCCTAACACGTACGCTCACCCTAAACCGTTGTCGTACCCTAACCTGTCCCCTAAACCGTCCCCGTCCCTTAACCCTAACCCTAACCCTAAACCTAAGCCTTACCCGAAGCCTTACACTAACCCGTCCCCTAATCCTAATCCGTAAGCAAAAACTAACCTGTACCCTAACACGTACGCTCACCCTAAACCGTTGTCATACCCTAACCTGTCCCCTAAACCGTCCCCGTCCCCTAACCCTAACCCTAACCCTAACCCTATCCCTAACCCTTATCCGAAGCCTTACCCAAACCCGTCACCTAATCCTAACCCGTACGCTAACACTAACCCGTACCCAAACACGTACGCTCACCCTAAACCGTTGTCGTACCCTAACCTGTCCCCTAACCCGTCCCCATCCCCTAACCCTAACCCTACCCTAACCCTAAACCTAACCCTTACCCGAAACCTTAACCTAACCCATCCCCTAACCCTAATCCGTACGCAAACACTAACCCGTACCCTAACACGTACTCTCACCCTAAACCGTTTTCGTACCCTAACCTGTCCGCTAAACCTTCCTCGTCCCCTAACCCTAACCCTAAGCCTAACCATAACCATAACACTTACCCGAAGCCTTACCCTAACCCGTCCCCTAATCGTAAACCTTACGCTAACATTAACTTTTACCCTAACACGTACGCTCACCCTAAACCGTTTTCGTACCCTAACCTGTCCCCTAAACCGTCCCCGTCCCTTAACCCTAACCCTAACCCTAAACATAACCCTTACCCTAAGCCTTACCCTAACCCGTCCCCTAATCCTAATCCGTAAGCTAACACTAACCTGTACCCTAACACGTACGCTCACCCTAAACCGTTGTCATACCCTAACCTGTCCCCTAAACCGTCCCCGTCCCCTAACCCTAACCCTAACCCTAACCCTATCCCTAACCCTTATCCGAAGCCTTACCCAAACCCGTCACCTAATCCTAACCCGTACGCTAACACTAACCCGTACCCAAACACGTACGCTCACCCTAAACCGTTGTCGTACCCTAACCTGTCCCCTAACCCGTCCCCATCCCCTAACCCTAACCCTACCCTAACCCTAAACCTAACCCTTACCCGAAACCTTAACCTAACCCATCCCCTAACCCTAATCCGTACGCAAACACTAACCCGTACCCTAACACGTACTCTCACCCTAAACCGTTTTCGTACCCTAACCTGTCCGCTAAACCTTCCTCGTCCCCTAACCCTAACCGTAAGCCTAACCATAACCATAACACTTACCCGAAGCCTTACCCTAACCCGTCCCCTAATCGTAAACCTTACGCTAACATTAACTTTTACCCTAACACGTACGCTCACCCTAAACCGTTTTCGTACCCTAACCTGTCCCCTAAACCGTCCCCTTCCCCGTCGCCGTCCCCTAACCCTAACCCTAACCCTAACACTTACCCGAAGCCTTACCCTAACCCGTCCCATAAACCTAACCCGTATGCTAACTCTAACCCATACCCTAACACGTACACTCACCCTAAACGGTTGTCGTACCCTAAACTGTCCCCTAAACCGTCCCCGTCCCCTAACCCTAACCCTAACCCTAACCCTAACCCTAACACTTACCCGAAGCCTTACCCTAATACGTCCCCTAATCCTAACCCGTACGCTAACACTAACCCTTACCCTAACACGTACACTCACCCTAAACGGTTGTCGTACCCTAAACTGTCCCCTAAACCGTCCCCGTCCCCTAACCCTAAACCTAACCCTAACCCTAACCGTTACCCGTACCCTTACCCTAACCCGTCCCCTAATCCTTACCCGTACACTAACACTATTCCGTACCCTAACACGTACGCTCACACTAAAACGTTGTCGTACCCTAACCTGTCCTCTACATCGTCCCCATCCCCAAACCCTAAACCTAACTGTAACCGTAACCCTAACCCTTACCCGAAGCCTTACCCTAACCTGTCCCCTAATCCTAACCCGTAGCTAACACTAAACCTTACCCTAACACGTACACTCACCCTAAACCGTTGTCGTATCCTAAGCTGTCCCCTACACCGTCCCCATCCCCTAACCCTAACCATAGCCCTAACCCTAAACCTAACCCTTACCCGAAGCCTTATCCTAACCCGTCCCCTAATCCTAAACCGTACGCTAACACTAACGCGTACCCTAACACGTACGCTCACCCTAAACCGTTATCGTACCCTAACCTGTCCCCTAAATCGTCCCCGTCCCCTAACCCTAACCCTAACCCTAATCCTAAACCTAAAACTTACCCGAAGCCTTAACTACCCCGTCACCTAATCCTAATCCGTATGCTAACAGTAACCCGTACCCTAACACGAACACACACCCTAAACCATTTTCGTAACTTAACCTGTCCCCTAAACCGTCCCCGTCCCCTAACCCTAACCCTAACACTTAACCCTAACCCTAAACCTTACCCGAAGCCTTACCCTAACCCGTCACCTAATCCTAACACATACGCTAACACTAACCCGTACCCAAACACGTGCACTAACCCTAAACCGTTGTCATACCATAATTGTCCCCTAAACAGTCCCCGTCCCCTAACCTTAACCCTAACCCTAACCCTAACCCTTACCCAAAGCCTTACCCTAAGCAGTCCCCTAATCTTAACCCGTACGCTAACACTAACCCGTACCCTAACACGTACGCTCACCCTAAACCGTTCTCGTACCCTAATCTGTCCCCTAAACCGTCCCCGTCCCCTAACCCTAACCCTAACCCTAACCCTAACACTAACACTTACCCGAAGCCTTACCCTAACCCGTCCCCTAATCCTAACCCGTACGCTAACACTAACCCGTACCCTAACACGTACGCTCACCCTAAACTGTTGTCGTACCCTAAACTGTCCCCTAACCTGTTCCCATCCCCTAACCCTAACCTTACCCTAACCCTAAACCTAACCCTTACCCGAACCCTTAACCTACCCCGTCCCCTAATCCTAATCCGTACGCTAACAGTAACCCGTACCCTAACACGTACACACACCCTAAACCATTTTCGTAACGTAACCTGTCCCTTATACCGTCCCCGTCCCCTAACCCTAACCCTAACACTTAACCCTAACCCTAAACCTTACCCGAAGCCTTACCCTAACCCGTCACCTAATCCTAACCCGCACGCTAACACTAACCCGTACCCAAACACGTGCGCTCACCCTAAACCGTTGTCATACCCTAATTGTCCCCTAAACCGTCCCTGTCCCCTAACGTTAACCCTAACCCTAACCCTAACCCTTAACCAAAGCCTTACCCTAAGCAGTCCCCTAATCTTAACCCGTACGCTAACACTAACCCGTACCCTAACACGTACGCTCACCCTAAATCGTTCTCATACCCTAATCTGTCCCCTAAACCGTCCCCGTCCCCTAACCCTAACCCTAACCCTAACCCTAAGACTAACACTTACCCGGAGCCTTACCCTAACCCGTCCCCTAATCCTAACCCGTACGCTAACACTAACCCGTACCCTAACACGTACGCTCACCCAAACTGTTGTCGTACCCTAAACTGTCCCCTAACCCGTCCCCATCCCCTAACCCTAACCCTACCCTAACCCTAAACCTAACCCTTACCCGAAACCTTAACCTAACCCATCCCCTAACCCTAATCCGTACGCAAACACTAACCCGTACCCTAACACGTACTCTCACCCTAAACCGTTTTCGTACCCTAACCTGTCCGCTAAACCTTCCTCGTCCCCTAACCCTAAACCTAAGCCTAACCATAACCATAACACTTACCCGAAGCCTTACCCTAACCCGTCCCCTAATCGTAAACCTTACGCTAACATTAACTTTTACCCTAACACGTACGCTCACCCTAAACCGTTTTCGTACCCTAACCTGTCCCCTAAACCGTCCCCGTCCCTTAACCCTAACCCTAACCCTAAACCTAACCCTTACCCGAAGCCTTACCCTAACCCGTCCCCTAATCCTAATCCGTAAGCTAACACTAACCTGTACCCTAACACGTACGCTCACCCTAAACCGTTGTCATACCCTAACCTGTCCCCTAAACCGTCCCCGTCCCCTAACCCTAACCCTAACCCTAACCCTATCCCTAACCCTTATCCGAAGCCTTACCCAAACCCGTCACCTAATCCTAACCCGTACGCTAACACTAACCCGTACCCAAACACGTACGCTCACCCTAAACCGTTGTCGTACCCTAACCTGTCCCCTAAACCGTCCCCATACCTTAACCCTAACCCTAACCCTAAACCTAACCTTTACCCGAACCCTTAACCTAACCCGTCCCCTAATCCTAATCCGTAAGCTAACACTAACCCGTACCCTAACACGTACGCTCACCCTAAACCGTTGTCGTACCCTAACCTGTCCCCTAAACCGTCCCCGTCCCCTAACCCTAACCCTAACCCTATCCCTAACACTTATCCGAAGCCTTAACCTAACCCGTCCCCTATTCCTAACCCGTACGCTAACACTAACCCGTACCCTAACACGTACGCTCACCCTAAACCGTTGTCGTACCCTAACCTGTCCCCTAAATCGTCCCCGTCCCCTAACCCTAACCCTAACCCTAATCCTAAACCTAGCACTTACCGGAAGCCTTAACTACCCCGTCCCCTAATCCTAAACCGTACGCTAACAGTAACCCGTACCCTAACACGTACACACACCCTAAACCATTTTCGTAACGTAACCTGTCCCCTAAACCGTCCCCGTTCCCTAACCCTAACCCTAACACTTAACCCTAACCCTAAACCTTGCCTGAAGCCATACCCTAACCCGTCACCTAATCCTAACCTGCACGCTAACACTAACCCGTACCCAAACACGTGCGCTCACCCTAAACCGTTGTCATACCCTAATTGTCCCCTAAACCGTCCCTGTCCCCTAACGTTAACCCTAACCCTAACCCTAACCCTTACCCAAAGCCTTACCCTAAGCAGTCCCCTAATCTTAACCCGTACGCTAACACTAACCCGTACCCTAACACGTACGCTCACCCTAAATCGTTCTCGTACCCTAATCTGTCCCCTAAACCGTCCCCGTCCCCTAACCCTAACCCTAACCCTAACCCTACCACTAACACTTACCCGGAGCCTTACCCTAACCCGTCCCCTAATCCTAACCCGTACGCTAACACTAACCCGTACCCTAACACGTACGCTCACCCTAAATCGTTCTCGTACCCTAATCTGTCCCCTAAACCGTCCCCGTCCCCTAACCCTAACCCTAACCCTAACCCTACCACTAACACTTACCCGGAGCCTTACCCTAACCCGTCCCCTAATCCTAACCCGTACGCTAACACTAACCCGTACCCTAACACGTACGCTCACCCTAAACTGTTGTCGTACCCTAAACTGTCCCCTAACCCGTCCCCATCCCCTAACCCTAACCCTACCCTAACCTTAAACCTAACCCTTACCCAAACCCTTAACGTAACCCGTCCCCTAATCCTAATCCGTACGCAAACACTAACCCGTACCCTAACACGTACACTCACCCTAAACCGTTTTCGTACCCTAACCTGTCCCCTAAACCGTCCTCGTCCCCTAACCCTAACCCTAACCATCACCATAACCATAACACTTACCCGAAGCCTTACCCTGACCCGTCCCCTAATCCTAACCCTTAGGCTAACACTAACCTTTACCCTAACACGTACGCTCACTTTAAACCGTTGTCGTACCCTAACCTGTCCCCTAAATCGTCCCCGTCCCTTAACCCTAGCCCTAACCCTAAACCTAACCCTTACCCGAAGCCTTAACCTAACCCGTCCCCTAATCCTAATCCGTAAGTTAACACTAACCCGTACCCTAACACGTACGCTCACCCTAAACCGTTGTCGTACCCTAACCTGTCCCCTAAACCGTCCCCGTCCCCGTCCCCTAACCCTAACCCTAACCCTGTCCCTAACCCTTATCCGAAGCCTTAACCTAACCCGTCCCCTAATCCTAACCCGTACGCTAACACTAACCCATACCCTAACATGTACACTCACCCTAAACCGTTGTCGTACCCTAACCTGTCCCCTAAATCGTCCCCGTCCCCTAACCCTAACCCTAATCCTAAACCTAACACGTACCCGAAGCCTTAACTAACCCGTCCCCTAATCCTAATCCGTACGCTAACAGTAACCTGTACCCTAACACGTACACACACCCTAAACCATTTTCGTAACGTAACCTGTCCCCTAAACCGTCCCCGTCCCCTAACCCTAACCCTAACACTTAACCCTAACCCTAAACCTTACCCGAAGCCTTACCCTAACCCGTCACCTAATCCTAACCCGTACGCTAACACTAACCCGTACCCCAACACATGCGCTCACCCTAAACCGTTGTCATACCCTAATTGTCCCCTAAACCGTCCCCGTCCCCTAACCTTAACCCTAACCCTAACCCTAACCCTTACCCAAAGCCTTACCCTAAGCAGTCCCCTAATCTTAACCCGTACGCTAACACTAACCCGTACCCTAACACGTACGCTCACCCTAAATCGTTCTCGTACCCTAATCTGTCCCCTAAACCGTCCCCGTCCCCTAACCCTAACCCTAACCCTAACACTAACAGTTACCCGGAGCCTTACCCTAACCTGTCCCCTAATCCTAACTCGTACGCTAACACTAACCCGTACCCTAACACGTACGCTCACCCTAAACTGTTGTCGTACCCTAAACTGTCCCCTAACCCGTCCCCATCGCCTAACCCTAACCCTACCCTAACCTTAAACCTAACCCTTACCCGAACCCTTAACCTAACCCGTCCCCTAATCCTAATCCGTACGCAAACACTAACCCGTACCCTAACACGTACACTCACCCTAAACCGTTTTCGTACCCTAACCTGTCCCCTAAACCGTCCTCGTCCCCTAACCCTAACCCTAACCATAACCATAACCATAACACTTACCCGAAGCCTTACCCTAACCCGTCCCCTAATCCTAACCCGTAGGCTAACACTAACCTTTACCCTAACACGTACGCTCACCCTAAACCGTTGTCGTACCCTAACCTGTCCCCTAAACCGTCCCCGTCCCTTAACCCTAACCCTAACCCTAAACCTAACCCTTACCCGAAGCCTTAACCTAACCCGTCCCCTAATCCTAATCCGTAAGCTAACACTAACCCGTACCCTAACACGTACGCTCACCCTAAACCGTTGTCGTACCCTAACCTGTCCCCTAAACCGTCCCCGTCCCCTAACCCTAACCCTAACCCTATCCCTAACCCTTATCCGAAGCCTTAACCTAACCCGTCCCCTAATCCTAACCCGTACGCTAACACTAACTCATACCCTAACATGTACGCTCACCCTAAACCGCTGTCGTACCCTAACCTGTCCCCTAAATCGTCCCCGTCCCCTAACCCTAACCCTAACCCTAATCCTAAACCTAACACGTACCCGAAGCCTTAACTACCCCGTCCCCTAATCCTAATCCGTACGCTAACAGTAACCTGTACCCTAACACATACACACACCCTAAACCATTTTCGTAATGTAACCTGTCCCCTAAACCGTCCCCGTCCGCTAACCCTAACCCTAACACTTAACCCTAACCCTAAACCTTACCCGAAGCCTTAACCTAACCCGTCACCTAATCCTAACCCGTACGCTAACACTAACCCGTACCCAAACACGTGCGCTCACCCTAAACCGTTGTCATACCCTAATTGTCCCCTAAACCGTCCCCGTCCCCTAACCTTAACCCTAACCCTAACCCTAACACTTACCCAAAGCCTTACCCTAAGCAGTCCCCTAATCTTAACCCGTACGCTAACACTAACCTGTACCGTAACATGTACGCTCACCCTAAACCGTTCTCGTACCCTAATCTGTCCGCTAAACCATCCCCATCCCCTAACCATAACCCTAACCCTAACCCTAACACTAACACTTCCCCGAAGCCTTACCCTAACCCGTCCCCTAATCCCAACCCGTACGCTAACACTAACCCGTACCCTAATACGTACGCTCACCCTAAACCGTTGTCGTACCCTAACCTGTCCCCTAACCCGTCCCCATCCCATAACCCTAACCCTACCCTAACCCTAAACCTAACCCTTACCCGAAACCTTAACCTAACCCGTTCCCTAATCCTAATCCGTACGCAAACACTAACCCATACCCTAACACGTACACTCACCCTAAACCGTTTTCGTACCCTAACCTGTCCCCTAAACCGTCCTCGTCCCCTAACCCTAACCCTAACCCTAACCATAACCATACCACTTACCCGAAGCCTTACCCTGACCCGTCCCCTAATCCTAACCCTTACGCTAACACTAACCTTTACCCTAACACGTACGCTCACCCTAAACCGTTGTCGTACCCTAACCTGTCCCCTAAACCGTCCCCGTCCCTTAACCCTAACCCTAACCCTAAACCTAAGCCTTACCCGAAGCCTTACACTAACCCGTCCCCTAATCCTAATCCGTAAGCAAAAACTAACCTGTACCCTAACACGTACGCTCACCCTAAACCGTTGTCATACCCTAACCTGTCCCCTAAACCGTCCCCGTCCCCTAACCCTAACCCTAACCCTAACCCTATCCCTAACCCTTATCCGAAGCCTTACCCAAACCCGTCACCTAATCCTAACCCGTACGCTAACACTAACCCGTACCCAAACACGTACCCTCACCCTAAACCGTTGTCGTACCCTAACCTGTCCCCTAACCCGTCCCCATCCCCTAACCCTAACCCTACCCTAACCCTAAACCTAACCCTTACCCGAAACCTTAACCTAACCCATCCCCTAACCCTAATCCGTACGCAAACACTAACCCGTACCCTAACACGTACTCTCACCCTAAACCGTTTTCGTACCCTAACCTGTCCGCTAAACCTTCCTCGTCCCCTAACCCTAACCCTAAGCCTAACCATAACCATAACACTTACCCGAAGCCTTACCCTAACCCGTCCCCTAATCGTAAACCTTACGCTAACATTAACTTTTACCCTAACACGTACGCTCACCCTAAACCGTTTTCGTACCCTAACCTGTCCCCTAAACCGTCCCCGTCCCTTAACCCTAACCCTAACCCTAAACATAACCCTTACCCTAAGCCTTACCCTAACCCGTCCCCTAATCCTAATCCGTAAGCTAACACTAACCTGTACCCTAACACGTACGCTCACCCTAAACCGTTGTCATACCCTAACCTGTCCCCTAAACCGTCCCCGTCCCCTAACCCTAACCCTAACCCTAACCCTATCCCTAACCCTTATCCGAAGCCTTACCCAAACCCGTCACCTAATCCTAACCCGTACGCTAACACTAACCCGTACCCAAACACGTACGCTCACCCTAAACCGTTGTCGTACCCTAACCTGTCCCCTAACCCGTCCCCATCCCCTAACCCTAACCCTACCCTAACCCTAAACCTAACCCTTACCCGAAACCTTAACCTAACCCATCCCCTAACCCTAATCCGTACGCAAACACTAACCCGTACCCTAACACGTACTCTCACCCTAAACCGTTTTCGTACCCTAACCTGTCCGCTAAACCTTCCTCGTCCCCTAACCCTAACCCTAAGCCTAACCATAACCATAACACTTACCCGAAGCCTTACCCTAACCCGTCCCCTAATCGTAAACCTTACGCTAACATTAACTTTTACCCTAACACGTACGCTCACCCTAAACCGTTTTCGTACCCTAACCTGTCCCCTAAACCGTCCCCTTCCCCGTCGCCGTCCCCTAACCCTAACCCTAACCCTAACACTTACCCGAAGACTTACCCTAACCCGTCCCATAAACCTAACCCGTATGCTAACTCTAACCCATACCCTAACACGTACACTCACCCTAAACGGTTGTCGTACCCTAAACTGTCCCCTAAACCGTCCCCGTCCCCTAACCCTAACCCTAACCCTAACCCTAACCCTAACACTTACCCGAAGCCTTACCCTAATACGTCCCCTAATCCTAACCCGTACGCTAACACTAACCCTTACCCTAACACGTACACTCACCCTAAACGGTTGTCGTACCCTAAACTGTCCCCTAAACCGTCCCCGTCCCCTAACCCTAAACCTAACCCTAACCCTAACCGTTACCCGTACCCTTACCCTAACCCGTCCCCTAATCCTTACCCGTACACTAACACTATTCCGTACCCTAACACGTACGCTCACACTAAAACGTTGTCGTACCCTAACCTGTCCTCTACATCGTCCCCATCCCCAAACCCTAAACCTAACTGTAACCGTAACCCTAACCCTTACCCGAAGCCTTACCCTAACCTGTCCCCTAATCCTAACCCGTAGCTAACACTAAACCTTACCCTAACACGTACACTCACCCTAAACCGTTGTCGTATCCTAAGCTGTCCCCTACACCGTCCCCATCCCCTAACCCTAACCATAGCCCTAACCCTAAACCTAACCCTTACCCGAAGCCTTATCCTAACCCGTCCCCTAATCCTAAACCGTACGCTAACACTAACGCGTACCCTAACACGTACGCTCACCCTAAACCGTTATCGTACCCTAACCTGTCCCCTAAATCGTCCCCGTCCCCTAACCCTAACCCTAACCCTAATCCTAAACCTAAAACTTACCCGAAGCCTTAACTACCCCGTCACCTAATCCTAATCCGTATGCTAACAGTAACCCGTACCCTAACACGAACACACACCCTAAACCATTTTCGTAACTTAACCTGTCCCCTAAACCGTCCCCGTCCCCTAACCCTAACCCTAACACTTAACCCTAACCCTAAACCTTACCCGAAGCCTTACCCTAACCCGTCACCTAATCCTAACACATACGCTAACACTAACCCGTACCCAAACACGTGCACTAACCCTAAACCGTTGTCATACCATAATTGTCCCCTAAACAGTCCCCGTCCCCTAACCTTAACCCTAACCCTAACCCTAACCCTTACCCAAAGCCTTACCCTAAGCAGTCCCCTAATCTTAACCCGTACGCTAACACTAACCCGTACCCTAACACGTACGCTCACCCTAAACCGTTCTCGTACCCTAATCTGTCCCCTAAACCGTCCCCGTCCCCTAACCCTAACCCTAACCCTAACCCTAACACTAACACTTACCCGAAGCCTTACCCTAACCCGTCCCCTAATCCTAACCCGTACGCTAACACTAACCCGTACCCTAACACGTACGCTCACCCTAAACTGTTGTCGTACCCTAAACTGTCCCCTAACCTGTTCCCATCCCCTAACCCTAACCTTACCCTAACCCTAAACCTAACCCTTACCCGAACCCTTAACCTACCCCGTCCCCTAATCCTAATCCGTACGCTAACAGTAACCCGTACCCTAACACGTACACACACCCTAAACCATTTTCGTAACGTAACCTGTCCCTTATACCGTCCCCGTCCCCTAACCCTAACCCTAACACTTAACCCTAACCCTAAACCTTACCCGAAGCCTTACCCTAACCCGTCACCTAATCCTAACCCGCACGCTAACACTAACCCGTACCCAAACACGTGCGCTCACCCTAAACCGTTGTCATACCCTAATTGTCCCCTAAACCGTCCCTGTCCCCTACCGTTAACCCTAACCCTAACCCTAACCCTTAACCAAAGCCTTACCCTAAGCAGTCCCCTAATCTTAACCCGTACGCTAACACTAACCCGTACCCTAACACGTACGCTCACCCTAAATCGTTCTCATACCCTAATCTGTCCCCTAAACCGTCCCCGTCCCCTAACCCTAACCCTAACCCTAACCCTAAGACTAACACTTACCCGGAGCCTTACCCTAACCCGTCCCCTAATCCTAACCCGTACGCTAACACTAACCCGTACCCTAACACGTACGCTCACCCAAACTGTTGTCGTACCCTAAACTGTCCCCTAACCCGTCCCCATCCCCTAACCGTAACCCTACCCTAACCCTAAACCTAACCCTTACCCGAAACCTTAACCTAACCCATCCCCTAACCCTAATCCGTACGCAAACACTAACCCGTACCCTAACACGTACACTCACCCTAAACCGTTTTCGTACCCTAACCTGTCCCCTAAACCGTCCTCGTCCCCTAACCCTAACCCTAACCATAACCATAACCATAACACTTACCCGAAGCCTTACCCTAACCCGTCCCCTAATCCTAACCCGTAGGCTAACACTAACCTTTACCCTAACACGTACGCTCACCCTAAACCGTTGTCGTACCCTAACCTGTCCCCTAAACCGTCCCCGTCCCTTAACCCTAACCCTAACCCTAAACCTAACCCTTACCCGAAGCCTTAACCTAACCCGTCCCCTAATCCTAATCCGTAAGCTAACACTAACCCGTACCCTAACACGTACGCTCACCCTAAACCGTTGTCGTACCCTAACCTGTCCCCTAAACCGTCCCCGTCCCCTAACCCTAACCCTAACCCTATCCCTAACCCTTATCCGAAGCCTTAACCTAACCCGTCCCCTAATCCTAACCCGTACGCTAACACTAACTCATACCCTAACATGTACGCTCACCCTAAACCGCTGTCGTACCCTAACCTGTCCCCTAAATCGTCCCCGTCCCCTAACCCTAACCCTAACCCTAATCCTAAACCTAACACGTACCCGAAGCCTTAACTACCCCGTCCCCTAATCCTAATCCGTACGCTAACAGTAACCTGTACCCTAACACATACACACACCCTAAACCATTTTCGTAACGTAACCTGTCCCCTAAACCGTCCCCGTCCCCTAACCCTAACCCTAACACTTAACCCTAACCCTAAACCTTACCCGAAGCCTTACCCTAACCCGTCACCTAATCCTAACCCGTACGCTAACACTAACCCGTACCCCAACACATGCGCTCACCCTAAACCGTTGTCATACCCTAATTGTCCCCTAAACCGTCCCCGTCCCCTAACCTTAACCCTAACCCTAACCCTAACCCTTACCCAAAGCCTTACCCTAAGCAGTCCCCTAATCTTAACCCGTACGCTAACACTAACCCGTACCCTAACACGTACGCTCACCCTAAATCGTTCTCGTACCCTAATCTGTCCCCTAAACCGTCCCCGTCCCCTAACCCTAACCCTAACCCTAACACTAACAGTTACCCGGAGCCTTACCCTAACCTGTCCCCTAATCCTAACTCGTACGCTAACACTAACCCGTACCCTAACACGTACGCTCACTCTAAACTGTTGTCGTACCCTAAACTGTCCCCTAACCCGTCCCCATCGCCTAACCCTAACCCTACCCTAACCTTAAACCTAACCCTTACCCGAACCCTTAACCTAACCCGTCCCCTAATCCTAATCCGTACGCAAACACTAACCCGTACCCTAACACGTACACTCACCCTAAACCGTTTTCGTACCCTAACCTGTCCCCTAAACCGTCCTCGTCCCCTAACCCTAACCCTAACCATAACCATAACCATAACACTTACGCGAAGCCTTACCCTAACCCGTCCCCTAATCCTAACCCGTAGGCTAACACTAACCTTTACCCTAACACGTACGCTCACCCTAAACCGTTGTCGTACCCTAACCTGTCCCCTAAACCGTCCCCGTCCCTTAACCCTAACCCTAACCCTAAACCTAACCCTTACCCGAAGCCTTAACCTAACCCGTCCCCTAATCCTAATCCGTAAGCTAACACTAACCCGTACCCTAACACGTACGCTCACCCTAAACCGTTGTCGTACCCTAACCTGTCCCCTAAACCGTCCCCGTCCCCTAACCCTAACCCTAACCCTATCCCTAACCCTTATCCGAAGCCTTAACCTAACCCGTCCCCTAATCCTAACCCGTACGCTAACACTAACTCATACCCTAACATGTACGCTCACCCTAAACCGCTGTCGTACCCTAACCTGTCCCCTAAATCGTCCCCATCCCCTAACCCTAACCCTAACCCTAATCCTAAACCTAACACGTACCCGTTGCCTTAACTACCCCGTCCCCTAATCCTAATCCGTACGCTAACAGTAACCTGTACCCTAACACATACACACACCCTAAACCATTTTCGTAATGTAACCTGTCCCCTAAACCGTCCCCGTCCGCTAACCCTAACCCTAACACTTAACCCTAACCCTAAACCTTACCCGAAGCCTTAACCTAACCCGTCACCTAATCCTAACCCGTACGCTAACACTAACCCGTACCCAAACACGTGCGCTCACCCTAAACCGTTGTCATACCCTAATTGTCCCCTAAACCGTCCCCGTCCCCTAACCTTAACCCTAACCCTAACCCTAACACTTACCCAAAGCCTTACCCTAAGCAGTCCCCTAATCTTAACCCGTACGCTAACACTAACCTGTACCCTAACATGTACGCTCACCCTAAACCGTTCTCGTACCCTAATCTGTCCGCTAAACCATCCCCATCCCCTAACCATAACCCTAACCCTAACCCTAACACTAACACTTCCCCGAAGCCTTACCCTAACCCGTCCCCTAATCCCAACCCGTACGCTAACACTAACCCGTACCCTAATACGTACGCTCACCCTAAACCGTTGTCGTACCCTAACCTGTCCCCTAACCCGTCCCCATCCCATAACCCTAACCCTACCCTAACCCTAAACCTAACCCTTACCCGAAACCTTAACCTAACCCGTTCCCTAATCCTAATCCGTACGCAAACACTAACCCATACCCTAACACGTACACTCACCCTAAACCGTTTTCGTACCCTAACCTGTCCCCTAAACCGTCCTCGTCCCCTAACCCTAACCCTAACCCTAACCATAACCATACCACTTACCCGAAGCCTTACCCTAACCCGTCCCCTAATCCTAACCCTTACGCTAACACTAACCTTTACCCTAACACGTACGCTCACCCTAAACCGTTGTCGTACCCTAACCTGTCCCCTAAACCGTCCCCGTCCCTTAACCCTAACCCTAACCCTAAACCTAAGCCTTACCCGAAGCCTTACACTAACCCGTCCCCTAATCCTAATCCGTAAGCAAAAACTAACCTGTACCCTAACACGTACGCTCACCCTAAACCGTTGTCATACCCTAACCTGTCCCCTAAACCGTCCCCGTCCCCTAACCCTAACCCTAACCCTAACCCTATCCCTAACCCTTATCCGAAGCCTTACCCAAACCCGTCACCTAATCCTAACCCGTACGCTAACACTAACCCGTACCCAAACACGTACGCTCACCCTAAACCGTTGTCGTACCCTAACCTGTCCCCTAACCCGTCCCCATCCCCTAACCCTAACCCTACCCTAACCCTAAACCTAACCCTTACCCGAAACCTTAACCTAACCCATCCCCTAACCCTAATCCGTACGCAAACACTAACCCGTACCCTAACACGTACTCTCACCCTAAACCGTTTTCGTACCCTAACCTGTCCGCTAAACCTTCCTCGTCCCCTAACCCTAACCCTAAGCCTAACCATAACCATAACACTTACCCGAAGCCTTACCCTAACCCGTCCCCTAATCGTAAACCTTACGCTAACATTAACTTTTACCCTAACACGTACGCTCACCCTAAACCGTTTTCGTACCCTAACCTGTCCCCTAAACCGTCCCCGTCCCTTAACCCTAACCCTAACCCTAAACATAACCCTTACCCTAAGCCTTACCCTAACCCGTCCCCTAATCCTAATCCGTAAGCTAACACTAACCTGTACCCTAACACGTACGCTCACCCTAAACCGTTGTCATACCCTAACCTGTCCCCTAAACCGTCCCCGTCCCCTAACCCTAACCCTAACCCTAACCCTATCCCTAACCCTTATCCGAAGCCTTACCCAAACCCGTCACCTAATCCTAACCCGTACGCTAACACTAACCCGTACCCAAACACGTACGCTCACCCTAAACCGTTGTCGTACCCTAACCTGTCCCCTAACCCGTCCCCATCCCCTAACCCTAACCCTACCCTAACCCTAAACCTAACCCTTACCCGAAACCTTAACCTAACCCATCCCCTAACCCTAATCCGTACGCAAACACTAACCCGTACCCTAACACGTACTCTCACCCTAAACCGTTTTCGTACCCTAACCTGTCCGCTAAACCTTCCTCGTCCCCTAACCCTAACCCTAAGCCTAACCATAACCATAACACTTACCCGAAGCCTTACCCTAACCCGTCCCCTAATCGTAAACCTTACGCTAACATTAACTTTTACCCTAACACGTACGCTCACCCTAAACCGTTTTCGTACCCTAACCTGTCCCCTAAACCGTCCCCTTCCCCGTCGCCGTCCCCTAACCCTAACCCTAACCCTAACACTTACCCGAAGCCTTACCCTAACCCGTCCCATAAACCTAACCCGTATGCTAACTCTAACCCATACCCTAACACGTACACTCACCCTAAACGGTTGTCGTACCCTAAACTGTCCCCTAAACCGTCCCCGTCCCCTAACCCTAACCCTAACCCTAACCCTAACCCTAACACTTACCCGAAGCCTTACCCTAATACGTCCCCTAATCCTAACCCGTACGCTAACACTAACCCTTACCCTAACACGTACACTCACCCTAAACGGTTGTCGTACCCTAAACTGTCCCCTAAACCGTCCCCGTCCCCTAACCCTAAACCTAACCCTAACCCTAACCGTTACCCGTACCCTTACCCTAACCCGTCCCCTAATCCTTACCCGTACACTAACACTATTCCGTACCCTAACACGTACGCTCACACTAAAACGTTGTCGTACCCTAACCTGTCCTCTACATCGTCCCCATCCCCAAACCCTAAACCTAACTGTAACCGTAACCCTAACCCTTACCCGAAGCCTTACCCTAACCTGTCCCCTAATCCTAACCCGTAGCTAACACTAAACCTTACCCTAACACGTACACTCACCCTAAACCGTTGTCGTATCCTAAGCTGTCCCCTACACCGTCCCCATCCCCTAACCCTAACCATAGCCCTAACCCTAAACCTAACCCTTACCCGAAGCCTTATCCTAACCCGTCCCCTAATCCTAAACCGTACGCTAACACTAACGCGTACCCTAACACGTACGCTCACCCTAAACCGTTATCGTACCCTAACCTGTCCCCTAAATCGTCCCCGTCCCCTAACCCTAACCCTAACCCTAATCCTAAACCTAAAACTTACCCGAAGCCTTAACTACCCCGTCACCTAATCCTAATCCGTATGCTAACAGTAACCCGTACCCTAACACGAACACACACCCTAAACCATTTTCGTAACGTAACCTGTCCCCTAAACCGTCCCCGTCCCCTAACCCTAACCCTAACACTTAACCCTAACCCTAAACCTTACCCGAAGCCTTACCCTAACCCGTCACCTAATCCTAACACATACGCTAACACTAACCCGTACCCAAACACGTGCACTAACCCTAAACCGTTGTCATACCATAATTGTCCCCTAAACAGTCCCCGTCCCCTAACCTTAACCCTAACCCTAACCCTAACCCTTACCCAAAGCCTTACACTAAGCAGTCCCCTAATCTTAACCCGTACGCTAACACTAACCCGTACCCTAACACGTACGCTCACCCTAAACCGTTCTCGTACCCTAATCTGTCCCCTAAACCGTCCCCGTCCCCTAACCCTAACCCTAACCCTAACCCTAACACTAACACTTACCCGAAGCCTTACCCTAACCCGTCCCCTAATCCTAACCCGTACGCTAACACTAACCCGTACCCTAACACGTACGCTCACCCTAAACTGTTGTCGTACCCTAAACTGTCCCCTAACCTGTTCCCATCCCCTAACCCTAACCTTACCCTAACCCTAAACCTAACCCTTACCCGAACCCTTAACCTACCCCGTCCCCTAATCCTAATCCGTACGCTAACAGTAACCCGTACCCTAACACGTACACACACCCTAAACCATTTTCGTAACGTAACCTGTCCCTTATACCGTCCCCGTCCCCTAACCCTAACCCTAACACTTAACCCTAACCCTAAACCTTACCCGAAGCCTTACCCTAACCCGTCACCTAATCCTAACCCGCACGCTAACACTAACCCGTACCCAAACACGTGCGCTCACCCTAAACCGTTGTCATACCCTAATTGTCCCCTAAACCGTCCCTGTCCCCTAACGTTAACCCTAACCCTAACCCTAACCCTTAACCAAAGCCTTACCCTAAGCAGTCCCCTAATCCTAACCCGTACGCTAACACTAACTCATACCCTAACATGTACGCTCACCCTAAACCGCTGTCGTACCCTAACCTGTCCCCTAAATCGTCCCCGTCCCCTAACCCTAACCCTAACCCTAATCCTAAACCTAACACGTACCCGAAGCCTTAACTACCCCGTCCCCTAATCCTAATCCGTACGCTAACAGTAACCTGTACCCTAACACATACACACACCCTAAACCATTTTCGTAACGTAACCTGTCCCCTAAACCGTCCCCGTCCCCTAACCCTAACCCTAACACTTAACCCTAACCCTAAACCTTACCCGAAGCCTTACCCTAACCCGTCACCTAATCCTAACCCGTACGCTAACACTAACCCGTACCCAAACACGTGCGCTCACCCTAAACCGTTGTCATACCCTAATTGTCCCCTAAACCGTCCCGTCCCCTAACCTTAACCCTAACCCTAACCCTAACACTTACCCAAAGCCTTACCCTAAGCAGTCCCCCCTAATCTTAACCCGTACGCTAACACTAACCTGTACCCTAACACGTACGCTCACCCTAAACCGTTCTCGTACCCTAATCTGTCCGCTAAACCATCCCCATCCCCTAACCATAACCCTAACCCTAACCCTAACACTAACACTTCCCCGAAGCCTTACCCTAACCCGTCCCCTAATCCCAACCCGTACGCTAACACTAACCCGTACCCTAATACGTACGCTCACCCTAAACCGTTGTCGTACCCTACCTGTCCCCTAACCCGTCCCCATCCCATAACCCTAACCCTACCCTAACCCTAAACCTAACCCTTACCCGAAACCTTAACCTAACCCGTTCCCTAATCCTAATCCGTACGCAAACACTAACCCATACCCTAACACGTACACTCACCCTAAACCGTTTTCGTACCCTAACCTGTCCCCTAAACCGTCCTCGTCCCCTAACCCTAACCCTAACCCTAACCATAACCATACCACTTACCCGAAGCCTTACCCTGACCCGTCCCCTAATCCTAACCCTTACGCTAACACTAACCTTTACCCTAACACGTACGCTCACCCTAAACCGTTGTCGTACCCTAACCTGTCCCCTAAACCGTTCCCGTCCCTTAACCCTAACCCTAACCCTAAACCTAAGCCTTACCCGAAGCCTTACACTAACCCAGTCCCCTAATCCTAATCCGTAAGCAAAAACTAACCTGTACCCTAACACGTACGCTCACCCTAAACCGTTGTCGTACCATAACCTGTCCCCTAAATCGTCCCCGTCCCCTAACCCTAACCCTAATCCTAAACCTAACACGTACCCGAAGCCTTAACTAACCCGTCCCCTAATCCTAATCCGTACGCTAACAGTAACCTGTACCCTAACACGTACACACACCCTAAACCATTTTCGTAACGTGACCTGTCCCCTAAACCGTCCCCGTCCCCTAACCCTAACCCTAACACTTAACCCTAACCCTAAACCTTACCCGAAGCCTTACCCTAACCCGTCACCTAATCCTAACCGTACGCTAACACTAACCCGTACCCCAACACATGCGCTCACCCTAAACCGTTGTCATACCCTAATTGTCCCCTAAACCGTCCCCGTCCCCTAACCTTAACCCTAACCCTAACCCTAACCCTTACCCAAAGCCTTACCCTAAGCAGTCCCCTAATCTTAACCGTACGCTAACACTAACCCGTACCCTAACACGTACGCTCACCCTAAATCGTTCTCGTACCCTAATCTGTCCCCTAAACCGTCCCCGTCCCCTAACCCTAACCCTAACCCTAACACTAACAGTTACCCGGAGCCTTACACTAACCTGTCCCCTAATCCTAACTCGTACGCTAACACTAACCCGTACCCTAACACGTACGCTCACCCTAAACTGTTGTCGTACCCTAAACTGTCCCCTAACCCGTCCCCATCGCCTAACCCTAACCCTACCCTAACCTTAAACCTAACCCTTACCCGAACCCTTAACCTAACCCGTCCCCTAATCCTAATCCGTACGCAAACACTAACCCGTACCCTAACACGTACACTCACCCTAAACCGTTTTCGTACCCTAACCTGTCCCCTAAACCGTCCTCGTCCCCTAACCCTAACCCTAACCATAACCATAACCATAACACTTACCCGAAGCCTTACCCTAACCCGTCCCCTAATCCTAACCCGTAGGCTAACACTAACCTTTACCCTAACACGTACGCTCACCCTAAACCGTTGTCGTACCCTAACCTGTCCCCTAAACCGTCCCCGTCCCTTAACCCTAACCCTAACCCTAAACCTAACCCTTACCCGAAGCCTTAACCTAACCCGTCCCCTAATCCTAATCCGTAAGCTAACACTAACCCGTACCCTAACACGTACGCTCACCCTAAACCGTTGTCGTACCCTAACCTGTCCCCTAAACCGTCCCCGTCCCCTAACCCTAACCCTAACCCTATCCCTAACCCTTATCCGAAGCCTTAACCTAACCCGTCCCCTAATCCTAACCCGTACGCTAACACTAACTCATACCCTAACATGTACGCTCACCCTAAACCGCTGTCGTACCCTAACCTGTCCCCTAAATCGTCCCCATCCCCTAACCCTAACCCTAACCCTAATCCTAAACCTAACACGTACCCGAAGCCTTAACTACCCCGTCCCCTAATCCTAATCCGTACGCTAACAGTAACCTGTACCCTAACACATACACACACCCTAAACCATTTTCGTAATGTAACCTGTCCCCTAAACCGTCCCCGTCCGCTAACCCTAACCCTAACACTTAACCCTAACCCTAAACCTTACCCGAAGCCTTAACCTAACCCGTCACCTAATCCTAACCCGTACGCTAACACTAACCCGTACCCAAACACGTGCGCTCACCCTAAACCGTTGTCATACCCTAATTGTCCCCTAAACCGTCCCCGTCCCCTAACCTTAACCCTAACCCTAACCCTAACACTTACCCAAAGCCTTACCCTAAGCAGTCCCCTAATCTTAACCCGTACGCTAACACTAACCTGTACCCTAACATGTATGCTCACCCTAAACCGTTCTCGTACCCTAATCTGTCCGCTAAACCATCCCCATCCCCTAACCATAACCCTAACCCTAACCCTAACACTAACACTTCCCCGAAGCCTTACCCTAACCCGTCCCCTAATCCCAACCCGTACGCTAACACTAACCCGTACCCTAATACGTACGCTCACCCTAAACCGTTGTCGTACCCTAACCTGTCCCCTAACCCGTCCCCATCCCATAACCCTAACCCTACCCTAACCCTAAACCTAACCCTTACCCGAAACCTTAACCTAACCCGTTCCCTAATCCTAATCCGTACGCAAACACTAACCCATACCCTAACACGTACACTCACCCTAAACCGTTTTCGTACCCTAACCTGTCCCCTAAACCGTCCTCGTCCCCTAACCCTAACCCTAACCCTAACCATAACCATACCACTTACCCGAAGCCTTACCCTGACCCGTCCCCTAATCCTAACCCTTACGCTAACACTAACCTTTACCCTAACACGTACGCTCACCCTAAACCGTTGTCGTACCGTAACCTGTCCCCTAAACCGTCCCCGTCCCTTAACCCTAACCCTAACCCTAAACCTAACCCTTACCCGAAGCTTTACACTAACCCGTCCCCTAATCCTAATCCGTAAGCAAAAACTAACCTGTACCCTAACACGTACGCTCACCCTAAACCGTTGTCATACCCTAACCTGTCCCCTAAACCGTCCCCGTCCCCTAACCCTAACCCTAACCCTAACCCTATCCCTAACCCTTATCCGAAGCCTTACCCAAACCCGTCACCTAATCCTAACCCGTACGCTAACACTAACCCGTACCCAAACACGTACGCTCACCCTAAACCGTTGTCGTACCCTAACCTGTCCCCTAACCCGTCCCCATCCCCTAACCCTAACCCTACCCTAACCCTAAACCTAACCCTTACCCGAAACCTTAACCTAACCCATCCCCTAACCCTAATCCGTACGCAAACACTAACCCGTACCCTAACACGTACTCTCACCCTAAACCGTTTTCGTACCCTAACCTGTCCGCTAAACCTTCCTCGTCCCCTAACCCTAACCCTAAGCCTAACCATAACCATAACACTTACCCGAAGCCTTACCCTAACCCGTCCCCTAATCGTAAACCTTACGCTAACATTAACTTTTACCCTAACACGTACGCTCACCCTAAACCGTTTTCGTACCCTAACCTGTCCCCTAAACCGTCCCCGTCCCTTAACCCTAACCCTAACCCTAAACATAACCCTTACCCTAAGCCTTACCCTAACCCGTCCCCTAATCCTAATCCGTAAGCTAACACTAACCTGTACCCTAACACGTACGCTCACCCTAAACCGTTGTCATACCCTAACCTGTCCCCTAAACCGTCCCCGTCCCCTAACCCTAACCCTAACCCTAACCCTATCCCTAACCCTTATCCGAAGCCTTACCCAAACCCGTCACCTAATCCTAACCCGTACGCTAACACTAACCCGTACCCAAACACGTACGCTCACCCTAAACCGTTGTCGTACCCTAACCTGTCCCCTAACCCGTCCCCATCCCCTAACCCTAACCCTACCCTAACCCTAAACCTAACCCTTACCCGAAACCTTAACCTAACCCATCCCCTAACCCTAATCCGTACGCAAACACTAACCCGTACCCTAACACGTACTCTCACCCTAAACCGTTTTCGTACCCTAACCTGTCCGCTAAACCTTCCTCGTCCCCTAACCCTAACCCTAAGCCTAACCATAACCATAACACTTACCCGAAGCCTTACCCTAACCCGTCCCCTAATCGTAAACCTTACGCTAACATTAACTTTTACCCTAACACATACGCTCACCCTAAACCGTTTTCATACCCTAACCTGTCCCCTAAACCGTCCCCTTCCCCGTCGCCGTCCCCTAACCCTAACCCTAACCCTAACACTTACCCGAAGCCTTACCCTAACCCGTCCCATAAACCTAACCCGTATGCTAACTCTAACCCATACCCTAACACGTACACTCACCCTAAACGGTTGTCGTACCCTAAACTGTCCCCTAAACCGTCCCCGTCCCCTAACCCTAACCCTAACCCTAACCCTAACCCTAACACTTACCCGAAGCCTTACCCTAATACGTCCCCTAATCCTAACCCGTACGCTAACACTAACCCTTACCCTAACACGTACACTCACCCTAAACGGTTGTCGTACCCTAAACTGTCCCCTAAACCGTCCCCGTCCCCTAACCCTAAACCTAACCCTAACCCTAACCGTTACCCGTACCCTTACCCTAACCCGTCCCCTAATCCTTACCCGTACACTAACACTATTCCGTACCCTAACACGTACGCTCACACTAAAACGTTGTCGTACCCTAACCTGTCCTCTACATCGTCCCCATCCCCAAACCCTAAACCTAACTGTAACCGTAACCCTAACCCTTACCCGAAGCCTTACCCTAACCTGTCCCCTAATCCTAACCCGTAGCTAACACTAAACCTTACCCTAACACGTACACTCACCCTAAACCGTTGTCGTATCCTAAGCTGTCCCCTACACCGTCCCCATCCCCTAACCCTAACCATAGCCCTAACCCTAAACCTAACCCTTACCCGAAGCCTTATCCTAACCCGTCCCCTAATCCTAAACCGTACGCTAACACTAACGCGTACCCTAACACGTACGCTCACCCTAAACCGTTATCGTACCCTAACCTGTCCCCTAAATCGTCCCCGTCCCCTAACCCTAACCCTAACCCTAATCCTAAACCTAAAACTTACCCGAAGCCTTAACTACCCCGTCACCTAATCCTAATCCGTATGCTAACAGTAACCCGTACCCTAACACGAACACACACCCTAAACCATTTTCGTAACTTAACCTGTCCCCTAAACCGTCCCCGTCCCCTAACCCTAACCCTAACACTTAACCCTAACCCTAAACCTTACCCGAAGCCTTACCCTAACCCGTCACCTAATCCTAACACATACGCTAACACTAACCCGTACCCAAACACGTGCACTAACCCTAAACCGTTGTCATACCATAATTGTCCCCTAAACAGTCCCCGTCCCCTAACCTTAACCCTAACCCTAACCCTAACCCTTACCCAAAGCCTTACCCTAAGCAGTCCCCTAATCTTAACCCGTACGCTAACACTAACCCGTACCCTAACACGTACGCTCACCCTAAACCGTTCTCGTACCCTAATCTGTCCCCTAAACCGTCCCCGTCCCCTAACCCTAACCCTAACCCTAACCCTAACACTAACACTTACCCGAAGCCTTACCCTAACCCGTCCCCTAATCCTAACCCGTACGCTAACACTAACCCGTACCCTAACACGTACGCTCACCCTAAACTGTTGTCGTACCCTAAACTGTCCCCTAACCTGTTCCCATCCCCTAACCCTAACCTTACCCTAACCCTAAACCTAACCCTTACCCGAACCCTTAACCTACCCCGTCCCCTAATCCTAATCCGTACGCTAACAGTAACCCGTACCCTAACACGTACACACACCCTAAACCATTTTCGTAACGTAACCTGTCCCTTATACCGTCCCCGTCCGCTAACCCTAACCCTAACTCTTAACCCTAACCCTAAACCTTACCCGAAGCCTTACCCTAACCCGTCACCTAATCCTAACCCGCACGCTAACACTAACCCGTACCCAAACACGTGCGCTCACCCTAAACCGTTGTCATACCCTAATTGTCCCCTAAACCGTCCCTGTCCCCTAACGTTAACCCTAACCCTAACCCTAACCCTTAACCAAAGCCTTACCCTAAGCAGTCCCCTAATCTTAACCCGTACGCTAACACTAACCCGTACCCTAACACGTACGCTCACCCTAAATCGTTCTCATACCCTAATCTGTCCCCTAAACCGTCCCCCGTCCCCTAACCCTAACCCTAACCCTAACCCTAAGACTAACACTTACCCGGAGCCTTACCCTAACCCGTCCCCTAATCCTAACCCGTACGCTAACACTAACCCGTACCCTAACACGTACGCTCACCCAAACTGTTGTCGTACCCTAAACTGTCCCCTAACCCGTCCCCATCCCCATAACCCTAACCCTACCCTAACCTTAAACCTAACCCTTACCGGAACCCTTAACCTAACCCGTCCCCTAATCCTAATCTGTACACAAACACTAACCCGTACCCTAACACGTACACTCTCCCTAAACCGTTTTGTACCCTAACCTGTCCCCTAAACCGTCCTAAACCGTCCTGTCCCTAACCCTAACCCTAACCTAAGAATTAACCATAACACTTACCCGAAGCCTTACCCTAACCCGTCCCCTAATCCTAACCCTTACGCTAACACTAACCTTTACCCTAACACGTACGCTCACCCTAAACCGTTGTCGTACCCTAACCTGTCCCCTAAACCGTCCCTGTCCCTTAACCCTAACCCTAACCCTACACCTGACCCTTACCCGAAGCCTTAAACTAACCCGTCCCCTAATCCTAATCCGTAAGCTAACACTAACCCGTACCCTAACACGTACGCTCAGCCTAAACCGTTGTCGTACCCTAACCTGTCCCCTAAACCGTCCCCGTCCCCTAACCCTAACCCTAACCCTAACCCTAACCCTATCCCTAACCCTTATCCGAAGCCTTAACCTAACCCGTCCCCTAATCCTAACCCGTACGCTAACACTAACCCGTACCCTAACACGTATGCTCACCCTAAACCGTTGTCGTACCCTAACCTGTCCCCTAAATCGTCCCCGTCCCCTAAACCTAACCATAACCCTAATGCTAAACCTAACACTTACCCGAAGCCTTAACTACCCCGTCCCCTAATCCTAATCCGTACGCTAACAGTAACCCGTACCCTAACACGTACACACACCCTAAACCATTTTCGTAACGTAACCTGTCCCCTAAACCGTCCCCGTCCCCTAACCCTAACCCTAACACTTAACCGTAACCCTAAACCTTACCGGAAGCCTTACCCTTAACCCTCACCTAATCCTAACCCGTACGCTAACACTAACCCGTACCCAAACACGTGCGCTCACCGTAAGCCGTTGTCATACCCTAATTGTCCCCTAAACCGTCCCCGTCCCCTAACCTTAACCCTAACCCTATCCCTAACACTTACCCAAAGCCTTAACCTAAGCAGTCCCCTAATCTTAACCCGTACGCTAACACTAACCCGTACCCTAACAGGTACGCTCACACTAAACCGTTCTCGTACCCTAATCTGTCCGCTAAACCATCCCCATCCCCTAACCCTAACCCTAACCCTAACCCTAACACTAACACTTACCCGAAGCCTTACCCTAACCCGTCCCCTAATCCTAACCCGTACGCTAACACTAACCCGTACCCTAACACGTACGCTCACCCTAAACCGTTGTCGTACCCTAACCTGTCCCCTAACCCGTCCCCATCCCATAAACCTAACCCCACCCTAACCCTAAACCTAACCCTTACCCGAACCCTTAACCTAACCCGTTCCCTAATCCTAATCCGTACGCAAACACTAACCCATATCCTAACACGTACACTCACCCTAAACCGTTTTCGTACCCTAACCTGTCCCCTAAACCGTCCTCGTCCCCTAACCCTAACCCTAACCCTAACCATAACCATACCACTTACCCGAAGCCTTACCCTGATCCGTCCCCTAATCCTAACCCTTACGCTAACACTAACCTTTACCCTAACACGTACGCTCACCCTAAACCGTGGTCGTACCCTAACCTGTCCCCTAAACCGTCCCCGTCCCTTAACCCTAATCCTAACCCTAAACCTAACCCTTACCCGAAGCCTTAACCTAACCCGTCCCCTAATCCAAATCCGTAAGCTAACACTAACCTGTACCCTAACACGTACGCTCACCCTAAACCGTTGTCGTACCCTAACCTGTCCCCTAAACCGTCCCCATCCCCTAACCCTAACCCTACCCTAACCCTAAACCTAACCCTTACCCGAACCCTTAACCTAACCCGTCCCCTAATCCTAATCCGTACGCAAACACTAACCCGTACCCTAACACGTACACTCACCCTAAACCGTTTTCGTACCCTAACCTGTCCCCTAAACCGTCCTCGTCCCCTAACCCTAACCCTAAGCCTAACCATAACCATAACACTTACCCGAAGCCTTACCCTAACCCGTCCCCTAATCGTAAACCTTACGCTAACACTAACTTTTACCCTAACACGTATGCTCACCCTAAACCGTTTTCGTACCCTAACCTGTCCCCTAAACCGTCCCTGTCCCTTAACCCTAACCCTAACCCTAAACCTAACCCTTACCCGAAGCCTTAACCTAACCCGTCCCCTAATCCTAATCCGTACGCTAACACTAACGCGTATCCTAACACGTACGCTCACACTAAACCGTTGTCGTAGCCTAACCTGTCCCATAAACCGTCCCCGTCCCCTAACCCTAACCCTAACCCTAATCCTAAACCTAACACTTACCCGAAGCCTTAACTACCCCGTCACCTAATCCTAATCCGTACGCTAACAGTAACCCGTTCCCTAACACGAACACACACCCTAAACCATTTTCGTAACGTAACCTGTCCCCTAAACCGTCCCCGTCCCCTAACCCTAACCCTAACACTTAACCCTAACCCTAAAACTTACCCGAAGCCTTACCCTAACCCATCACCTAATCCTAACCCGTACGCTAACACTAACCCGTACCCAAACACGTGCGCTCACCCTAAACCGTTGTCATACCATAATTGTCCCCTAAACAGTCCCCGTCGCCTAACCTTAACCCTAACCTTAACCCTAACCCTTACCCAAAGCCTTACCCTAACCCTTCCCCTAATCCTAACCCGAACGCTAACACTAACCCGTACCCTAACACGTACGCTCACCCTAAACTGTTGTCATACCCTAAACTGTCCCCTAACCCGTCCCCATCCCCTAACCCTAACCTTACCCTAACCCTAAACCTAACCCTTACCCGAAACCTTAACCTAACCCGTCCCCTAATCCTAATCCGTATGCAAACACTAACCCGTACCCTAACACGTACACTCACCCTAAACCGTTTTCGTACCCTAAACTGTCCCCTAAACCGTCCTTGTCCCCTAACCCTAACCCTAACCCTAACCATAACCATAACACTTACCCGAAGCCTTACCCTAACCCGTCCCCTAATCCTAACCCTTACTCTAACACTAACCTTTACCCTAACACGTACGCTCACCCTAAACCGTTGTTGTACCCTAACCTGTCCCCTAAACCGTCCCCGTCCCTTAACCCTAACCCTAACCCTAAACCTAACCCTTACCCGAAGCCTTAACCTAACCCGTCCCCTAACCCTAATCCTTAAGCTAACACTAACCCGTACCCTAACACGTACGCTCACCCTAAACCGTTGTCGTACCCTAACCTGTCCCCTAAACTGTCCCCGTCCCCTAAACCTAACCCTAACCCTACACCTATCCCTAACCCTTATCCGAAGCCTTAACCTAACCCGTCCCCTAATCCTAACCCGTACGCTAACACTAAACCATACCCTAACACGTACGCTCACCCTAAACCGTTGTCGTACCCTAACCTGTCCCCTAAACCGTCCCCATCCCCTAACCCTAACCCTAACCCTACCCCTATCCCTAACCCTTATCCGAAGCCTTAACTACCCCGTCCCCTAATCCTAATCCGTACGCTAACAGTAACCCGTACCCTATCACGTACACACACCCTAAACCATTTTCGTAACGTAACCTGTCCCCTAAACCGTCCCCGTCCCCTAACCCTAACCCTAACACTTAACCCTAACCCTAAACCTTACCAGAAGCCTTACCCTAACCCGTCACCTAATCCTAACCCGTACGCTAACACTAACCCGTACCCAAACACGTACGCTCACCCTAAACGGTTGTCGTACCCTAACCTGTCCCGTAACCCGTCCCCATCCCCTAACCCTAACCCTACACTAACCCTAAACCTAACACTTACCCGAACCCTTAACCTAACCCGTCCCCTAATCCTAATCCGTATGCAAACACTAACCCGTACCCTAACACGTACACTCACCCTAAACCGTTTTCGTACACTAACCTGTCCCCTAAACCGTCCTCGTCCCCTAACCCTAACCCTAACCATAACCATAACCATAACACTTATCCGAAGCCTTACCCTAACTCGTCCCCTAATCCTAACCCTTACGCTAACACTAACCTTTACCCTAACACGTACGCTCACCCTAAACCGTTGTCGTACCCTAACCTGTCCCCTAAACCGTCCCCATCCCTTAACCCTAACCCTAACCCTAAACCTAACCTTTACCCGAACCCTTAACCTAACCCGTCCCCTAATCCTAATCCGTAAACTAACACTAACCCGTACCCTAACACGTACGCTCACCCTAAACCGTTGTCGTACCCTAACCTGTCCCCTAAACCGTCCCCGTCCCCTAACCCTAACCCTAACCCTAACCCTATCCCTAACACTTATCCGAAGCCTTAACCTAACCCGTCCCCTAATCCTAACCCGTACGCTAACACTAACCCGTACCCTAACACGTACGCTCACCCTAAACCGTTGTCGTACCCTAACCTGTCCCCTAAATCGTCCCCGTCCCCTAACCCTAACCCTAACCCTAATCCTAAACCTAACACTTACCGGAAGCCTTAACTACCCCGTCCCCTAATCCTAAACCGTACGCTAACAGTAACCCGTACCCTAACACGTACACACACCCTAAACCATTTTCGTAACGTAACCTGTCCCCTAAACCGTCCCCGTCCCCTAACCCTAACCCTAACACTTAACCCTAACCCTAAACCTTGCCCGAAGCCTTACCCTAACCCGTCACCTAATCCTAACCCGCACGCTAACACTAACCCGTACCCAAACACGTGCGCTCACCCTAAACCGTTGTCATACCCTAATTGTCCCCTAAACCGTCCCTGTCCCCTAACGTTAACCCTAACCCTAACCCTAACCCTTACCCAAAGCCTTACCCTAAGCAGTCCCCTAATCTTAACCCGTACGCTAACACTAACCCGTACCCTAACACGTACGCTCACCCTAAATCGTTCTCGTACCCTAATCTGTCCCCTAAACCGTCCCCGTCCCCTAACCCTAACCCTAACCCTAACCCTAACACTAACACTTACCCGGAGCCTTACCCTAACCCGTCCCCTAATCAAACTCGTACGCTAACACTAACCCGTACCCTAACACGTACGCTCACCCTAAACTGTTGTCGTACCCTAAACTGTCCCCTAACCCGTCCCCATCCCCTAACCCTAACCCTACCCTAACCTTAAACCTAATCCTTACCCGAACCCTTAACCTAACCCGTCCCCTAATCCTAATCCGTACGCAAACACTAACCCGTACCCTAACAGGTACACTCACCCTAAACCGTTTTCGTACCCTAACCTGTCCCCTAAACCGTCCTCGTCCCCTAACCCTAACCCTAACCATAACCATAACCATAACACTTACCCGAAGCCTTACCCTAACCCGTCCCCTAATCCTAACCCTTAGGCTAACACTAACCTTTACCCTAACACGTACGCTCACCCTAAACCGTTGTCGTACCCTAACCTGTCCCCTAAACCGTCCCCGTCCCTTAACCCTAACCCTAACCCTAAACCTAACCCTTACCCGAAGCCTTAACCTAACCCGTCCCCTAATCCTAATCCGTAAGCTAACACTAACCCGTACCCTAACACGTACGCTCACCCTAAACCGTTGTCGTAGCCTAACCTGTCCCCTAAACCGTCCCCGTCCCCGTCCCCTAACCCTAACCCTAACCCTATCCCTAACCCTTATCCGAAGCCTTAACCTAACCCGTCCCCTAATCCTAACCCGTACGCTAACACTAACCCATACCCTAACATGTACGCTCACCCTAAACCGTTGTCGTACCCTAACCTGTCCCCTTTATCGTCCCCGTCCCCTAACCCTAACCCTAACCCTAATCCTAAACCTAACACGTACCCGAAGCCTTAACTACCCCGTCCCCTAATCCTAATCCGTACGCTAACAGTAACCTGTACCCTAACACGTACACACACCCTAAACCATTTTCGTAACGTAACCTGTCCCCTAAACCGTCCCCGTCCCCTAACCCTAACCCTAACCCTAACCCTAACCCTAACCCTAACCCTAAACCTATCCCTAACCCTTAACCAAAGCCTTACCCTAACCCGTCCCCGAATCCTAACCCGTAGCTAACACTAACACTTACCCTAACACGTACACTCACCCTAAACGGTTGTCGTATCCTAACCTGTCCCCTAAACCGTCCCCATCCCCTAACCCTAACCCTACCCGTAACCCTAATCCTAACCCTAACCCTAACCCTAACCCTTACCCGAAGCCTTACCCTAGCCCGTCCCCTAATCCTAACCTGTACGCTAACACTAACCTGTAACCTAACTCGTACGCTCAACCTAAACCGTTGTCGTACGCTAACCTGTCCCCTAAACCGTCCCCGTCCCCTAACCCTAACCCTAACCCTAACCCTAAACCTAACCCTTACCGGAAGCCTTAACCTAACCCGTCCCCTAATCCTAATCCGTATGCTAACACTAAACCGTACCCTAACACGTACGCTCACCCTAAACCGTTGTCCTACCCTAACCTGTCCTCTAAACAGTCCCCGTCCCCTAACCGTAACCCTAACACTTAACCCTAACCCTAACCCTTACCCGAAGCCTTACCCTAACCCGTCCCCTAATCCTAACCCGTACGCAAACACTAACCCGTACTCTAACACGTACATTCACCCTAAACCGTGGTTGTACCCTAATTGTCCCCTACACCATCCCCGTCCCCTAACACTAACCGTAACCCATACCCTAACCCTAACCCTTACTCGAAGCCTTACACTAACCCGTCCCCTAATCCTAACTCGTACGCTAACACTAACCGTACCCTAACACGTACGCTCACCCTAAACCATTGTCGTACACTAACCTGTCCCCTAAACCGTCCCTGTCCCCGTCCCCTAACCCTAACCCTAACCCTAACCCTTACCCGAAGCCTTACACTAACCCGTCCGCTAATCCTAACCCGTACGGTAACACTAACCCGTACCCTAACACGTACGCTCACCCAAAACCGTTGCCGTATCCTAACCTGTCCTCTAAACCGTCACCGTCCCCTAACCCTAACCCTAACCCTAACCCTAACACTAACACTTACCCGAAGCCTTACACTAAACCGTCCCGTAATCCTAACCCGTACTCTAACACTAACCCGTACCCTAACACGTACGCTCACCCTAAACCGTTGTCGTACCCTAACCTGTCCCCTAAACCGTCCCAGTCCCCTAACCCTAACCGTAACCCTAACCCTAAACCTAACCCTTACCCGAAGCCTTACCTTAACCCGTCTCCTAATACTAATTCGTACGCTAACACTAACCCGTACCCTAACACGTACGCTAACCCTAAACTGATGTCGTACCCAAACCTGTACCTTAAACCGTCCCCGTCCCCTAACCCTAACCCTAACACTAACCCTAAACCTAACACTTACCTGAAGCCTTACACTAACCCGTCCCCGAATCCTAACCCGTAGCTAACACTAACCCTTACCCTAACACGTACACTCACTCTAAATTGTTCTCATATCCTAACCTGTCCCCTAAACCGTCCCCATCCCCTAACCCTAACCCTAACCGTAACCCTAACACTAACCGTTACCCAAACCCTTACCCTAACCCGTCCCCTAATCCTAACCCGTATGCTAACACTAACCCGTACCCTAACACGTATGCTCACCCTAAACCGTTGTCGTACACTAACCTGTCCCCTAAACCGTCCCCGTCACCGTCCCCTAAACCTAATCCTAACCCTAAACCTAACCCTTACCCTAAGCCTTAACCTAACCCGTCCCCTAATCCTAATCTGTATTATAACACTAACCCGTACCCTAACACGTACGCTCACCCTAAACTGTTGTCTTACCCTAACCTGTCCCCTAAACCGTCCATGTCCCCTAACCCTAACCATAACACTTAACCCAAACCCTAACCCTTACTCGAAGCCTTACCCTAACCCGTCCCCTAATCGTAACCCGTACGCTAACACTAACCCGTACCCTAACACGTACACTCATCCTAAACCGTTGCCGTACCCTAATTGTGCCCTAAACCGTCCCCGTCCCCTAACCCTAACCCTAACCCTAACCCTTACCCGAAGCCTTACCCTAACCCGTCCCCTAATCCTAACCAGTACGCTAACACTACACCATACCCGAACACGTGCGCTCACCCTAAACCATTTTCGTACCCTAACCTGTCCCCTAAACCGTCCCCATCCCCTAACACTAACCCTAACCCTAACCCTAACCCTAACACTTAGCCGAAGCCTTACCCTAACCCGTCACCTAATCCTAACCCGTACGCTAACACTTACCCGTACCCTAACACGTACGCTCATCCTAAACAGTTGCCGTACCCCAAACTGTCCCCTAAACCGTCCCCGTCCCCTAACCCTAACCCTAACCCTAACCGTAACCCTAAAACCCGAAGCCTTACCCTAACCCGTCCCCTAATTCTAAACCGTACGCTAACACTAAACCGTACCCTAACACGTACGCTCACCTTAAACCGTTGTCGTACGCTAACCTGTCACCTAACCCGTCCCATTCCCCTAAACCTAACCCTAACCCTAAACCTAAACTTAACCCTTACCCGAAGCCTTAAGCTAACCCGTCCCCTAATCCTAATCCGTACGGTAACACTAACCAGTACCCTAACATGTACACTCACCCTAAACCGTTTTCGTACACTAACCTGTCCCCTAAACCGTCCCCGTCCCCTAAATCTAACCCTAAACCTTACCCTAATCCTAACACTTACCCGAAGCCTTACCCTAACACGTCACCTAAACCTAACCCGCACGCTATCACTAACCCGTACCCTAACACGTACGCTCACCCTAAACCGTTGTCGTACTCTAACCTGTCCCCGAAACTGTCCCCGTACCTTAACTTTAACCTTAATCCTAACCCTAAACCTAACCCTTACCCGAAGCCTTACACTAACCTGTCCCCTAATCCTAATCCGTACGCTAAAACTAACCCGTACCCTAACACGTACGCTCACCCTAAACCGTTGTCGTACCCTAACCTGTCCCCTAAACCGTCCCCATCCCCTAACCCTAACCGTAACCCTTAACCCTAACCCTAACACTTACCTGAAGCCTTACCCTAACCCGTCCCTTAATCGTAAACCATATGCTAACACTAACCCGTTCCCTAACACGTACGCTCACCCAAAACCGTTGTCTTATCCAAACCTGTCCCCTTAACTGTCCCCATCCCCTAACCCTAAAGCTAACCCTAACCCTAACCCTTACCCGAAGCCTTTCCCTAACCCGTCCCCTAATCCTAACACGTACGCTAACACTAACCCGTTCCCCGACACGTACGCTCAACCTAAACAGTTGTCGTGTCCTAACCTGTCCCCTAAACCGTCCCCATCCCGTAACCCTAACCCTAACCCTAACCCTAACCCTAACCCTAACACTTACCCGAAGCCTTACCCTAACCCGTCCCCTAATCCTAACCCGTAGGCTAACACTAATCCGTACCCTAACACGTACGCTCACCCTAAACTGTTGTCGTACCCTAACCTGTCCCCTAAACCGTCCCCATCCCCTAACCCTAACCCTAACCCTAAACCTAAACCTAACCCTTACCCGAAGCCTTAAACTAACCCGTCCCCTAATCCTAATCCGTACGCTAACACTAACGCGTACCCTAACACGTACGCTCACCCTAAACCGTTGTCGTACACTAACCTGTCCCCTAAACCATCCCCGTCACCTAACCCTAACCCTAACCCTTAACTTAACCCTAACACTTACCCGAAGACTTACACTAACCCGTCCCCTAATCCTAACCCGTATGCTAACACTAACGCGTACCCTAACACGTACGCTCACCCTATACCGTTGTCGTACCCTAACCTGTCCCCTAAACCGTCCACGTCACCTAACCCTAAACCTAAACCTTAACTTAACCCTAACACTTACCCGAAGACTTACACTAACCCGTCCCTTAATCGTAATCCATACGCTAACACTAACCCGTACCCTAACACGTACGCTCACCCAAAACCGTTGTCGTATCCTAACCTGTCCCCTAAACCGTCCCCATCCCCTAAACCTAAACCTAAGCCTAAACCTAACCCTAACCGTTACCCAGAGACTTACCCTAAACCGTCCCCTAATCCTAACCCGTGCCCTAACACTAAACCGTGCACTAACGTACGCTCACCCTAAACCGTTGTACACTAACCTGTCCCCTAAACCGTCCTCATCACCTAACCCTAACCCTAACCCTAACCCTAACACTTACCCGAAGCCTTACCCTAACCCGTCCCCTAATCCTAACCCGTATGCTAACACTGACCCGTACCCTAACACGTATGCTCACCCTAAAGTGTTGTCGTACCCTAACCTGTCCCCTAAACCGTCCCCTTCCCCGTCGCCGTCCCCTAACCCTAACCCTAACACTAACACTTACCCGAAGCCTTACCCTAACCCGTCCCATAAACCTAACCCGTATGCTAACTCTAACCCATACCCTAAAACGTACGCTGACCCTAAACCGTTGTCGTACCCTAACCTGTCCCCTAAACCGACCCCGTCCACTAACCCTAACACTAACCCTAACCCTAAACCTAAACCTTACCCGAAGCCTTAACCTAACCCGTCCCCTAATCCTAATCCGTACGCTAACAGTAACCCGTACCCTAACACGTACACACATCCTAAACCATTTTCGTACCGTAACCTGTCCCCTAAACCGTCCCCGTCCCCTAACCCTAACCCTAACCCTAACCCTAACCCTAACACTTACCCGAAGCCTTACCCTAATACGTCCCCTAATCCTAACCCGTACGCTAACACTAACCCTTACCCTAACACGTACACTCACCCTAAACGGTTGTCGTACCCTAAACTGTCCCCTAAACCGTCCCCGTCCCCTAACCCTAAACCTAACCCTAACCCTAACCGTTACCCGTACCCTTACCCTAACCCGTCCCCTAATCCTTACCCGTACACTAACACTATTCCGTACCCTAACACGTACGCTCACACTAAAACGTTGTTGTACCCTAACCTGTCCTCTACATCGTCCCCATCCCCAAACCCTAAACCTAACTGTAACCGTAACCCTAACCCTTACCCGAAGCCTTACCCTAACCTGTCCCCTAATCCTAACCCGTAGCTAACACTAAACCTTACCCTAACACGTACACTCACCCTAAACCGTTGTCGTATCCTAAGCTGTCCCCTACACCGTCCCCATCCCCTAACCCTAACCATAGCCCTAACCCTAAACCTAACCCTTACCCGAAGCCTTATCCTAACCCGTCCCCTAATCCTAAACCGTACGCTAACACTAACGCGTACCCTAACACGTACGCTCACCCTAAACCGTTATCGTACCCTAACCTGTCCCCTAAATCGTCCCCGTCCCCTAACCCTAACCCTAACCCTAATCCTAAACCTAAAACTTACCCGAAGCCTTAACTACCCCGTCACCTAATCCTAATCCGTATGCTAACAGTAACCCGTACCCTAACACGAACACACACCCTAAACCATTTTCGTAACTCAACCTGTCCCCTAAACCGTCCCCGTCCCCTAACCCTAACCCTAACACTTAACCCTAACCCTAAACCTTACCCGAAGCCTTACCCTAACCCGTCACCTAATCCTAACACATACGCTAACACTAATCCGTACCCAAACACGTGCACTAACCCTAAACCGTTGTCATACCATAATTGTCCCCTAAACAGTCCCCGTCCCCTAACCTTAACCCTAACCCTAACCCTAACCCTTACCCAAAGCCTTACCCTAAGCAGTCCCCTAATCTTAACCCGTACGCTAACACTAACCCGTACCCTAACACGTACGCTCACCCTAAACCGTTCTCGTACCCTAATCTGTCCCCTAAACCGTCCCCGTCCCCTAACCCTAACCCCAACCCTAACCCTAACACTAACACTTACCCGAAGCCTTACCCTAACCCGTCCCCTAATCCTAACCCGTACGCTAACACTAACCCGTACCCTAACACGTACGCTCACCCTAAACTGTTGTCGTACCCTAAACTGTCCCCTAACCTGTTCCCATCCCCTAACCCTAACCTTACCCTAACCCTAAACCTAACCCTTACCCGAACCCTTAACCTACCCCGTCCCCTAATCCTAATCCGTACGCTAACAGTAACCCGTACCCTAACACGTACACACACCCTAAACCATTTTCGTAACGTAACCTGTCCCCTATACCGTCCCCGTCCCCTAACCCTAACCCTAACACTTAACCCTAACCCTAAACCTTACCCGAAGCCTTACCCTAACCCGTCACCTAATCCTAACCCGCACGCTAACACTAACCCGTACCCAAACACGTGCGTTCACCCTAAACCGTTGTCATACCCTAATTGTCCCCTAAACCGTCCCTGTCCCCTAACGTTAACCCTAACCCTAACCCTAACCCTTAACCAAAGCCTTACCCTAAGCAGTCCCCTAATCTTAACCCGTACGCTAACACTAACCCGTACCCTAACACGTACGCTCACCCTAAATCGTTCTCATACCCTAATCTGTCCCCTAAACCGTCCCCGTCCCCTAACCCTAACCCTAACCCTAACCCTAAGACTAACACTTACCCGGAGCCTTACCCTAACCCGTCCCCTAATCCTAACCCGTACGCTAACACTAACCCGTACCCTAACACGTACGCTCACCCAAACTGTTGTCGTACCCTAAACTGTCCCTTAACCCGTCCCCATCCCCTAACCCTAACCCTACCCTAACCTTAAACCTAACCCTTACCGGAACCCTTAACCTAACCCGTCCCCTAATCCTAATCTGTACACAAACACTAACCCGTACCCTAACACGTACACTCTCCCTAAACCGTTTTCGTACCCTAACCTGTCCCCTAAACCGTCCTCGTCCCCTAACCCTAACCCTAACCCTAAGAATAACCATAACACTTACCCGAAGCCTTACCCTAACCCGTCCCCTAATCCTAACCCTTACGCTAACACTAACCTTTACCCTAACACGTACGCTCACCCTAAACCGTTGTCGTACCCTAACCTGTCCCCTAAACCGTCCCCGTCCCTTAACCCTAACCCTAACCCTACACCTGACCCTTACCCGAAGCCTTAAACTAACCCGTCCCCTAATCCTAATCCGTAAGCTAACACTAACCCGTACCCTAACACGTACGCTCAGCCTAAACCGTTGTCGTACCCTAACCTGTCCCCTAAACCGTCCCCGTCCCCTAACCCTAACCCTAACCCTAACCCTATCCCTAACCCTTATCCGAAGCCTTAACCTAACCCGTCCCCTAATCCTAACCCGTACGCTAACACTAACCCGTACCCTAACACGTACACTCACCCTAAACCGTTTTCGTACACTAACCTGTCCCCTAAACCGTCCTCGTCCCCTAACCCTAACCCTAACCATAACCATAACCATAACACTTATCCGAAGCCTTACCCTAACTCGTCCCCTAATCCTAACCCTTACGCTAACACTAACCTTTACCCTAACACGTACTCTCACCCTAAACCGTTGTCGTACCCTAACCTGTCCCCTAAACCGTCCCCATCCCTTAACCCTAACCCTAACCCTAAACCTAACCCTTACCCGAACCCTTAACCTAACCCGTCCCCTAATCCTAATCCGTAAGCTAACACTAACCCGTACCCTAACACGTACGCTCACCCTAAACCGTTGTCGTACCCTAACCTGTCCCCTAAACCGTCCCCGTCCCCGTCCTCTAACCCTAACCCTAACCCTATCCCTAACCCTTATCCGAAGCCTTAACCTAACCCGTCCCCTAATCCTAACCCGTACGCTAACACTAACCCATACCCTAACATGTACGCTCACCCTAAACCGCTGTCGTACCCTAACCTGTCCCCTAAATCGTCCCCGTCCCCTAACCCTAACACTAACCCTAATCCTAAACCTAACACGTACCCGAAGCCTTAACTACCCCGTCCCCTAATCCTAATCCGTACGCTAACAGTAACCTGTACCCTAAAACGTACACACACCCTAAACCATTTTCGTAACGTAACCTGTCCCCTAAACCGTCCCCGTCCCCTAACCCTAACCCTAACACTTAACCCTAACCCTAAACCTTACCCGAAGCCTTACCCTAACCCGTCACCTAATCCTAACCCGTACGCTAACACTAACCCGTACCCAAACACGTGCGCTCACCCTAAACCGTTGTCATACCCTAATTGTCCCCTAAACCGTCCCCGTCCCCTAACCTTAACCCTAACCCTAACCCTAACACTTACCCAAAGCCTTACCCTAAGCAGTCCCCTAATCTTAACCCGTACGCTAACACTAACCTGTACCCTAATACGTACGCTCACCCTAAACCGTTCTCGTACCCTAATCTGTCCGCTAAACCATCCCCATCCCCTAACCATAACCCTAACCCTAACCCTAACACTAACACTTCCCCGAAGCCTTACCCTAACCCGTCCCCTAATCCTAACCCGTACGCTAACACTAACCCGTACCCTAATACGTACGCTCACCCTAAACCGTTGTCGTACCCTAACCTGTCCGCTAACCCGTCCCCATCCCATAACCCTAACCCTACCCTAACCCTAAACCTAACCCTTACCCGAACCCTTAACCTAACCCGTTCCCTAATCCTAATCCGTACGCAAACACTAACCCATACCCTAACACGTACACACACCCTAAACCGTTTTCGTACCCTAACCTGTCCCCTAAACCGTCCTCGTCCCCTAACCCTAACACTAACCCTAACCATAACCATGCCACTTACCCGAAGCCTTACCCTGACCCGTCCCCTAATCCTAACCCTTACGCTAACACTAACCTTTACCCTAACATGTACGCTCACCCTAAACCGTTGTCGTACCCTAACCTGTCCCCTAAACCGTCGCCGTCCCTTAACCCTAACCCTAACCCTAAACCTAACCCTTACCCGAAGCCTTAACCTAACCTGTCCCCTAATCCTAATCCGTAAGCTAACACTAACCTGTACCCTAACACGTACGCTCACCCTAAACCGTTCTCGTACCCTAAACTGTCCCCTAAACCGTCCCCATCTCCTAACCCTAACCCTAACCCTAACCCTATCCCTAACCCTTATCCGAAGCCTTACCCAAACCCGTCACCTAATCCTAACCCGTACGCTAACACTAACCCGTACCCAAACACGTACACTCACCCTAAACCGTTTTCGTACCCTAACCTGTCCCCTAACCCGTCCCCATCCCGTAACCCTAACCCTACCCTAACCCTAAACCTAACCCTTACCCGAAACCTTAACCTAACCCATCCCCTAACCCTAATCCGTACGCAAACACTAACCCGTACCCTAACACGTACACTCACCCTAAACCGTTTTCGTACCCTAACCTGTCCGCTAAACCGTCCTCGTCCCCTAACCCTAACCCTAAGCCTAACCATAACCATAACACTTACCCGAAGCCTTACCCTAACTCGTCCCCTAATCCTAACCCTTACGCTAACACTAACCTTTACCCTAACACGTACGCTCACCCTAAACCGTTGTCGTACCCTAACCTGTCCCCTAAACCGTCCCCATCCCTTAACCCTAACCCTAACCCAAAACCTAACCTTTACCCGAACCCTTAACCTAACCCGTCCCCTAATCCTAATCCGTAAGCTAACACTAACCCGTACCCTAACACGTACGCTCACCCTAAACCGTTGTCGTACACTAACCTGTCCCCTAAACCGTCCCCGTCCCCTAACCCTAACCCTAACCCTAACCCTATCCCTAACACTTATCCGAAGCCTTAACCTAACCCGTCCCCTAATCCTAACCCGTACGCTAACACTAACCCGTACCCTAACATGTACGCTCACCCTAAACCGTTGTCGTACCCTAACCTGTCCCCTAAATCGTCCCCGTCCCCTAACCCTAACCCTAACCCTAATCCTAAACCTAACACTTACCGGAAGCATTAACTACCCCGTCCCCTAATCCTAAACCGTACGCTAACAGTAACCCGTACCCTAACACGTACACACACCCTAAACCATTTTCGTAACGTAACCTGTCCCCTAAACCGTCCCCGTCCCCTAACCCTAACCCCAACACTTAACCCTAACCCTAAACCTTGCCCGAAGCCTTACCCTAACCCGTCACCTAATCCTAACCCGCACGCTAACACTAACCCGTACCCAAACACGTGCGCTCACCCTAAACCGTTGTCATACCCTAATTGTCCCCTAAACCGTCCCTGTCCCCTAACGTTAACCCTAACCCTAACCCTAACCCTTACCCAAAGCCTTACCCTAAGCAGTCCCCTAATCTTAACCCGTACGCTAACACTAACCCGTACCCTAACACGTACGCTCACCCTAAAGTGTTGTCGTACCCTAAACTGTCCCCTAACCCGTCCCCATCCCCTAACCCTAACCCTACCCTAACCTTAAACCTAATCCTTACCCGAACCCTTAAACTAACCCGTCCCCTAATGCTAATCCGTACGCAAACACTAACCCGTACCCTAACAGGTACACTCACCCTAAACCGTTTTCGTACCCTAACCTGTCCCCTAAACCGTCCTCGTCCCCTAACCCTAACCCTAACCATAACCATAACCATAACACTTACCCGAAGCCTTACCCTAACCCGTCCCCTAATCCTAACCCTTAGGCTAACACTAAACTTTACCCTAACACGTACGCTCACCCTAAACCGTTGTCGTACCCTAACCTGTCCCCTAAACCGTCCCCGTCCCTTAACCCTAACCCTAACCCTAAACCTAACCCTTACCCGAAGCCTTAACCTAACCCGTCCCCTAATCCTAATCTGTAAGCTAACACTAGCCCGTACCCTAACACGTACGCTCACCCTAAACCGTTTTCGTACCCTAACCTGTCCCCTAAACCGTCCCCGTCCCCGTCCCCTAACCCTAACCCTAACCCTATCCCTAACCCTTATCCGAAGCCTTAACCTAACCTGTCCCCTAATCCTAACCCGTACGCTAACACTAACCCATACCCTAACATGTACGCTCACCCTAAACCGTTGTCGTACCCTAACCTGTCCCCTAAATCGTCCCCGTCCCCTAACCCTAACACTAACCCTAATCCTAAACCTAACACGTACCCGAAGCCTTAACTACCCCGTCCCCTAATCCTAATCCGTACGCTAACAGTAACCTGTACCCTAACACGTACACACACCCTAAACCATTTTCGTAACGTAACCTGTCCCCTAAACCGTCCCCGTCCCCTAACCCTAACCCTAACACTTAACCCTAACCCTAAACCTTACCCGAAGCCTTACCCTAACCCGTCACCTAATCCTAACCCTTACGCTAACACTAACCCGTACCCAAACACGTGCGCTCACCCTAAACCGTTGTCATACCCTAATTGTCCCCTAAACCGTCCCCGTCCCCTAACCTTAACCCTAACCCTAACCCTAACACTTACCCAAAGCCTTACCCTAAGCAGTCCCCTAATCTTAACCCGTACGCTAACACTAACCTGTACCCTAACACGTACGCTCACCCTAAACCGTTCTCGTACCCTAATCTGTCCGCTAAACCATCCCCATCCCCTAACCATAACCCTAACCCTAACCCTAACACTAACACTTACCCGAAGCCTTACCCTAACCCGTCCCCTAATCCTAACCCGTACGCTAACACTAACCCTTACCCTAATACGTACGCTCACCCTAAACCGTGGTCGTACCCTAACCTGTCCCCTAACCCGTCCCCATCCCATAACCCTAACCCTACCCTAACCCTAAACCTAACCCTTACCTGAACCCTTAACCTAACCCGTTCCCTAATCCTAATCCGTACGCAAACACTAACCCATACCCTAACACGTACACTCACCCTAAACCGTTTTCGTACCCTAACCTGTCCCCTAAACCGTCCTCGTCCCCTAAACCTAACCCTAACCCTAACCATAACCATACCACTTACCCGAAACCTTACCCTGACCCGTCCCCTAATCCTAACCCTTACGCTAACACTAACCTTTACCCTAACACGTACGCTCACCCTAAACCGTTGTCGTACCCTAACCTGTCCCCTAAACCGTCCCCATCCCTTAACCCTAACCGTAACCCTAAACCTAACCCTTACCCGAAGCCTTAACCTAATCCTTCCCCTAATCCTAATCCTTAAGCTAACACTAACCCGTACCCTAACACGTACGCTCACCCTAAACCGTTGTCGTACCCTAAGCTGTCCCCTAAACCGTCCCCGTCCCCTAACCCTAACCCTAACCCTACCCCTATCCCTAACCCTTATCCGAAGCCTTAACCTAAACCTTCCCCTAATCCTAACCTGTACGCTAACACTAACCGGTACCCTAACACGTACGCTCACCCTAAACCGTTGTCGTACCCTAACCTGTCCCCTAAACCGTCCCCGTCCCCTAACCCTAACCCTAACCGTACCCCTATCCCTAACCCTTATCCGAAGCCTTAACTACCCCGTCCCCTAATCCTAATCCGTACGCTAACAGTAACCCGTACCCTATCACGTACACACACCCTAAACCATTTTCGTAACGTAACCTGTCCCCTAAACCGTCCCCGTCCCCTAACCCTAACCCTAACACTTAACCCTAACCCTAAACCTTACCCGAAGCCTTACCCTAACCCGTCACCTAATCCTAACCCGTACGCTAACACTAACCCGTACCCAAACACGTACGCTCACCCTAAACCGTTGTCGTACCCTAACCTGTCCCGTAACCCGTCCCCATCCCCTAACCCTAACCCTACACTATCCCTAAACCTAACACTTACCCGAAACCTTAACCTAACCCGTCCCCTAATCCTAATCCGTATGCAAACACTAACCCGTACCCTAACACGTACACTCACCCTAAACCGTTTTCGTACACTAACCTGTCCCCTAAACCGTCCTCGTCCCCTAACCCTAACCCTAACCATAACAATAACCATGACACTTATCCGAAGCCTTACCCTAACTAGTCCCCTAATCCTAACCCTTACGCTAACACTAACCTTTACCCTAACACGTACGCTCACCCTAAACCGTTGTCGTACCCTAACCTGTCCCCTAACCCGTCCCCATCCCATAACCCTAACCCTACCCTAACCCTAAACCTAACCCTTACCCGAACCCTTAACCTAACCCGTTACCTAATCCTAATCCGTACGCAAACACTAACCCATACCCTAACACGTACACTCACCCTAAACCGTTTTCGTACCCTAACCTGTCCCCTAAACCGTCCTCGTCCCCTAACCCTAACCCTAACCCTAACCATAACCATACCACTTACCCGAAGCCTTACCCTGACCCGTCCCCTAATCCTAACCCTTACGCTAACACTAAACTTTACCCTAACACGTACGCTCACCCTAAACCGTTGTCGTACCCTAACCTGTCCCCTAAACCGTCCCCGTCCCTTAACCCTAACCCTAACCCTAAACCTAACCCTTACCCGAAGCCTTAACCTAACCCGTCCCCTAATCCTAATCCGTAAGCTAACACTAAACTGTACCCTAACACGTACGCTCACCCTAAACCGTTGTCATACCCTAACCTGTCCCCTAAACCGTCCCCGTCCCCTAACCCTAACCCTAACCCTAACCCTATCCCTAACCCTTATCCGAAGCCTTACCCAAACCCGTCACCTAATCCTAACCCGTACGCTAACACTAACCCATACCCAAACACATACGCTCACCCTAAACCGTTGTCGTACCCTAACCTGTCCCCTAACCCGTCCCCGTCCCCTAACCCAAACCCTAACCCTAATCCTAAACCTAACACGTACCCGAAGCCTTAACTACCCCGTCCCCTAATCCTAATCCGTACGCTAACAGTAACCTGTACCCTAACACGTACACACACCCTAAACCATTTTCGTAACGTAACCTGTCCCCTAAACCGTCCCCGTCCCCTAACCCTAACCCTAACACTTAACCTAACCCTAAACCTTACCCGAAGCCTTACCCTAACCCGTCACCTAATCCTAACCCGTACGCTAACAGTAACCCGTACCCAAACGCGTGCGCTCACCCTAAACCGTTGTCATACCCTAATTGTCCCCTAAACCGTCCCCGTCCCCTAACCTTAACCCTAACCCTAACCCTAACACTTACCCAAAGCCTTACCCTAAGCAGTCCCCTAATCTTAACCCGTACGCTAACACGAAACTGTACCCTAACACGTACGCTCACCCTAAACCGTTCTCGTACCCTAATCTGTCCGCTAAACCATCCCCATCCCCTAACCATAACCCTAACCCTAACACTAACACTTCCCCGAAGCCTTACCCTAACCCGTCCCCTAATCCTAACCCGTACGCTAACACTAACCCGTACCCTAATACGTACGCTCACCCTAAACCGTTGTCGTACCCTAACCTGTCCCCTAACCCGTCCCCATCCCATAACCCTAACCCTACCCTAACCCTAAACCTAACCCTTACCCGAACCCTTAACCTAACCCGTTCCCTAATCCTAATCCGTACGCAAACACTGACCCATACCCTAACACGTACACTCACCCTAAACCGTTTTCGTACCCTAACCTGTCCCCTAAACCGTCCTCATCCCCTAACCCTAACCCTAACCCTAACCATAACCATACCACTTACCCGAAACCTTACCCTGACCCGTCCCCTAATCCTAACCCTTACGCTAACACTAACCTTTACCCTAACACGTACGCTCACCCTAAACCGTTGTCGTACCCTAACCTGTCCCCTAAACCGTCCCCATCCCCTAACCCTAACCGTAACCCTAACCCTAACCGTTACCCGAACCCTTACCCTAACCCTTCCCCTAATCCTAAAACGTAAGCTAACACTATTCCGTACCCTAACTCGTACGCTCACCCTAAACCGTTGTCGTACACTAACCTGTCCCCTAAACCGTCCCCGTCCCCAAACCCTAAACCTAACCCTAACCCTATCCCTAACCCTTATCCGAAGCCTTACCCAAACCCGTCACCTAATCCTAACCCGTACGCTAACACTAACCCGTACCCAAACACGTACGCTCACCCTAAACCGTTGTCGTACCCTAACCTGTCCCCTAACCCGTCCCCATCCCCTAACCCTAACCCTACCCTAACCCTAAACCTAACCCTTACCCGAAACCTTAACCTAACCCATCCCCTAACCCTAATCCGTACGCAAACACTAACCCGTACCCTAACACGTACACTCACCCTAAACCGTTTTCGTACCCTAACCTGTCCGCTAAACCGTCCTCGTCCCCTAACCCTAACCCTAAGCCTAACGATAACCATAACACTTACCCGAAGCCTTACCCTAACCCGTCCCCTAATCGTAAACCTTACGCTAACATTAACTTTTACCCTAACACGTACGCTCACCCTAAACCGTTTTCGTACCCTAACCTGTCCCCTAAACCGTCCCCGTCCCTTAACCCTAACCCTAACCCTAAACCTAACCCTTACCCGAAGCCTTAACCTAACCTGTCCCCTAATCCTAATCCGTAAGCTAACACTAACCCGTACCCTAACACGTACGCTCACCCTAAACCGTTGTCGTACCCTAACCTGTCCCCTAAATCGTCCCCGTGCACTAACCCTAACCCTAACCCTAATCCTAAACCTAACACTTACCCGAAGCCTTAACTACCCCGTCCCCTAATCCTAATCCGTATGCTAACAGTTACCCGTACCCTAACACGTACACACACCCTAAACCATTTTTGTAATGTAACCTGTCCCCTAAACCGTCCCCGTCCCCTAACCCTAACCCTAACACTTAACCCTAACACTAAACCTTACCCGAATCCTTACCCTAACCCGTCACCTAATCCTAACCCGTACGCTAACACTAACCCGTACCCTAACACGTACGCTCACCCTAAACCGTTTTCCTACCCTAACCTGTCCCCTAAACCGTCCTCGTCCCCTAACCCTAACCCTAACCCTAACCATAACCATGCCACTTACCCGAAGCCTTACCCTGACCCGTCCCCTAATCCTAACCCTTACGCTAACACTAACCTTTACGCTAACACGTACGCTCACCCTAAACCGTTGTCGTACCCTAACCTGTCCCCTAAACCGTCCCCGTCCCCTAACCCTAACCCTAACCCTATCCCTAACCCTTATCCGAAGCCTTAACCTAACCTGTCCCCTAATCCTAACCCGTACGCTAACACTAACCCGTACCCTAACACGTATGCTCACCCTAAACCGTTGTCGTACCCTAACCTGTCCCCTAAATCGTCCCCGTCCCCTAACCCTAACCCTAACCCTAATCCTAAACCTAACACTTACCGGAAGCCTTAACTACCCCGTCCCCAAATCCTAAACCGTACGCTAACAGTAACCCGTACCCTAACACGTACACACACCCTAAACCATTTTCGTAACGTAACCTGTCCCCTAAACCGTCCCCGTCCCCTAACCCTAACCCTAACACTTAACCCTAACCCTAAACCTTGCCCGAAGCCTTACCCTAACCCGTCACCTAATCCTAACCCGCACGCTAACACTAACCCGTACCCAAACACGTGCGCTCACCCTAAACCGTTGTCATACCCTAATTGTCCCCTAAACCGTCCCTGTCCCCTAACGTTAACCCTAACCCTAACCCTAACCCTTACCCAAAGCCTTACCCTAAGCAGTCCCCTAATCTTAACCCGTACGCTAACACTAACCCGTACCCTAACACGTACGCTCACCCTAAATCGTTCTCGTACCCTAATCTGTCCCCTAAACCGTCCCCGTCCCCTAACCCTAACCCTAACCCTAACCCTACCACTAACACTTACCCGGAGCCTTACCCTAACCCGTCCCCTAATCCTAACTCGTACGCTAACACTAACCCGTACCCTAACACGTACGCTCACCCTAAACTGTTGTCGTACCCTAAACTGTCCCCTAACCCGTCCCCATCCCCTAACCCTAACCCTACCCTAACCTTAAACCTAACCCTTACCCGAACCCTTAACCTAACCCGTCCCCTAATCCTAATCCGTACGCAAACACTAACCCGTACCCTAACAGGTACACTCACCCTAAACCGTTTTCGTACCCTAACCTGTCCCCTAAACCGTCCTCGTCCCCTAACCCTAACCCTAACCATAACCATAACCATAACACTTACCCGAAGCCTTACCCTGACCCGTCCCCTAATCCTAACCCTTAGGCTAACACTACCCTTTAGCCTAACACGTACGATCACTTTAAAACGTTGTCGTACCCTAACCTGTCCCCTAAACCGTCCCCGTCCCCTAACCCTAACCCTAACCCTAACCCTAAACCTAACCGTTACCCAAAGCGTTACCCTAACCCGTCCCCTAATGCTAACACGTGCGCTAACACTAACCCGTACACTAACACGTACGCTCACCCTAAACCGTTGTCGTACCCTAACCTATCCCCTAAACCGTCCCCTAACCCTAACCCTAACCCTAACCCTAACCTAACACTTACCCGAAGCCTTACACTAAACCGTCCACTAATCCTAAACCGTACCATAACACTAACCCGTACCCTAACACGTACACTCACCCTAAACCGTTGTCGTTCCCTAAACTGTCCCCTAAACCGTCCCAGTCCCCTAACCCTAACCCTAAACCTAACCCTAAACCTAACCATTACCCGAAGCCTTACCCTAACCCGTCCCCTAATACTAATTCGTACGCTAACACTAACCCGTACCCTAACACGTACGCTCACCCTAAACCGATGTCGTACCACAACCTGTACCCTAAACCGTCCCCGTCCCCTAACCCTAACCCTAACCCTAACCCTAAACCTAACCTTTACCCGAACCCTTACCCTAACCCGTCCCCTAATCCTAACCCGTACGCTAACACTAATCTGTACCCTAACACGTACCCTAACCCTAAACCGTTGTCGTACCCTAACCTGTCCCCTAAACCGTCCCCGTCCCGAAACCCTAACCTTAACACTAACACTAAACCTTACCCGAAGCCTTAACCTAACCCGTCCCCTAATCCTAACCCGTAGCTAACACTAACACTTACCCTAACACATACGCTCACCCTATACAGTTGTTGTATCTTAACCTGTCCCCTAAACCGTCCCCATCCCCTAACCCTAACCCTAACCCTAATCCTAACCCTTACCCAAAGCCTTACCCTAACCCGTCCCCTAATGCTAATCCGTGCGCTAACACTAACCCGTACACTAACACGTACGCTCACCCTAAACCGTTGTCGTACACTAACCTGTCCCCTAAACCGTCCCCTAACCCTAACCCTAACCCTAACCCTAACCCTAACCCTTACCCGAAGCCTTACCCTAGCCCGTCCCCTAATCCTAACCCGTACGCTAACACTAACCCATACCCTAACACGTACGCTCACCCTAAACCGTTGTCGTACTGTAAACTGTCCCCTAAACCGTCCCCGTCCCCTAACCCTAACACTAACCCTAACCCTAACCCTAACACTTACCCGAAGCCTTACCCTAACCCGTCCCCTAATCCTAACCCGTACGAGAACGCTAACCCGAACCCTAACACGTACGCTCACCCTAAACCGTTGTCGTACCCTAACCTTTCCCCTAAACCGTCCCCGTCCCCTAACCCTAACCCTAACCCTAACCCTAACCCTAACCCTTAAGCGATGTCTTACCCTAACCTGTCCCCTAATCCTAACCCGTACGCTAACACTAAACCGTACCCTAACAAGTGCGCTCACCCTAAACCTTTGTCGTACCCTAACCTTTCCCCTAAACCGTCTCTGTCCCCTAACCCTAACCCTAACCCTAACCCTAACCGTAACACTTACCCGAAGCCTTACCCTAACCCGTCCCCTAATACTCATCCGTACGCTAACACTAACACGTAACCTAACACGTACGCTCAACCTAAACCGATGTCATACCCTAACCTGTCCCCTAAACCGTCCCCGTCCCCGAACCCTAAGCCTAACACTAAACCTAACACTTACCCTAAGCCTTACCCTAACCCGTCCACGAATCCTAACCCGTGGCTAACACTAACCCTTACCCTAAGACGTACACTCACCCTAAACGGTTGTCGTATCCTAACCTGTCCCCTAAACCGTCCCCATCCCCTAACCCTAACCCTAACCGTAACCCTATCCCTAACCGTTACCCGAAACCTTACCCTAACCCGTCCCCTAATCCTAATCCGTACGCTAACAGTAATCCGTACCCTAACACGTAAGCTCACCCTAAAACGTTGTCGTACACTAACCTGTCCCCTAAACCGTCCCAGTCCCCAAACCATAACCCTAACCCTAACCCTAACACTAACCCTTACCCGAAGCCTTAACCTAACCCGTCCCCTAATCCTAACCCGTATCTAACACTAACACTTACCCCAACACGTTCGCTCACCCTATACCGTTGCTGTATCCTAACCTGTCCCCTAAACCGTCCCCATCCCCTAACCCTAACCCTAACCCTAAACCTAACCGTTACCCGAAGCCTTACCCTAACCCGTCCCCTAATGCTAACCCGTGCACTAATACTAACACGTACCCTAACACGTACGCTCACCCTAAACCGTTGTCATACCCTAACCAGTCCCATAAACCGTCCCCGTCCCCGTCCCCTAACCCTAACCCTAATCCTAACCCTAAACCTAACCCTTACCCGAAGCCTTAACGTACCCCGTCCCCTAATCCTAATCCGTACGCTAACACTAACACGTACCCTAACACGTACACTCACCATAAACCGTTTTTGTACCCTAATCTGTCCCCTATATATTTCCCGTCCCCTAACCCTAACTCTATCCCTAACCCTAAACCTAACACTTACCGGAAGGCTTAACTATCCCGTCCCCTAATCCTAATCTGTACGCTAACAGTAACCCGTACCCTAACACGTACACACACCCTAAACCATTTTCGTAACGTAACCTGTCCCCTAAACCGTCCCCGTCCACTAACCCTAACCCTAACACTTAACCCTAACCCTAAACCTTGCCCGAAGCCTTACCCTAACCCGTCACCTAATCCTAACCCGCACGCTAACACTAACCCGTACCCAAACACGTGCGCTCACCCTAAACCGTTGTCATACCCTAATTGTCCCCTAAACCGTCCCTGTCCCCTAACGTTAACCCTAACCCTAACCCTAACCCTTACCCAAAGCCTTACCCTAAGCAGTCCCCTAATCTTAACCCGTATGCTAACACTAACCCATACCCTAACACGTACGCTGACCCTAAATCGTTCTCGTACCCTAATCTGTCCCCTAAACCGTCCCCGTCCCCTAACCCTAACCCTAACCCTAACCCTAACACTAACACTTACCCGGAGCCTTACCGTAACCCGTCCCCTAATCAAACTCGTACGCTAACACTAACCGGTACCCTAACACGTACGCTCACCCTAAACTGTTGTCGTGCCCTAAACTGTCCCCTAAACCGTCCCCATCCCCTAACCCTAACCCTACCCTAACCTTAAACCTAATCCTTACCCAAACCCTTAACCTAACACGTCCCCTAATCCTAATCCGTACGCAAACACTAACCCGTACCCTAACAGGTACACTCACCCTAAACCGTTTTCGTACCCTAACCTGTCCCCTAAACCGTCCTCGAACCCTAACCCTAACCCTAACCATAACCATAACCATAACACTTACCCGAAGCCTTACCCTAACCCGTCCCCTAATCCTAACCCTTAGGCTAACACTAAATTTTAGCCTAACACGTACGCTCACCCTAAACCGTTGTCGTACCCTAACCTGTCCCCTAAACCGTCCCCTTCCCTTAACCCTAACCCTAACCCTAAACCTAACCCTTACCCGAAGCTTTAACCTAACCCGTCCCCTAATCCTAATCCGTAAGCTAACACTAACCCGTACCCTAACACGTACGCTCACCCTAAACCGTTGTCGTACTCTAACCTGTCCCCTAAACCGTCCCCGTCCCCTAACCCTAACCCTAACCCTAACCCTATCCCTAACCCTTATCCGAAGCCTTAACCTAACCCGTCCCCTAATCCTAACCCGTACGCTAACACTAACCCATACCCTAACACGTACGCTCACCCTAAACCGTTGTCGTACCCTAACCTGTCCCCTAAACCGTCCTCGTCCCCTAACCCTAACCCTAACCCTAACCATAACCATACCACTTACCCGAAGCCTTAACCTAACCCGTCCCCTAAACCTAATACTTAAGCTAACACTAACCCGTACCCTAACACGTACGCTCACCCTAAACCGTTGTCGTACCCTAACCTGTCCCCTAAACCGTCCCAGTCCCCTAACCCTAACCCTAACCCTACCCCTATCCCTAACCCTTATCCGAAGCCTTAACCTAACCCGTCCCCTAATCCTAACCCGTACGCTAACACTAACCCGTACCCTAACACGTACGCTCACCCTAAACCGTTGTCGTACCCTAACCTGTCCCCTAAACCGTCCCCGTCCCCTAACCCTAACCCTAACCCTACCCCTATCCCTAACCCTTATCCGAAGCCTTAACTACCCCATCCCCTAATCCTAATCCGTACGCTAACAGTAACCCGTACCCTATCACGTACACACACCCTAAACCATTTTCGTAACGTAACCTGTCCCCTAAACCGTCCCCGTCCCCTAACCCTAACCCTAACACTTAACCCTAACCCTAAACCTTACCCGAAGCCTTACCCTAACCCGTCACCTAATCCTAACCCTTACGCTAACACTAACCTTTACTCTAACACGTACGCTCACCCTAAACCGCTGTTGTACCCTAACCTGTCCCCTAAACCGTCCCCGTCCCTTAACCCTAACCCTAACCCTAAACCTAACCCTTACCCGAAGCCTTAACCTAACCCGTCCCTTAATCCTAATCCTTAAGCTAACACTAACCCGTACCCTAACACGGACGCTCACCCTAAACCGTTGTCGTACCCTAACCTGTCCCCTAAACCGTCCCCGTCCCCTAACCCTAACCCTAACCCTACACCTATCCCTAACCCTTATCCGAAGCCTTAACCTAACCCGTCCCCTAATCCTAACCCGTACGCTAACACTAAACCGTACCCTAACACGTACGCTCACCCTAAACCGTTGTCGTACCCTAACCTGTCCCCTAAACCGTCCCCATCCCCTAACCCTAACCCTAACCCTACACCTATCCCTAACCCTTATCCGAAGCCTTAACTACCCCGTCCCCTAATCCTAATCCGTACGCTAACAGTAACCCGTACCCTATCACGTACACACACCCTAAACCATTTTCGTAACGTAACCTGTCCCCTAAACCGTCCCCGTCCCCTAACCCTAACCCTAACACTTAACCCTAACCCTAAACCTTACCAGAAGCCTTACCCTAACCCGTCACCTAATCCTAACCCGTACGCTAACACTAACCCGTACCCAAACACGTACGCTCACCCTAAACCGTTGTCGTACCCTAACCTGTCCCGTAACCCGTCCCCATCCCCTAACCCTAACCCTACACTAACCCTAAACCTAACACTTACCCGAACCCTTAACCTAACCCGTCCCCTAATCCTAATCCGTATGCAAACACTAACCCGTACCCTAACACGTACACTCACCCTAAACCGTTTTCGTACACTAACCTGTCCCCTAAACCGTCCTCGTCCCCTAACCCTAACCCTAACCATAACCATAACCATAACACTTATCCGAAGCCTTACCCTAACTCGTCCCCTAATCCTAACCCTTACGCTAACACTAACCTTTACCCTAACACGTACGCTCACCCTAAACCGTTGTCGTACCCTAACCTGTCCCCTAAACCGTCCCCATCCCTTAACCCTAACCCTAACCCTAAACCTAACCTTTACCCGAACCCTTAACCTAACCCGTCCCCTAATCCTAATCCGTAAACTAACACTAACCCGTACCCTAACACGTACGCTCACCCTAAACCGTTGTCGTACCCTAACCTGTCCCCTAAACCGTCCCCGTCCCCTAACCCTAACCCTAACCCTAACCCTATCCCTAACACTTATCCGAAGCCTTAAACTAACCCGTCCCCTAATCCTAACCCGTACGCTAACACTAACCCGTACCCTAACACGTACGCTCACCCTAAACCGTTGTCGTACCCTAACCTGTCCCCTAAATCGTCCCCGTCCCCTAACCCTAACCCTAACCCTAATCCTAAACCTAACACTTACCGGAAGCCTTAACTACCCCGTCCCCTAATCCTAAACCGTACGCTAACAGTAACCCGTACCCTAACACGTACACACACCCTAAACCATTTTCGTAACGTAACCTGTCCCCTAAACCGTCCCCGTCCCCTAACCCTAACCCTAACACTTAACCCTAACCCTAAACCTTGCCCGAAGCCTTACCCTAACCCGTCACCTAATCCTAACCCGCACGCTAACACTAACCCGTACCCAAACACGTGCGCTCACCCTAAACCGTTGTCATACCCTAATTGTCCCCTAAACCGTCCCTGTCCCCTAACGTTAACCCTAACCCTAACCCTAACCCTTACCCAAAGCCTTACCCTAAGCAGTCCCCTAATCTTAACCCGTACGCTAACACTAACCCGTACCCTAACACGTACGCTCACCCTAAATCGTTCTCGTACCCTAATCTGTCCCCTAAACCGTCCCCGTCCCCTAAGCCTAACCCTAACCCTAACCCTAACACTAACACTTACCCGGAGCCTTACCCTAACCCGTCCCCTAATCAAACTCGTACGCTAACACTAACCCGTACCCTAACACGTACGCTCACCCTAAACTGTTGTCGTACCCTAAACTGTCCCCTAACCCGTCCCCATCCCCTAACCCTAACCCTACCCTAACCTTAAACCTAATCCTTACCCGAACCCTTAACCTAACCCGTCCCCTAATCCTAATCCGTACGCAAACACTAACCCGTACCCTAACAGGTACACTCACCCTAAACCGTTTTCGTACCCTAACCTGTCCCCTAAACCGTCCTCGTCCCCTAACCCTAACCCTAACCATAACCATAACCATAACACTTACCCGAAGCCTTACCCTAACCCGTCCCCTAATCCTAACCCTTAGGCTAACACTAACCTTTACCCTAACACGTACGCTCACCCTAAACCGTTGTCGTACCCTAACCTGTCCCCTAAACCGTCCCCGTCCCTTAACCCTAACCCTAACCCTAAACCTAACCCTTACCCGAAGCCTTAACCTAACCCGTCCCCTAATCCTAATCCGTAAGCTAACACTAACCCGTACCCTAACACGTACGCTCACCCTAAACCGTTGTCGTAGCCTAACCTGTCCCCTAAACCGTCCCCGTCCCCGTCCCCTAACCCTAACACTAACCATATCCCTAACCCTTATCCGAAGCCTTAACCTAACCCGTCCCCTAATCCTAACCCGTACGCTAACACTAACCCAAACCCTAACATGTACGCTCACCCTAAACCGTTGTCGTACCCTAACCTGTCCCCTTTATCGTCCCCGTCCCCTAACCCTAACCCTAATCCTAATCCTAAACCTAACACGTACCCGAAGCCTTAACTACCCCGTCCCCTAATCCTAATCCGTACGCTAACAGTAACCTGTACCCTAACACGTACACACACCCTAAACCATTTTCGTAACGTAACCTGTCCCCTAAACCGTCCCCGTCCCCTAACCCTAACCCTAACACTTAACCCTAACCCTAAACCTTACTCGAAGCCTTACCCTAACCCGTCACCTAATCCTAACCCGTACGCTAACACTAACCCGTACCCAAACACATGCGCTCACCCTAAACCGTTGTCATACCCTAATTGTCCCCTAAACCGTCCCCGTCCCCTAACCTTAACCCTAACCCTAACCCTAACACTTACCCAAAGCCTTACCCTAAGCATTCCCCTAATCTTAACCCGTACGCTAACACTAACCTGTACCCTAACACGTACGCTCACCCTAAACCGTTCTCGTACCCTAATCTGTCCGCTAAACCATCCCCATCCCCTAACCATAACCCTAACCCTAACCCTAACACTATCACTTACCCGAAGCCTTACCCTAACCCGTCCCCTAATCCTAAACCGTACGCTAACACTAACCCGTACCCTAATACGTACGCTCACCCTAAACCATTGTCGTACCCTAACCTGTCCCCTAACCCATCCCCATCCCATAACCCTAACCCTACCCTAACCCTAAACCTAACCCTTACCCGAACCCTTAACCTAACCCTTTCCCTAATCCTAATCCGTACGCAAACACTTACCCATACCCTAACACGTACACTCACCCTAAACCGTTGTCGTACCCTAACCTGTCCCCTAAACCGTCCCCGTCCCCTAACCCTAACCCTAACCCTACACCTATCCCTAACCCTTATCCGAAGCCTTAACCTAACCCGTCCCCTAATCCTAACCCGTACGCTAACACTAATCCGTACCCTAACACGTACGCTCACCCTAAACCGTTGTCGTACCCTAACCTCTCCCCTAAACCGTCCCCGTCCCCTAACCCTAACCCTAACCCTACCCCTATCCCTAACCCTTATCCGAAGCCTTAACTACCCCGTCCCCTAATCCTAATCCGTACGCTAACAGTAACCCGTACCCTATCACGTACACACACCCTAAACCATTTTCGTAACGTAACCTGTCCCCTAAACCGTCCCCGTCCCCTAACCCTAACCCTAACACTTAACCCTAACCCTAAACCTTACCCGAAGCCTTACCCTAACCCGTCACCTAATCCTAACCCGTACGCTAACACTAACCCGTACCCAAACACGTACGCTCACCCTAAACCGTTGTCGTACCCTAACCTGTCCCGTAACCCGTCCCCATCACCTAAACCTAACCCTACACTAACCCTAAACCTAACACTTACCCGAACCCTTAACCTAACCCGTCCCCTAATCCTAATCCGTAAGCTAACACTAACCCGTACCCTAACACGTACGCTCACCCTAAACCGTTGTCGTACACTAACCTGTCCCCTAAACCGTCCCCGTCCCCTAACCCTAACCCTAACCCTAACCCTATCCCTAACCCTTATCCGAAGCCTTAACCTAACCCGTCCCCTAATCCTAACCCGTACGCTAACACTAACCCGTACCCTAACACGTACGCTCACCCTAAACCGTTGTCGTACCCTAACCTGTCCCCTAAATCGTCCCCGTCCCCTAACCCTAACCCTAACCCTAATCCTAAAACTAACACTTACCGGAAGCCTTAACTACCCCGTCCCCTAATCCTAAACCGTACGCTAACAGTAACCCGTACCCTAACACGTACACACACCCTAAACCATTTTCGTAACGTAACCTGTCCCCTAAACCGTCCCCGTCCCCTAACCCTAACCCTAACACTTAACCCTAACCCTAAACCTTGCCCGAAGCCTTACCCTAACCCGTCACCTAATCCTAACCCGCACGCTAACACTAACCCGTACCCAAACACGTGCGCTCACCCTAAACCGTTGTCATACCCTAATTGTCCCCTAAACCGTCCCTGTCCCCTAACGTTAACCCTAACCCTAACCCTAACCCTTACCCAAAGCCTTACCCTAAGCAGTCCCCTAATCTTAACCCGTACGCTAACACTAACCCGTACCCTAACATGTACGCTCACCCTAAATCGTTCTCGTACCCTAATCTGTCCCCTAAACCGTCCCCGTCCCCGTCCCCTAACCCTAACCCTAACCCTAACCCTAACACTAACACTTACCCGGAGCCTTACCCTAACCTGTCCCCTAATCCTAACTCGTACGCTAACACTAACCCGTACCCTAACACGTACGCTCACCCTAAACTGTTGTCGTACGCTAAACTGTCCCCTAACCCGTCCCCATCCCCTAACCCTAACCCTACCCTAACCTTAAACCTAACCCTTACCCGAACCCTTAACCTAACCCGTCCCCTAATCCTAATCCGTACACAAACACTAACCCGTACCCTAACACGTACACTCACCCTAAACCGTTTTCGTACCCTAACCTGTCCCCTAAACCGTCCTCGTCCACTAACCCTAACCCTAACCATAACCATAACACTTACCCGAAGCCTTACCCTAACCCGTCCCCTAATCCTAACCCGTAGGCTAACACTAACCTTTACCCTAACACGTACGCTCACCCTAAACCGTTGTCGTACCCTAACCTGTCCCCTAAACCGTCCCCGTCCCTTAACCCTAACCCTAACCCTAAACCTAACCCTTACCCGAAGCCTTAACCTAACCCGTCCCCTAATCCTAACCCGTACGCTAACACTAACCCATACCCTAACATGTACGCTCACCCTAAACCGCTGTCGTACCCTAACCTGTCCCCTAAATCGTCCCCGTCCCCTAACCCTAACCCTAATCCTAAACCTAACACGTACCCGAAGCCTTAACTACCCCGTCCCCTAATCCTAATCCGTACGCTAACAGTAACCTGTACCCTAACACGTACACACACCCTAAACCATTTTCGTAACGTAACCTGTCCCCTAAACCGTCCCCGTCCCCTAACCCTAACCCTAACACTTAACCCTAACCCTAAACCTTACCCGAAGCCTTACCCTAACCCGTCACCTAATCCTAACCCGTACGCTAACACTAACCCATACCCAAACACGTGCGCTCACCCTGAACCGTTGTCATACCCTAATTGTCCCCTAAAACGTCCCCGTCCCCTAACCTTAACCCTAACCCTAACCCTAACACTTACCCAAAGCCTTACCCTAAGCAGTCCCCTAATCTTAACACGTACGCTAACACTAAACTGTACCCTAACACGTACGCTCACCCTAAACCGTTCTCGTATCCTAATCTGTCCGCTAAACCATCCCCATCCGTTAACCATAACCCTAACCCTAACCCTAACACTAACACTTCCCCAAAGCCTTACCCTAACCCGTCCCCTAATCCTAACCCGTACGCTAACACTAACCCGTACCCTAATACGTACGCTCACCCTAAACCGTTGTCGTACCCTAACCTGTCCCCTAACCCTTCCCCATCCCATAACCCTAACCCTACCCTAACCCTAATCCTAACCCTTACCCGAACCCTTAAACTAACCCGTTCCCTAATCCTAATCCGTACGCAAACACTAACCCATACCCTAACACGTACACTCACCCTAAACCGTTTTCGTACCCTAACCTGTCCCCTAAACCGTCCTCATCCCCTAACCCTAACCCTAACCCTAACCATAACCATACCACTTACCCGAAGCCTTACCCTGACCCATCCCCTAATCCTAACCCTTACGTTAACACTAACCTTTACCCTAACACGTACGCTCACCCTAAACCGTTGTCGTACCCTAACCTGTCCCCTAAACCGTCCCCGTCCCTTAACCCTAACCCTAACCCTAAACCTAACCCTTACCCGAAGACTTAACCTAACCCGTCCCCTAATCCTAATCCATATGCAAACTCTAACCCGTACCCTAACACGTACACTCACCCTAAACCGTTTTCGTACACTAACCTGTCCCCTAAACCGTCCTCGTCCCCTAACCCTAACCCTAACCCTAACCATAACCATAACACTTATCCGAAGCCTTACCCTAACTCGTCCCCTAATCCTAACCCTTACGCTAACACTAACCTTTACCCTAACACGTACTCTCACCCTAAACCGTTGTCGTACCCTAACCTGTCCCCTAAACCGTCCCCATCCCTTAACCCTAACCCTAACACTAAACCTAACCTTTACCCGAACCCTTAACCTAACCCGTCCCCTAATCCTAATCCGTAAGCTAACACTAACCCGTACCCTAACACGTACGCTCACCCTAAACCGTTGTCCTACCCTAACCTGTCCCCTAAATCGTCCCCGTCACCTAACCCTAACCCTAACCCTAATTCTAAACCTAACACTTACCGGAAGCCTTAACTACCCCGTCCCCTAATCCTAAACCGTACGCTAACAGTAACCCGTACCCTAACACGTACACACACCCTAAACCATTTTCGTAACGTAACCTGTCCCCTAAACCGTCCCCGTCCCCTAACCCTAACCCTAACACTTAACCCTAACCCTAAACCTTGCCCGAAGCCTTACCCTAACCCGTCACCTAATCCTAACCCGCACGCTAACACTAACCCGTACCCAAACACGTGCGCTAACTCTAAACCGTTGTCATACCCTAATTGTCCCCTAAACCGTCCCTGTCCCCTATCGTTAACCCTAACCCTAACCCTAACCCTTACCCAAAGCCTTACCCTAAGCAGTCCCCTAATCTTAACCCGTACGCTAACACTAACCCGTACCCTAACACGTACAATCACCCTAAATCGTTCTCGTACCCTAATCTGTCCCCTAAACCGTCCCCGTCCCCTAACCCTAACCCTAACCCTAACCCTAACACTAACAGTTACCCGGAGCCTTACCCTAACCTGTCCCCTAAACCTAACTCGTACGCTAACACTAACCCGTACCCTAACACGTACGCTCACCCTAAACTGTTTTCGTACCCTAAACTGTCCCCTAACCCGTCCCCATCCCCTAACCCTAATCCTACCCTAACCTTAAACCTAACCCTTACCCGAACCCTTAACCTAACCCGTCCCCTAATCCTAATCCGTACGCAAACACTAACCCGTACCCTAACACGTACACTCACCCTAAACCGTTTTCGTACCCTAACCTGTCCCCTAAACCGTCCTCGTCCCCTAACCCTAACCCTAACCATAACCATAACCATAACACTTACCCGAAGCCTTACCCTAACCCGTCCCCTAATCCTAACCCGTAGGCTAACACTAACCTTTACCCTAACACGTACGCTCACCCTAAACCGTTGTCGTACCCTAACCTGTCCCCTAAACCGTCCCCGTCCTTTAACCCTAACCCTAACCCTAAACCTAACCCTTACCCGAAGCCTTAACCTAACCCATCCCCTAATCCTAATCCGTAAGCTAACACTAACCCGTACCCTAACACGTACGCTCACCCTAAACCGTTGTCGTACCCTAACCTGTCCCCTAAACCGTCCCCGTCCCCGTCCCCTAACCCTAACCCTAACCCTATCCCTAACACTTATCCGAAGCCTTAACCTAACCCGTCCCCTAATCCTAACCCGTACGCTAACACTAACCCATACCCTAACATGTACGCTCACCCTAAACCGCTGTCGTACCCTAACCTGTCCCCTAAATCGTCCCCGTCCCCTAACCCTAACCCTAACCCTAATCCTAAACCTAACACGTACCCGAAGCCTTAACTACCCCGTCCCCTAATCCTAATCCGTACGCTAACAGTAACCTGTACCCTAACACGTACACACACCCTAAACCATTTTCATAACGTAACCTGTCCCCTAAACCGTCCCCGTCCCCTAACCCTAACCCTAACACTTAACCCTAACCCTAAACCTTACCCGAAGCCTTACCCTAACCCGTCACCTAATCCTAACCCGTACGCTAACACTAACCCGTACCCAAACACGTGCGCTCACCCTAAACCGTTGTCATACCCTAATTGTCCCCTAAACCGTCCCCGTCCCCTAACCTTAAACCTAACCATAACCCTAACACTTACCCAAAGCCTTACCCTAAGCAGTCCCCTAATCTTAACCCGTACGCTAACACTAACCTGTACCCTAATACGTACGCTCACCCTAAACCGTTCTCGTACCCTAATCTGTCCGCTAAACCATCCCCATCCCCTAACCATAACCCTAACCCTAACCCTAACACTAACACTTCCCCGAAGCCTTACCCTAACCCGTCCCCTAATCCTAACCCGTACGCTAACACTAACCCATACCCTAATACGTACGCTCACCCTAAACCGTTGTCGTACCCTAACCTGTCCGCTAACCCGTCCCCATCCCATAACCCTAACCCTACCCTAACCCTAAACCTAACCCTTACCCGAACCCTTAACCTAACCCGTTCCCTAATCCTAATCCGTACGCAAACACTAACCCATACCCTAACACGTACACACACCCTAAACCGTTTTCGTACCCTAACCTGTCCCCTAAACCGTCCTCGTCCCCTAACCCTAACCCTAACCCTAACCATAACCATACCACTTACCCGAAGCCTTACCCTGACCCGTCCCCTAATCCTAACCCTTACGCTAACACTAACCTTTACCCTAACATGTACGCTCACCCTAAACCGTTGTCGTACCCTAACCTGTCCCCTAAACCGTCGCCGTCCCTTAACCCTAACCCTAACCCTAAACCTAACCCTTACCCGAAGCCTTAACCTAACCTGTCCCCTAATCCTAATCCGTAAGCTAACACTAACCTGTACCCTAACACGTACGCTCACCCTAAACCGTTCTCGTACCCTAACCTGTCCCCTAAACCGTCCCCGTCTCCTAACCCTAACCCTAACCCTAACCCTATCCCTAACCCTTATCCGAAGCCTTACCCAAACCCGTCACCTAATCCTAACCCGTACGCTAACACTAACCAGTACCCAAACACGTACGCTCACCCTAAACCGTTTTCGTACCCTAACCTGTCCCCTAACCCGTCCCCATCCCGTAACCCTAACCCTACCCTAACCCTAAACCTAACCCTTACCCGAAACCTTAACCTAACCCATCCCCTAACCCTAATCCGTACGCAAACACTAACCCGTACCCTAACACGTACACTCACCCTAAACCGTTTTCGTACCCTAACCTGTCCGCTAAACCGTCCTCGTCCCCTAACCCTAACCCTAAGCCTAACCATAACCATAACACTTACCCGAAGCCTTACCCTAACCCGTCCCCTAATCGTAAACCTTACGCTAACATTAACTTTTACCCTAACACGTACGCTCACCCTAAACCGTTTTCGTACCCTAACCTGTCCCCTAAACCGTCCCCGTCCCTTAACCCTAACCCTAAACCTAAACCTAACCCTTACCCGAAGCCTTAACCTAACCTGTCCCCTAATCCTAATCCGTAAGCTAACACTAACCCGTACCCTAACACGTACGCTCACCCTAAACCGTTGTCATACCCTAACCTGTCCCCTAAATCGTCCCCGTGCACTAACCCTAACCCTAACCCTAATCCTAAACCTAACACTTACCCGAAGCCTTAACTACCCTGTCCCCTAATCCTAATCCGTATGCTAACAGTTACCCGTACCCTAACACGTACACACTCCCTAAACCATTTTCGTAACGTAACCTGTCCCCTAAACCGTCCCCGTCCCCTAACCCTAACCCCAACACTTAACCCTAACCCTAAACCTTGCCCGAAGCCTTACCCTAACCCGTCACCTAATCCTAACCCGCACGCTAACACTAACCCGTACCCAAACACGTGCGCTCACCCTAAACCGTTGTCATACCCTAATTGTCCCCTAAACCGTCCCTGTCCCCTAACGTTAACCCTAACCCTAACCCTAACCCTTACCCAAAGCCTTACCCTAAGCAGTCCCCTAATCTTAACCCGTACGCTAACACTAACCCGTACCCTAACACGTACGCTCACCCTAAACTGTTGTCGTACCCTAAAATGTCCCCTAACCCGTCCCCATCCCCTAACCCTAACCCTACCCTAACCTTAAACCTAATCCTTACCCGAACCCTTAACCTAACCCGTCCCCTAATCCTAATCCGTACGCAAACACTAACCCGGACCCTAACAGGTACACTCACCCTAAACCGTTTTCGTACCCTAACCTGTCCCCTAAACCGTCCTCGTCCCCTAACCCTAACCCTAACCATAACCATAACCATAACACTTACCCGAAGCCTTACCCTAACCCGTCCCCTAATCCTAACCCTTAGGCTAACACTAACCTTTACCCTAACATGTACGCTCACCCTAAACCGTTGTCGTACCCTAACCTGTCCCCTAAACCGTCGCCGTCCCTTAACCCTAACCCTAACCCTAAACCTAACCCTTACCCGAAGCCTTAACCTAACCTGTCCCCTAATCCTAATCCGTAAGCTAACACTAACCTGTACCCTAACACGTACGCTCACCCTAAACCGTTCTCGTACCCTAACCTGTCCCCTAAACCGTCCCCGTCTCCTAACCCTAACCCTAACCCTAACCCTATCCCTAACCCTTATCCGAAGCCTTACCCAAACCCGTCACCTAATCCTAACCCGTACGCTAACACTAACCCGTACCCAAACACGTACGCTCACCCTAAACCGTTTTCGTACCCTAACCTGTCCCCTAACCCGTCCCCATCCCGTAACCCTAACCCTACCCTAACCCTAAACCTAACCCTTACCCGAAACCTTAACCTAACCCATCCCCTAACCCTAATCCGTACGCAAACACTAACCCGTACCCTAACACGTACACTCACCCTAAACCGTTTTCGTACCCTAACCTGTCCGCTAAACCGTCCTCGTCCCCTAACCCTAACCCTAAGCCTAACCATAACCATAACACTTACCCGAAGCCTTACCCTAACCCGTCCCCTAATCGTAAACCTTACGCTAACATTAACTTTTACCCTAACACGTACGCTCACCCTAAACCGTTTTCGTACCCTAACCTGTTCCCTAAACCGTCCCCGTCCCTTAACCCTAACCCTAAACCTAAACCTAACCCTTACCCGAAGCCTTAACCTAACCTGTCCCCTAATCCTAATCCGTAAGCTAACACTAACCCGTACCCTAACACGTACGCTCACCCTAAACCGTTGTCGTACCCTAACCTGTCCCCTAAATCGTCCCCGTGCACTAACCCTAACCCTAACCCTAATCCTAAACCTAACACTTACCCGAAGCCTTAACTACCCCGTCCCCTAATCCTAATCCGTATGCTAACAGTTACCCGTACCCTAACACGTACACACACCCTAAACCATTTTCGTAATGTAACCTGTCCCCTAAACCGTCCCCATCCCCTAACCCTAACCCTAACACTTAACCCTAACCCTAAACCTTACCCGAATCTTTACCCTAACCCGTCACCTAATCCTAACCCGTACGCTAACACTAACCCGTACCCTAACACGTACGCTCACCCTAAACCGTTGTCGTACCCTAACCTGTCCCCTAAACCGTCCCCGTCCCCTAACCCTAACCCTAACCCTACCCCTATCCCTAACCCTTATACGAAGCCTTAACTACCCCGTCCCCTAATCCTAATCCGTATGCAAACACTAACCCGTACCCTAACACGTACACTCACCCTAAACCGTTTTCGTACACTAACCTGTCCCCTAAACCGTCCTCGTCCCCTAACCCTAACCCTAACCATAACCATAACCATAACACTTATCCGAAGCCTTACCCTAACTCGTCCCCTAATCCTAACCCTTACGCTAACACTAACCTTTACCCTAACACGTACGCTCACCCTAAACCGTTGTCGTACCCTAACCTGTCCCCTAAACCGTCCCCATCCCTTAACCCTAACCCTAACCCTAAACCTAACCTTTACCCGAACCCTTAACCTAACCCGTCCCCTAATCCTAATCCGTAAGCTAACACTAACCCGTACCCTAACACGTACGCTCACCCTAAACCGTTGTCGTACACTAACCTGTCCCCTAAACCGTCCCCGTCCCCTAACCCTAACCCTAACCCTAACCCTATCCCTAACACTTATCCGAAGCCTTAACCTAACCCGTCCCCTAATCCTAACCCGTACGCTAACACTAACCCGTACCCTAACACGTACGCTCACCCTAAACCGTTGTCGTACCCTAACCTGTCCCCTAAATCGTCCCCGTCCCCTAACCCTAACCCTAACCCTAATCCTAAACCTAACACTTACCGGAAGCATTAACTACCCCGTCCCCTAATCCTAAACCGTACGCTAACAGTAACCCGTACCCTAACACGTACACACACCCTAAACCATTTTCGTAACGTAACCTGTCCCCTAAACCGTCCCCGTCCCCTAACCCTAACCTCAACACTTAACCCTAACCCTAAACCTTGCCCGAAGCCTTACCCTAACCCGTCACCTAATCCTAACCCGCACGCTAACACTAACCCGTACCCAAACACGTGCGCTCACCCTAAACCGTTGTCATACCCTAATTGTCCCCTAAACCGTCCCTGTCCCCTAACGTTAACCCTAACCCTAACCCTAACCCTTACCCAAAGCCTTACCCTAAGCAGTCCCCTAATCTTAACCCGTACGCTAACACTAACCCGTACCCTAACACGTACGCTCACCCTAAACTGTTGTCGTACCCTAAACTGTCCCCTAAACCGTCCCCATCCCCTAAACCTAACCCTACCCTAACCTTAAACCTAATCCTTACCCGAACCCTTAACCTAACCCGTCCCCTAATCCTAATCCGTACGCAAACACTAACCCGGACCCTAACAGGTACACTCACCCTAAACCGTTTTCGTACCCTAACCTGTCCCCTAAACCGTCCTCGTCCCCTAACCCTAACCCTAACCATAACCATAACCATAACACTTACCCGAAGCCTTACCCTAACCCGTCCCCTAATCCTAACCCTTAGGCTAACACTAAACTTTACCCTAACACGTACGCTCACCCTAAACCGTTGTCGTACCCTAACCTGTCCCCTAAACCGTCCCCGTCCCTTAACCCTAACCCTAACCCTAAACCTAACCCTTACCCGAAGCCTTAACCTAACCCGTCCCCTAATCCTAATCTGTAAGCTAACACTAACCCGTACCCTAACACGTACGCTCACCCTAAACCGTTGTCGTACCCTAACCTGTCCCCTAAACCGTCCCCGTCCCCGTCCCCTAACCCTAACCCTAACCCTATCCCTAACCCTTATCCGAAGCCTTAACCTAACCTGTCCCCTAATCCTAACCCGTACGCTAACACTAACCCATACCCTAACATGTACGCTCACCCTAAACCGTTGTCGTACCCTAACCTGTCCCCTAAATCGTCCCCGTCCCCTAACCCTAACCCTAACCCTAATCCTAAACCTAACACGTACCCGAAGCCTTAACTACCCCGTCCCCTAATCCTAATCCGTACGCTAACAGTAACCTGTACCCTAACACGTACACACACCCTAAACCATTTTCGTAACGTAACCTGTCCCCTAAACCGTCCCCGTCCCCTAACCCTAACCCTAACACTTAACCCTAACCCTAAACCTTATCCGAAGCCTTACCCTAACCCGTCACCTAATCCTAACCCGTACGCTAACACTAACCCGTACCCAAACACGTGCGCTCACCCTAAACCGTTGTCATACCCTAATTGTCCACTAAACCGTCCCTGTCCCCTAACGTTAACCCTAACCCTAACCCTAACCCTTACCCAAAGCCTTACCCTAAGCAGTCCCCTAATCTTAACCCGTACGCTAACACTAACCCGTACCCTAACACGTACGCTCACCCTAAATCGTTCTCGTACCCTAATCTGTCCCCTAAACCTTCCCCGTCCCCTAACCCTAACCCTAACCCTAACCCTAACACTAACACTTACCCGGAGCCTTACCCTAACCCGTCCCCTAATCCTAACTCGTACGCTAACACTAACCCGTACCCTAACACGTACGCTCACCCTAAACTGTTGTCGTACCCTAAACTGTCCCCTAACCCGTCCCCATCCCCTAACCCTAACCCTACCCTAACCTTAAACCTAACCCTTACCCGAACCCTTAACCTAACCCGTCCCCTAATCCTAATCCGTACGCAAACACTAACCCGTACCCTAACACGTACACTCACCCTAAACCGTTTTCGTACCCTAACCTGTCCCCTAAACCGTCCTCGTCCCCTAACCCTAACCGTAACCATAACCATAACCATAACACTTACCCGAAGCCTTACCCTAACCCGTCCCCTAATCCTAACCCTTAGGCTAACACTAACCTTTACCCTAACACGTACGCTCACCCTAAACCGTTGTCGTACCCTAACCTGTCCCCTAAACCGTCCCTGTCCCTTAAACCTAACCCTAACCCTAAACCTAACCCTTACCCGAAGCCTTAACCTAACCTGTCCCCTAATCCTAATCCGTAAGCTAACACTAACCCGTACCCTAACACGTACGCTCACCCTAAACCGTTGTCGTACCCTAACCTGTCCCCTAAACCGTCCCCGTCCCCGTCCCCTAACCCTAACCCTAACCCTATCCCTAACCCTTATCCGAAGCCTTAACCTAACCCGTCCCCTAATCCTAAACCGTACGCTAACACTAACCCATACCCTAACATGTACGCTCACCATAAACCGTTGTTGTACCCTAACCTGTCCCCTAAATCGTCCCCGTCCCTTAACCCAAACCCTAACCCTAATCCTAAACCTAACACGTACCCGAAGCCTTAACTACCCCGTCCCCTAATCCTAATCCGTACGCTAACAGTAACCTGTACCCTAACACGTACACACACCCTAAACCATTTTCGTAACGTAACCTGTCCCCTAAACCGTCCCCGTCCCCTAACCCTAACCCTAACACTTAACCCTAACCCTAAACCTTACCCGAAGCCTTACCCTAACCCGTCACCTAATCCTAACCCGTACGCTAACACTAACCCGTACCCAAACACGTGCGCTCATCCTAAACCGTTGTCATACCCTAATTGTCCCCTAAACCGTCCCCGTCCCCTAACCTTAACCCTAACCCTAACCCTACCACTTACCCAAAGCCTTACCCTAAGCAGTCCCCTAATCTTAACCCGTACGCTAACACGAAACTGTACCCTAACACGTACGCTCACCCTAAACCGTTCTCGTACCCTAATCTGTCTGCTAAACCATCCCCATCCCCTAACCATAACCCTAACCCTAACACTAACACTTCCCCGAAGCCTAACCCTAACCCGTCCCCTAATCCTAACCCGTACGCTAACACTAACCCGTACCCTAATACGTACGCTCACCCTAAACCGTTGTCGTACCCTAACCTGTCCCCTAACCCGTCCCCATCCCATAACCCTAACCCTACCCTAACCCTAAACCTAACCCTTACCCGAACCCTTAACCTAACCCGTTCCCTAATCCTAATCCGTACGCAAACACTGACCCATACCCTAACACGTACACTCAACCTAAACCGTTTTCGTACCCTAACCTGTCCCCTAAACCGTCCTCATCCCCTAACCCTAACCCTAACCCTAACCATAACCATACCACTTACCCGAAACCTTACCCTGACCCGTCCCCTAATCCTAACCCTTACGCTAACACTAACCTTTACCCTAACACGTACGCTCACCCTAAACCGTTGTCGTACCCTAACCTGTCCCCTAAACCGTCCCCATCCCCTAACCCTAACCGTAACCCTAACCCTAACCGTTACCCGAACCCTTACCCTAACCCTTCCCCTAATCCTAAAACGTAAGCTAACACTATTCCGTACCCTAACTCGTACGCTCACCCTAAACCGTTGTCGTACACTAACCTGTCCCCTAAACCGTCCCCGTCCCCAAACCCTAAACCTAACCCTAACCCTATCCCTAACCCTTATCCGAAGCCTTACCCAAACCCGTCACCTAATCCTAACCCGTACGCTAACACTAACCCGTACCCAAACACGTACGCTCACCGTAAACCGTTGTCGTACCCTAACCTGTCCCCTAACCCGTCCCCATCCCCTAACCCTAACCCTACCCTAACCCTAAACCTAACCCTTACCCGAAACCTTAACCTAACCCATCCCCTAACCCTAATCCGTACGCAAACACTAACCCGTACCCTAACACGTACACTCACCCTAAACCGTTTTCGTACCCTAACCTGTCCGCTAAACCGTCCTCGTCCCCTAACCCTAACCCTAAGCCTAACGATAACCATAACACTTACCCGAAGCCTTACCCTAACCCGTCCCCTAATCGTAAACCTTACGCTAACATTAACTTTTACCCTAACACGTACGCTCACCCTAAACCGTTTTCGTACCCTAACCTGTCCCCTAAACCGTCCCCGTCCCTTAACCCTAACCCTAACCCTAAACCTAACCCTTACCCGAAGCCTTAACCTAACCTGTCCCCTAATCCTAATCCGTAAGCTAACACTAACCCGTACCCTAACACGTACGCTCACCCTAAACCGTTGTCGTACCCTAACCTGTCCCCTAAATCGTCCCCGTGCACTAACCCTAACCCTAACCCTAATCCTAAACCTAACACTTACCCGAAGCCTTAACTACCCCGTCCCCTAATCCTAATCCGTATGCTAACAGTTACCCGTACCCTAACACGTACACACACCCTAAACCATTTTTGTAATGTAACCTGTCCCCTAAACCGTCCCCGTCCCCTAACCCTAACCCTAACACTTAACCCTAACACTAAACCTTACCCGAATCCTTACCCTAACCCGTCACCTAATCCTAACCCGTACGCTAACACTAACCCGTACCCTAACACGTACGCTCACCCTAAACCGTTATTGTACCCTAACCTGTCCCCTAAACCGTCCCCGTCCCCTAACCCTAACCCTAACCCTACCCCTATCCCTAACCCTTATCCGAAGCCTTAACTACCCCGTCCCCTAATCCTAATCCGTACGCTAACAGTAACCCGTACTCTATCACGTACACACACCCTAAACCATTTTTGTAATGTAACCTGTCCCCTAAACCGTCCCCGTCCCCTAACCCTAACCCTAACACTTAACCCTAACACTAAACCTTACCCGAATCCTTACCCTAACCCGTCACCTAATCCTAACCCGTACGCTAACACTAACCCGTACCCTAACACGTACGCTCACCCTAAACCGTTTTCGTACACTAACCTGTCCCCTAAACCGTCCTCGTCCCCTAACCCTAACCCTAACCATAACCATAACCATAACACTTATCCGAAGCCTTACCCTAACTCGTCCCCTAATCCTAACCCTTACGCTAACACTAACCTTTACAATAACACGTACGCTCACCCTAAACCGTTGTCGTACCCTAACCTGTCCCCTAAACCGTCCCCATCCCTTAACCCTAACCCTAACCCTAAACCTAACCTTTACCCGAACCCTTAACCTAACCCGTCCCCTAATCCTAATCCGTAAGCTAACACTAACCCGTACCCTAACACGTACGCTCACCCTAAACCATTTTCCTACCCTAACCTGTCCCCTAAACCGTCCTCGTCCCCTAACCCTAACCCTAACCCTAACCATAACCATGCCACTTACCCGAAGCCTTACCCTGACCCGTCCCCTAATCCTAACCCTTACGCTAACACTAACCTTTACCCTAACACGTACGCTCACCCTAAACCGTTGTCGTACCCTAACCTGTCCCCTAAACCGTCCCCGTCCCCTAACCCTAACCCTAACCCTAACCCTATCCCTAACACTTATCCGAAGCCTTAACCTAACCCGTCCCCTAATCCTAAACCGTACGCTAACACTAACCCGTACCCTAACACGTACACTCACCCTAAACCGTTGTCGTACCCTAACCTGTCCCCTAAATCGTCCCCGTCCCCTAACCCTAACCCTAACCCTAATCCTAAACCTAACACTTACCGGAAGCCTTAACTACCCCGTCCCCAAATCCTAAACCGTACGCTAACAGTAACCCGTACCCTAACACGTACACACACCCTAAACCATTTTCGTAACGTAACCTGTCCCCTAAACCGTCCCCGTCCCCTAACCCTAACCCTAACACTTAACCCTAACCCTAAACCTTGCCCGAAGCCTTACCCTAACCCGTCACCTAATCCTAACCCGCACGCTAACACTAACCCGTACCCAAACACGTGCGCTCACCCTAAACCGTTGTCATACCCTAATTGTCCCCTAAACCGTCCCTGTCCCCTAACGTTAACCCTAACCCTAACCCTAACCCTTACCCAAAGCCTTACCCTAAGCAGTCCCCTAATCTTAACCCCTACGCTAACACTAACCCGTACCCTAACACGTACGCTCACCCTAAATCGTTCTCGTACCCTAATCTGTCCCCTAAACCGTCCCCGTCCCCGTCCCCTAACCCTAACCCTAACCCTACCACTAACACTTACCCGGAGCCTTACCCTAACCCGTCCCCTAATCCTAACTCGTACGCTAACACTAACCCGTACCCTAACACGTACGCTCACCCTAAACTGTTGTCGTACCCTAAACTGTCCCCTAACCCGTCCCCATCCCCTAACGCTAACCCTACCCTAACCTTAAACCTAACCCTTACCCGAACCCTTAACCTAACCCGTCCCCTAATCGTAATCCGTACGCAAACACTAACCCGTACCCTAACAGGTACACTCACCCTAAACCGTTTTCGTACCCTAACCTGTCCCCTAAACCGTCCTCGTCCCCTAACCCTAACCCTAACCATAACCATAACCATAACACTTACCCGAAGCCTTACCCTGACCCGTCCCCTAATCCTAACCCTTAGGCTAACACTACCCTTTAGCCTAACACGTACGCTCACTTTAAACCGTTGTCGTACCCTAACCTGTCCCCTAAACCGTCCCCGTCCCCTAACCCTAACCCTATCCCTAACCCTAAACCTAACCGTTACCCAAAGCCTTACCCTAACCCGTCCCCTAATGCTAACACGTGCGCTAACACTAACCCGTACACTAACACGTACGCTCACCCTAAACCGTTGTCGTACCCTAACCTGTCCCCTAAACCGTCCCCTAACCCTAACCCTAACCTTAACCCTAACCTAACACTTACCCGAAGCCTTACACTAAACCGTCCACTAATCCTAAACCGTACCATAACACTAACCCGTACCCTAACACGTACGCTCACCCTAAACCGTTGTCGTTCCCTAAACTGTCCCCTAAACCGTCCCAGTCCCCTAACCCTAACCCTAAACCTAACCCTAAACCTAACCATTACCCGAAGCCTTACCCTAACCCGTCCCCTAATACTAATTCGTACGCTAACACTAACCCGTACCCTAACACGTACGCTCACCCTAAACCGATGTCGTACCACAACCTGTACCCTAAACCGTCCCCGTCCCCTAACCCTAACCCTAACCCTAACCCTAAACCTAACCTTTACCCGAACCCTTACCCTAACCCGTCCCCTAACCCTAACCCGTACGCTAACACTAATCTGTACCCTAACACGTACCCTAACCCTAAACCGTTGTCGTACCCTAACCTGTCCCCTAAACCGTCTCCGTCCCGAAACCCTAACCTTAACACTAACACTAAACCTTACCCGAAGCCTTAACCTAACCCGTCCCCTAATCCTAACCCGTAGCTAACACTAACACTTACCCTAACACATACGCTCACCCTATACAGTTGTTGTATCTTAACCTGTCCCCTAAACCGTCCCCATCCCCTAACCCTAACCCTAACCCTAATCCTAACCCTTACCCAAAGCCTTACCCTAACCCGTCCCCTAATGCTAATCCGTGCGCTAACACTAACCCGTACACTAACACGTACGCTCACCCTAAACCGTTGTCGTACACTAACCTGTCCCCTAAACCGTCCCCTAACCCTAACCCTAACCCTAACCCTAACCCTAACCCTTACCCGAAGCCTTACCCTAGCCCGTCCCCTAATCCTAACCCGTACGCTAACACTAACCCATACCCTAACACGTACGCTCACCCTAAAGCGTTGTCGTACTGTAAACTGTCCCCTAAACCGTCCCCGTCCCCTAACCCTAACACTAACCCTAACCCTAACCCTAACACTTACCCGAAGCCTTACCCTAACCCGTCCCCTAATCCTAACCCGTACGAGAACGCTAACCCGAACCCTAACACGTACGCTCACCCTAAACCGTTGTCGTACCCTAACCTTTCCCCTAAACCGTCCCCGTCCCCTAACCCTAACCCTAACCCTAACCCTAACCCTAACCCTTAAGCGATGTCTTACCCTAACCTGTCCCCTAATCCTAACCCGTACGCTAACACTAAACCGTACCCTAACAAGTGCGCTCACCCTAAACCTTTGTCGTACCCTAACCTTTCCCCTAAACCGTCTCTGTCCCCTAACCCTAACCCTAACCCTAACCCTAATCGTAACACTTACCCGAAGCCTTACCCTAACCCGTCCCCTAATACTCATCCGTACGCTAACACTAACACGTAACCTAACACGTACGCTCAACCTAAACCGATGTCATACCCTAACCTGTCCCCTAAACCGTCCCCGTCCCCTAACCCTAACCCTAACACTAAACCTAACACTTACCCTAAGCCTTACCCTAACCCGTCCCCGAATCCTAACCCGTGGCTAACACTAACCCTTACCCTAAGACGTACACTCACCCTAAACGGTTGTCGTATCCTAACCTGTCCCCTAAACCGTCCCCATCCCCTAACCCTAACCCTAACCGTAACCCTATCCCTAACCGTTACCCGAAACCTTACCCTAACCCGTCCCCTAATCCTAATCCGTACGCTAACACTAATCCGTACCCTAACACGTAAGCTCACCCTAAAACGTTGTCGTACACTAACCTGTCCCCTAAACCGTCCCAGTCCCCAAACCATAACCCTAACCCTAACCCTAACACTAACCCTTACCCGAAGCCTTAACCTAACCCGTCCCCTAATCCTAACCCGTATCTAACACTAACATTTACCCCAACACGTTCGCTCACCCTATACCGTTGTTGTATCCTAACCTGTCCCCTAAACCGTCCCCATCCCCTAACCCTAACCCTAACCCTAAACCTAACCGTTACCCGAAGCCTTACCCTAACCCGTCCCCTAATGCTAACCCGTGCACTAATACTAACACGTACCCTAACACGTACGCTCACCCTAAACCGTTGTCATACCCTAACCAGTCCCATAAACCGTCCCCGTCCCCGTCCCCTAACCCTAACCCTATCCCCTACCCTAACCCTTACCCGAAGCCTTACCCTAACCCGTCCCCTAATCCTAACCCGTACGCTAACACTAACCCATACCCTAACACGTACGCTCACCCTAAACCATTGTCGTACCCTAACCTGTCCCCTAAATCGTCCCCGTCCCCTAACCCTAACCCTAATCCTAACCCTAAACCTAACCCTTACCCGAAGCCTTAACGTACCCCGTCCCCTAATCGTAATCCGTACGCTAACACTAACACGTACCCTAACACGTACACTCACCATAAACCGTTTTTGTACCCTAATCTGTCCCCTATATATTTCCCGTCCCCTAACCCTAACCCTAACCCTAACCCTAAACCTAACACTTACCGGAAGCCTTAACTACCCCGTCCCCTAATCCTAATCTGTACGCTAACAGTAACCCGTACCCTAACACGTACACACACCCTAAACCATTTTCGTAACGTAACCTGTCCCCTAAACCGTCCCCGTCCACTAACCCTAACCCTAACACTTTACCCTAACCCTAAACCTTGCCCGAAGCCTTACCCTAACCCGTCACCTAATCCTAACCCGCACGCTAACACTAACCCGTACCCAAACACGTGCGCTCACCCTAAACCGTTGTCATACCCTAATTGTCCCCTAAACCGTCCCTGTCCCCTAACGTTAACCCTAACCCTAACCCTAACCCTTACCCAAAGCCTTACACTAAGCAGTCCCCTAATCTTAACCCGTACGCTAACACTAACCCGTACCCTAACACGTACGCTGACCCTAAATCGTTCTCGTACCCTAATCTGTCCCCTAAACCGTCCCCGTCCCCTAACCCTAACCCTAACCCTAACCCTAACACTAACACTTACCCGGAGCCTTACCCTAACCCGTCCCCTAATCAAACTCGTACGCTAACACTAACCCGTACCCTAACACGTACGCTCACCCTAAACTGTTGTCGTGCCCTAAACTGTCCCCTAAACCGTCCCCATCCCCTAACCCTAACCCTACCCTAACCTTAAACCTAATCCTTACCCGAACCCTTAACCTAACACGTCCCCTAATCCTAATCCGTACGCAAACACTAACCCGTACCCTAACAGGTACACTCACCCTAAACCGTTTTCATACCCTAACCTGTCCCCTAAACCGTCCTCGTCCCCTAACCCTAACCCTAACCATAACCATAACCATAACACTTACCCGAAGCCTTACCCTAACCCGTCCCCTAATCCTAACCCTTAGGCTAACACTAAATTTTACCCTAACACGTACGCTCACCCTAAACCGTTGTCGTACCCTAACCTGTCCCCTAAACCGTCCCCGTCCCTTAACCCTAACCCTAACCCTAAACCTAACCCTTACCCGAAGCCTTAACCTAACCCATCCCCTAATCCTAATCCGTAAGCTAACACTAACCCGTACCCTAACACGTACGCTCACCCTAAACCGTTGTCGTACCCTAACCTGTCCCCTAAACCGTCCCCGTCCCCTAACCCTAACCCTAACCCTAACCCTATCCCTAACCCTTATCCGAAGCCTTAACCTAACCCGTCCCCTAATCCTAACCCGTACGCTAACACTAACCCATACCCTAACACGTACGCTCACCCTAAACCGTTGTCGTACCCTAACCTGTCCCCTAAACCGTCCTCGTCCCCTAACCCTAACCCTAACCCTAACCATAACCATACCACTTACCCGAAGCCTTAACCTAACCCGTCCCCTAAACCTAATACTTAAGCTAACACTAACCCGTACCCTAACACGTATGCTCACCCTAAACCGTTGTCGTACCCTAACCTGTCCCCTAAACCGTCCCAGTCCCCTAACCCTAACCCTAACCCTACCCCTATCCCTAACCCTTATCCGAAGCCTTAACCTAACCCGTCCCCTAATCCTAAACCGTACGCTAACACTAACCCGTACCCTAACACGTACGCTCACCCTAAACCGTTGTCGTACCCTAACCTGTCCCCTAAACAGTCCCCGTCCCCTAACCCTAACCCTAACCCTACCCCTATCCCTAACCCTTATCCGAAGCCTTAACTACCCCATCCCCTAATCCTAATCCGTACGCTAACAGTAACCCGTACCCTATCACGTACACACACCCTAAACCATTTTTGTAACGTAACCTGTCCCCTAAACCGTCCCCGTCCCCTAACCCTAACCCTAACACTTAACCCTAACCCTAAACCTTACCCGAAGCCTTACCCTAACCCGTCACCTAATCCTAACCCTTACGCTAACACTAACCTTTACCCTAACACGTACGCTCACCCTAAACCGTTGTTGTACCCTAACCTGTCCCCTAAACCGTCCCCGTCCCTTAACCCTAACCCTAACCCTAAACCTAACCCTTACCCGAAGCCTTAACCTAACCCGTCCCCTAATCCTAATCCTTAAGCTAACACTAACCCGTACCCTAACACGGACGCTCACCCTAAACCGTTGTCGTACCCTAACCTGTCCCCTAAACCGTCCCCGTCCCCTAACCCTAACCCTAACCCTACACCTATCCCTAACCCTTATCCGAAGCCTTAACCTAACCCGTCCCCTAATCCTAACCCGTACGCTAACACTAAACCGTACCCTAACACGTACACTCACCCTAAACCGTTCTCGTACCCTAACCTGTCCCCTAAACCGTCCCCGTCCCCTAACCCTAACCCTAACCCTACCCCTATCCCTAACCCTTATCCGAAGCCTTAACTACCCCGTCCCCTAATCCTAATCCGTACGCTAACAGTAACCCGTACCCTATCACGTACACACACCCTAAACCATTTTCGTAACGTAACCTGTCCCCTAAACCGTCCCCGTCCCCTAACCCTAACCCTAACACTTAACCCTAACCCTAAACCTTACCCGAAGCCTTACCCTAACCCGTCACCTAATCCTAACCCGTACGCTAACACTAACCTGTACCGAAACACGTACGCTCACCCTAAACCGTTGTCGTACCCTAACCTGTCCCGTAACACGTCCCCATCCCCTAAACCTAACCCTACACTAACCCTAAACCTAACACTTACCCGAACCCTTAACCTAACCCTAACCCTAATCCTAATCCGTACGCAAACACTAACCCGTACCCTAACACGTACACTCACCCTAAACCGTTTTCGTACACTAACCTGTCCCCTAAACCGTCCTCGTCCCCTAACCCTAACCCTAACCATCACCATAACCATAACACTTACCCGAAGCCATACCCTGACCCGTCCCCTAATCCTAACCCTTAGGCTAACACTAACCTTTACCCTAACACGTACGCTCACTTTAAACCGTTGTCGTACCCTAACCTGTCCCCTAAATCGTCCCCGTCCCTTAACCCTAACCCTAACCCTAAACCTAACCCTTACCCGAAGCCTTAACCTAACCCGTCCCCTAATCCTAATCCGTAAGCTAACACTAACCCGTACCCTAACATGTACGCTCACCCTAAACCGTTGTCGTACCCTAACCTGTCCCCTCAACCGTCCCCGTCCCCGTCCCCTAACCCTAACCCTAACCCTGTCCCTAACCCTTATCCGAAGCCTTAACCTAACCCGTCCCCTAATCCTAACCCGTACGCTAACACTAACCCATACCCTAACATGTACGCTCACCCTAAACCGTTGTCGTACCCTAACCTGTCCCCTAAATCGTCCCCGTCCCCTAACCCTAACCCTAACCCTAATCCTAAACCTAACACGTACCCGAAGCCTTAACTAACCCGTCCCCTAATCCTAATCCGTACGCTAACAGTAACCTGTACCCTAACACGTACACACACCCTAAACCATTTTCGTAACGTAACCTGTCCCCTAAACCGTCTCCGTCCACTAACCCTAACCCTAACACTTAACCCTAACCCTAAACCTTACCCGAAGCCTTACCCTAACCCGTCACCTAATCCTAACCCGTACGCTAACACTAACCCGTACCCCAACACGTGCGCTCACCCTAAACCGTTGTCATACCCTAATTGTCCCCTAAACCGTCCCCGTCCCCTAACCTTAACCCTAACCCTAACCCTAACACTTACCCAAAGCCTTACCCTAAGCAGTCCCCTAATCTTAACCCGTACGCTAACACTAACCTGTACCCTAACACGTACGCTAACCCTAAACCGTTCTCGTACCCTAATCTGTCCGCTAAACCATCCCCATCCCCTAACCATAACCCTAACCCTAACCCTAACACTAACACTTACCCGAAGCCTTACCCTAACCCGTCCCCTAATCCTAACGCGTACGCTAACACTAACCCGTACCCTAATACCTACGCTCACCCTAAACCGTTGTCGTACCCTAACTTGTCCCCTAACCCGTCCCCATCCCATAACCCTAACCCTACCCTAACCCTAAACCTAACCCTTACCCGAACCCTTAACCTAACCCGTTCCCTAATCCTAATCCGTACGCAAACACTAACCCATACCCTAACACGTACACTCACCCTAAACCGTTTTCGTACCCTAACCTGTCCCCTAAACCGTCCTCGTCCCCTAAACCTAACCCTAACCCTAACCCTAACCATAACCATACCACTTACCTGAAGCCTTACCCTGACCCGTCCCCTAATCCTAACCCTTACGCTAACACTAACCTTTACCCTAACACGTACGCTCACCCTAAACCGTTGTCGTACCCTAACCTGTCCCCTAAACCGTCCTCGTCCCCTAACCCTAACCCTAACCATAACCATAACCATAACACTTACCCGAAGCCTTACCCTGACCCGTCCCCTAATCCTAAACCTTAGGCTAACACTAACCTTTACCCTAACACGTACGCTCACTTTAAAACGTTGTCGTACCCTAACCTGTCCCCTAAATCGTCCCCGTCCCTTAACCCTAACCCTAACCCTAAACCTAACCCTTACCCGAAGCCTTAACCTAACCCGTCTCGTAATCCTAATCCGTAAGCTAACACTAACCCGTACCCTAACACGTACGCTCACCCTAAACCGTTGTCGTACCCTAACCTGTCCCCTAAACCGTCCCCGTCCCCGTCCCCTAACCCTAACCCTAACCCTATCCCTAACCCTTATCCGAAGCCTTAACCTAACACGTCCCTTAATCCTAACCCGTACGCTAACACTAACCCATACCCTAACATGTACGCTCACCCTAAACCGTTGTCGTACCCTAACCTGTCCCCTAAATCGTCCCCGTCCCCTAACCCTAACCCTAACCCTAATCCTAAACCTAACACGTACCCGAAGACTTAACTACCCCGTCCCCTAATCCTAATCCGTACGCTAACAGTAACCTGTACCCTAACACGTACACACACCCTAAACCATTTTCGTAACGTAACCTGTCCCCTAAACCGTCCCCGTCCCCTAACCCTAACCCTAACACTTAACCCTAACCCTAAACCTTACCCGAAGCCTTACCCTAACCCGTCACCTAATCCTAACCCGTACGCTAACACTAACCCGTACCCAAACGCGTGCGCTCACCCTAAACCGTTGTCATACCCTAATTGTCCCCTAAACCGTCCCCGTCCCCTAACCTTAACCCTAACCCTAACCCTAACACTTACCCAAAGCCTTACCCTAAGCAGTCCCCTAATCTTAACCCGTACGCTAACACTAACCTGTACCCTAACACGTATGCTCACCCTAAACCGTTCTCGTACCCTAATCTGTCCGCTAAACCATCCCCATCCCCTAACCATAACCCTAACCCTAACCCTAACACTAACACTTACCCGAAGCCTTACCCTAACTCGTCCCCTAATCCTAACCCGTACGCTAACACTAACCCGTACCCTAATACGTACGCTCACCCTAAACCGTTGTCGTACCCTAACTTGTCCCCTAACCCGTCCCCATCCCATAACCCTAACCCTACCCTAACCCTAAACCTAACCCTTACCCGAACCCTTAACCTAACCCGTTCCCTAATCCTAATCCGTACGCAAACACTAACCCATACCCTAACACGTACACTCACCCTAAACCGTTTTCGTACCCTAACCTGTCCCCTAAACCGTCCTCGTCCCCTAACCCTAACCCTAACCCTAACCATAACCATACCACTTACCCGAAGCCTTACCCTGACCCGTCCCCTAATCCTAACCCTTACGCTAACACTAACCTTTACCCTAACACGTACGCTCACCCTAAACCGTTGTCGTAGCCTAACCTGTCCCCTAAACCGTCCCCATCCCTTAATCCTAACCCTAACCCTAAACCTAACCCTTACCCGAAGCCTTAACCTAACCCGTCCCCTAATCCTAATCCTTAAGCTAACACTAACCCGTACCCTAACACGTACGCTCACCCTAAAACGTTGTCGTACCCTAACCTGTCCCCTAAACTGTCCCCGTCCCCTAACCCTAACCCTAACCCTACCCCTATCCCTAACCCTTATCTGAAGCCTTAACCTAACCCGTCCCCTAATCCTTACCCGTACGCTAACACTAACACGTACCCAAACACGTACGCTCACCCTAATCCGTTGTCGTACCCTAACCTGTCCCCTAAACCGTCCCCGTCCCCTAACCCTAACCCTAACCCTAACCCTAAACCTAACCCTTACCGGAAGCCTTAACCTAACCCGTCCCCTAATCCTAATCCGTATGCTAACAATAAACCGTACCCTAACACGTATGCTCACCCTAAACCGTTGTCCTACCCTAACCTGTCCTCTAAACCGTCCCCATCCCCTAACCCTAACCCTAACACTTAACCCTAACCCTAACCCTTACCCGAAGCCTTACCCTAACCCGTCCCCTAATCCTAACCCGTACGCCAACACTAACCAGTACCCTAACACGTACACTCACCCTAAACCGTGGTTGTACCCTAATTGTCCCCTAAACCATCCCCGTCCCCTAACACTAACCGTAACCCTAACCCTACCCTAACCCTTACCCGAAGCCTTACACTAACCCGTCCCCTAATCCTAACTCGTACGCTAACACTAACCGTACCCTAACACGTACGCTCACCCTAAACCATTGTCGTACACTAACCTGTCCCCTAAACCGTCCCTGTCCCCGTCCCCTAACCCTAATCCTAACCCTAACCCTAACCCTAACCCTTACCCGAAGCCTTACCCTAACCCGTCCCCTAATCCTAACCCGTACGCTAACACTAATCCGTACCCTAACACGTACGCTCACCCTAAACCGTTGCCGTATCCTAACCTGTCCTCTAAACCGTCCCCGTCCCCTAACCCTAACCCTAACCCTAACCCTAACACTAACACTTACCCGAAGCCTTTCCCTAAACCGTCCCCTAATCCTAACCCGTACTCTAACACTAACCCGTACCCTAACACGTACGCTCACCCTAAACCGTTGTCGTACCCTAACCTGTCCCCTAAACCGTCCCAGTCCCCTAATCCTAACCCTAACCCTAACACTAAACCTAACCCTTATCGGAAGCCTTACCCTAACCCGTCGCCTAATCCTAATCCGTACGCTAACACTAACACGTACCCTAACACGTACACTCACCCTAAACCGTTGTCGTACCCTAATTGTCCCCTAAAGCGTCCCCGTCCCGTAACCCTAACTCTAACCCTAACCCTAACCCTAACACTTACCCGAAGCCTTACCTTAACCCGTCCCCTAATCCTAAACCGTACGCTTACACTAACCCGTACCCTAACACGTACACTCACCCTAAACCATTGTCGTACCCTAACCTGTCCCCTAAACCATCCCCGTCCCCTAACCCTAACCCTAACCCTAACCCTAACACTTACCCGAAGCCTTACACTAACCCGTCCCCTAATCCTAACCCGTACGCTAACACTAACCCGTACCTTAACACGTAAACTCACCCTAAACCGTTGTCGTACCCTAACCTGTCCCCTAAACCGTCCCCATCCCCTAACACTAACTCTAACCCTATCCCTAAACCTAACCCTTACCCGAAGCATCAACCTAACCCGTCCCTTAATCCTAATCCGTACGCTAACACTAACCCGTGCCCTAACACGTACGCTCTCCCTAAACCGTTGTCGTACCCTAACCTGTCCCCTAAACCGTCCCCATCCCCTAAACCTAACCTTAACCCTAACACTTACCCGAAGCCTTACCCTAACCCGTCCCCTAATCCTAACCCGTACGCTAACACTAACCCGTACCCTAACACGTACGCTCACCCTAAACCGTTGTCGTACGCTAAACTGTCCCCTAAACCGTCCCCGTCCTCTAACCCTAACCCTAACCCTACCCCTAACACTTAACCTTACCCGAAGCCTTAACCTAACCTGTCCCCTAATCCTAACCCGTAGCTAACACTAACACTTACCCTAACATGTACGCTCACCCTATACAGTTGTCGTATCTTAACCTGTCCCCTAAACCGTCCCCATCCCCTAAACCTAACCCTAACCCTAACCATTACCCAAAGCCTTAGCCTAACCCGTCCCCTAATGCTAACCCGTGCGCTAACACTAACCCGTACACTAACACGTACGCTCAACCTAAACCGTTGTCGTACACTAACCTGTCCCCTAAATCGTCTCTGTCCCCTAACCCGAACCCTAACCCTAACCCTATGCCTAAACCTTACCCGAAGCCTTACCCTAACCCGTACCCGAATCCTAACCCGTAGCTAACACTAACCCTTACCCTAACACGTACACTCACACTAAACGGTTGTCGTATCCTAACCTGTCCCCTAAACGGTCCCCATCCCCTAACCCTAACCGTAACACTAACCCTAACCGTTACCCGAACCCTTACCCTAACCCGTCCCCTAAACCTAACCCGTACGCTAACACTAATCTGTACCCTAACAGGTACGCTCACCCTAAAACTTTGTCATATCCAAACCTGTACCCTAAACCGTCCAAGACCCCAAACCCTAACCCTAACCCTAAACCTAACACCAAACCTTACCCGAAGCCTTAACCTAACCCTTCCCCTAATCCTAACACGTAGCTAACATTAACACTTACCCTAACACGTACGCTCACCCTATACCATTGTCGTATCCTAACCTGTCCCCTAAACCGTCCCCATCCCCTAACCCTAACCCTAACCCTAACCCTAACCCTAAACGTAACCGTTACCCAAAGCCTTACCCTAACCCGTCCCCTAATGCTAACACGTGCGCTAACACTAACCCGTACACTAACACGTACGCTCACCCTAAACCATTGTCGTACACTAACCTGTCCCCTAAACCGTCCCTGTCCCCGTCCCCTAACCCTAATCCTAACCCTAACCCTAACCCTAACCCTTACCCGAAGCCTTACACTAACCCGTCCCCTAATCCTAAACCGTACCATAACACTAACCCGTACCCTAACACGTACGCTCACCCTAAACCGTTGTCGTTCCCTAAACTGTCCCCTAAACCGTCCCAGTCCCCTAACCCTAACCCTAAACCTAACCCTAAACCTAACCATTACCCGAAGCCTTACCCTAACCCGTCCCCTAATACTAATTCGTACGCTAACACTAACCCGTACCCTAACACGTACGCTCACCCTAAACCGATGTCGTACCACAACCTGTCCCCTAAACCGTCCCCGTCCCCTAACCCTAACCCTAACCCTAAACGTAAACTTTACCCGAACCCTTACCCTAACCCGTCCCCTAATCCTAACCCGTACGCTAACACTAATCTGTACCCTAACACGTACCCTAAACCTAAACCGTTGTCGTACCCTAACCTGTCCCCTAAACCGTCCCAGTCCCAAAACCCTAACCGTAACACTAACACTAAACCTTACCCGAAGCCTTAACCTAACCCGTCCCCTAATCCTAACCCGTAGCTAACACTAACACTTACCCTAACACATACGCTCACCCTATACAGTTGTTGTATCTTAACCTGTCCCCTAAACCGTCCCCATCCCCTAACCCTAACCCTAACCCTAATCCTAACCCTTACCCAAAGCCTTACCCTAACCCGTCCCCTAATGCTAATCCGTGCGCTAACACTAACCCGTACACTAACACGTACGCTCACCCTAAACCGTTGTCGTACACTAACCTGTCCCCTAAACCGTCCCCTAACCCTAACCCTAACCCTAACCCTAACCCTAACCCTTACCCAAAGCCTTACCCTAGCCCGTCCCCTAATCCTAACCCGTACGCTAACACTAACCCGTACCCTAACACGTACGCTCACCCTAAACCGTTGTCATACTGTAAACTGTCTCCTAAACCGTCCCCGTACCCTAACCCTAACACTAACCCTAACCCTAACCCTAACACTTACCCGAAGCCTTACCCTAACCCGTCCCCTAATCCTAACCCGTACGAGAACGCTAACCCACACCCTAACACGTACGCTCACCCTAAACCATTGTCGTACCCTAACCTGTCCCCTATACCGTCCCCGTCCCCTAACCCTAACCCTAACCCTAAACCTAACACTTACCCGAAGCCTTAACCTAACCCGTCCCCTAATCCTAATCCGTATACTAAGACTAATCCATACCCTAACACGTACGCTCAACCTAAACCGTTGTCGTACCCTAACCTGTCCTCTAAACCGTCCCCGTCCCCTAACACTAACCCTAACACTTAACCTTAACCGTAACCCTTACCCGAAGCCTTACCCTAACCCGTCCTTAATCCTAATCCGTACGCTAACACTAACCCATACCCTAACACGTACACTCACCCTAAACCGTTGTCGTACCCTAACCTGTCCCCTAAACCGTCCCCGTCCCCGTCCCCTAACCCTAACCCTAACCCTTACCCGAAGCCTTACACTAACACGTCCCCTAATCCTAACCCGTATGCTAACACTAACCCGTACCCTAACACGTACGCTCACCCTAAACCTTTCTCGTACCCTATCGTGTCCCCTAAACCGTCCCCGTCCCCTAGCCCTAACCCTAAACCTAACCCTAACACTTACCCGAAGCCTTACCCTAACCCGTCACCTAATCCTAAACCGTACGCTAACACTAATCCGTACGCTAACACGTACGCTCACCCTAAACTGTTGTCGTACTCTAACTTGTCCCCTAAACCGTCCCCGTCCCCTAACCCTAACCCTAACCCTAACCTTAACCCTTACCCGAAGCCTTACCCTAAACCGCCCCCTAATCCTAACCCGTAGCTAACACTAACCCTTACCCTAACACGTACACTCACCCTAAACCGTTGTCGTATCCTAACCTGTCCCCTAAACCGTCCCCATCCCCTAACCCTAACCCTAACCCTAACCCTAACCGTTACCCGAAACCTTAACCTAAACGGTCCCCTAATCCTAACACGTACGCTAACACTATTGGGTACCCTAATACGTACGCTCACCCTAAACCGTTGTCGTACCCCAACCTGTCCCCTAAACCGTCCCAGTCCCCAAACCCTAAACCTAACCCTAACCTTAACCCTAACCCTTACCCGAAGCTTTACCCTAACCCAACCACTAATCCTAACCCGTAGCTAACACTAACCCTTACCGTAACACCTACACTCACCCTAAATCGTTGTCGTATCCTAAACTTTCCCCTAAACCGTCCCCATCCCCTAACCCTAACCCTAAACTTAACCCTAATCCTAACCCTTACCTGAAGCCTTACTCTAACCCGTCCCCTAATCCTAACCCGTACGCTAACACTAAACAGTACCCTAACACGTACGCTCACCGTAAACCGTTGTCGTAACCTAACCAGTCCCCTAAACCGTCCCTGTCCCCTAACCCTAACCCTAACCCTAACCCTAAACCTAACCCTTACACGAAGCCTTAACCTAACCCGTCCCCTAACCCTAATCCGTACGCTAAAACTTACCCGTACCTTAACACGTACGCTCACCCTAAAAGGTTGTCGTGCCCTAACCTGTCCCCTAAACCGTCCCCGTCCCATAAACCTATCCGTAACCCTTAACCATAACCCTAACACTTACCCGAAGCCCTACCCTAACCCATCCCCTAATTCTAATTCGTATGCTAACACTAACCCGTACCCTAACACGTACGCTCACCCTAAATCGTTGTCATACACTAACCTGTCCCCTAAACCGTCCCCGTCCCCTAACACTAACCCTAACACTAACCCTAACCCTAACACTTACCCGAAGCCTTACCCTAACCCGTCCCCTAATCCTAAACCGTACGCTAACACTAACCCGTACGCTAACACGTACGCTCACCCTAAACCATTGTCGTACCCTAACTTGTCCCCTAAACCGTCCCCATCCCCGTCCCCTAACCCTAACCCTAACCCTAACATTTACCCGAAGCCATACACTAACCCGTCCCCTAATCCTAAACCGTACGCTAACACTAACCCATACCTTAACACGTACACTCACCCTAAACCGTTGTCGTACCCTAACCTGTCCCCTAAACCGTCCCCATCCCCTAACCCTAACCCTAACCCTAAACCTAACCCTTACACGAAGCCTCAACCAAACCCGTCCCCTAACCCTAATCCGTACGCTAACACTAACCTGTACCCTAACAAGTACGCTCACCCTAAACCGTTGTCGTACCCTAACCTGTCCCCTAAACCGTCCCTGTCCCCTACACCTAACCCTAACCCTAAAACTTACCCGAAGCCTTACCCTAACCCGTCCCCTAATCCTAATCCGTACGCTAAAACTAACCCGTACCCTAACACGTACACTCACCCTAAACGGTTGTCGTATCCTAACCTGTCCCCTAAACCGTCCCTATCCCCTAACCCTAACCCTAACTGTAACCCTAACCCTAACCGTTACCCGAACCTTTACCCTAAGTCGTCCCCTAATCCTAACCCGTACGCTAACACTAATCTGTACCCTAACAGGTACGCTTACCCTAAAACGTTGTCGTACCCTAACCTGTCCCCTAAACCGTCCTCGTCCCCTAACCCTAACCCTAAGCCTAACCATAACCATAACACTTACCCGAAGCCTTACCCTAACCCGTCCCCTAATCGTAAACCTTACGCTAACACTAACTTTTACCCTAACACGTACGCTCACCCTAAACCGTTTTCGTACCCTAACCTGTCCCCTAAACCGTCCCCGTCCCTTAACCCTAACCCTAACCCTAAACCTAACCCTTACCCGAAGCCTTAACCTAACCCGTCCCCTAATCCTAATCCGTACGCTAACACTAACGCGTATCCTAACACGTACGCTCACACTAAACCGTTGTCGTAGCCTAACCTGTCCCCTAAACCGTCCCCATCCCCTAACCCTAACCCTAACCCTAATCCTAAACCTAACACTTACCCGAAGCCTTAACTACCCCGTCACCTAATCCTAATCCGTACGCTAACAGTAACCCGTACCCTAACACGAACACACACCCTAAACCATTTTCGTAACATAACCTGTCCCCTAAACCGTCCCCGTCCCCTAACCCTAACCCTAACACTTAACCCTAACCCTAAAACTTACCCGAAGCCTTACCCTAACCCGTCACCTAATCCTAACCCGTACGCTAACACTAACACGTACCCAAACACGTGCGCTCACCCTAAACCGTTGTCATACCATAATTGTCCCCTAAACAGTCCCCGTCGCCTAACCTTAACCCTAACCCTAACCATAACCCTTACCCAAAGCCTTACCCTAACCCTTCCCCTAATCCTAACCCGAACGCTAACACTAACCCGTACCCTAACACGTACGCTCACCCTAAACTGTTGTCATACCCTAAACTCTCCCCTAACCCGTCCCCATCCCCTAACCCTAACCTTACCCTAACCCTAAACCTAACCCTTACCCGAAACCTTAACCTAACCCGTCCCCTAATCCTAATCCGTATGCAAACACTAACCCATACCCTAACACGTACGCTCACCCTAAACCGTTGTCGTACCCTAACCTGTCCCCTAAACCGTCCCCGTCCCCTAACCCTAACCCTAACCCTACCCCTATCCCTAACCCTTATCCGAAGCCTTAACCTAACCCGTCCCCTAATCCTAACCCGTACGCTAACACTAACCCGTACCCTAACACGTACGCTCACCCTAAACCGTTGTCGTACCCTAACCTGTCCCCTAAACCGTCCCCGTCCCCTAACCCTAACCCTAATCCTACCCCTATCCCTAACCCTTATCCGAAGCCTTAACTACCCCGTCCCCTAATCCTAATCCGTACGCTAACAGTAACCCGTACCCTATCACGTACACACACCCTAAACCATTTTCGTAACGTAACCTGTCCCCTAAACCGTCCCCGTCCCCTAACCCTAACCCTAACACTTATCCCTAACCCTAAACCTTACCCGAAGCCTTACCCTAACCCGTCACCTAATCCTAAGCCTTATGCTAACACTAACCTTTACCCTAACACGTACGCTCACCCTAAACCGTTGTTGTACCCTAACCTGTCCCCTAAACCGTCCCCATCCCTTAACCCTAACCCTAACCCTAAACCTAACCCTTACCCGAAGCCTTAACCTAACCCGTCCCCTAATCCTAATCCTTAAGCTAACACTAACCCTTACCCTAACACGTACGCTCACCCTAAACCGTTGTCGTACCCTAACCTGTCCCCTAAACCGTCCCCGTCCCCTAACCCTAACCCTAACCCTACCCCTATCCCTAACCCTTATCCGAAGCCTTAACTACCCCGTCCCCTAATCCTAATCCGTACGCTAACAGTAACCCGTATCCTATCACGTACACACACCCTAAACCATTTTCGTAACGTAACCTGTCCCCTAAACCGTCCCCGTCCCCTAACCCTAACCCTAACACTTAACCCTAACCCTAAACCTTACCCGAAGCCTTACCCTAACCCGTCACCTAATCCTAACCCGTACGCTAACACTAACCCGTACCCAAACACGTACGCTCACCCTAAACCGTTGTCGTACCCTAACCTGTCCCGTAACCCGTCCCCATCACCTAAACCTAACCCTACACTAACCCTAAACCTAACACTTACCCGAACCCTTAACCTAACCCGTCCCCTAATCCTAATCCGTATGCAAACACTAACCCGTACCCTAACACGTACACTCACCCTAAACCGTTGTCGTACCGTAACCTGTCCCCTAAACTGTCCCCATCCCTTAATCCTAACCCTAACCCTAAACCTAACCTTTACCCGAACCCTTAACCTAACCCGTCTCCTAATCCTAATCCGTAAGCTAACACTAACCCGTACCCTAACACGTACGCTCACCCTAAACCGTTGTCGTACACTAACCTGTCCCCTAAACCGTCCCCGTCCCCTAACCCTAACCCTAACCCTAACCCTATCCCTAACACTTATCCGAAGCCTTAACCTAACCCGTCCCCTAATCCTAACCCGTACGCTAACACTATCCCGTACCCTACCACGTACGCTCACCCTAAACCGTTGTCGTACCCTAACCTGTCCCCTAAATCGTCCCCGTCCCCTAACCCTAACCCTAACCCTAATCCTAAACCTAACACTTACCGGAAGCCTTAACTACCCCGTCCCCTAATCCTAAACCGTACGCTAACAGTAACCCGTACCCTAACACGTACACACACCCTAAACCATTTTCGTAACATAACCTGTCCCCTAAACCGTCCCCGTCCCCTAACCCTAACCCTAACACTTAACCCTAACCCTAAACCTTGCCCGAAGCCTTACCCTAACCCGTCACCTAATCCTAACCCGCACGCTAACACTAACCCGTACCCAAACACGTGCGCTCACCCTAAACCGTTGTCATACCCTAATTGTCCCCTAAACCGTCCCTGTCCCCTATCGTTAACCCTAACCCTAACCCTAACCCTTACCCAAAGCCTTACCCTAAGCAGTCCCCTAATCTTAACCCGTACGCTAACACTAACCCGTACCCTAACACGTACGCTCACCCTAAATCGTTCTCGTACCCTAATCTGTCCCCTAAACCGTCCCCGTCCCCTAACCCTAACCCTAACCCTAACACTAACACTAACAGTTACCCGGAGCCTTACCCTAACCTGTCCCCTAAACCTAACTCGTACGCTAACACTAACCCGTACCCTAACACGTACGCACACCCTAAACTGTTGTCGTACCCTAAACTGTCCCCTAACCCGTCCCCATCCCCTAACCCTAATCCTACCCTAACCTTAAACCTAACCCTTACCCGAACCCTTAACCTAACCCGTCCCCTAATCCTAATCCGTACGCAAACACTAACCCGTACCCTAACACGTACACTCACCCTAAACCGTTTTCGTACCCTAACCTGTCCCCTAAACCGTCCTCGTCCCCTAACCCTAACCCTAACCATAACCATAACCATAACACTTACCCGAAGCCTTACCCTAACCCGTCCCCTAATCCTAACCCGTAGGCTAACACTAACCTTTACCCTAACACGTACGCTCACCCTAAACCGTTGTCGTACCCTAACCTGTCCCCTAAATCGTCCCCGTCCTTTAACCCTAACCCTAACCCTAAACCTAACCCTTACCCGAAGCCTTAACCTAACCCGTCTCCTAATCCTAATCCGTAAGCTAACACTAACCCGTACCCTAACACGTACGCTCACCCTAAACCGTTGTCGTACCCTAACCTGTCCCCTAAACCGTCCCCGTCCCCGTCCCCTAACCCTAACCCTAACCCTATCCCTAACCCTTATCCGAAGCCTTAACCTAACCCGTCCCCTAATCCTAACCCGTACGCTAACACTAACCCATACCCTAACATGTACGCTCACCCTAAACCGCTGTCGTACCCTAACCTGTCCCCTAAATCGTCCCCGTCCCCTAACCCTAACCCTAACCCTAATCCTAAACCTAACACGTACCCGAAGCCTTAACTACCCCGTCCCCTAATCCTAATCCGTACGCTAACAGTAACCTGTACCCTAACACGTACACACACCCTAAACCATTTTCGTAACGTAACCTGTCCCCTAAACCGTCCCCGTCCCCTAACCCTAACCCTAACACTTAACCCTAACCCTAAACCTTACCCGAAGCCTTACCCTAACCCGTCACCTAATCCTAACCCGTACGCTAACACTAACCCGTACCCAAACACGTGCGCTCACCCTAAACCGTGGTCATACCCTAATTGTCCCCTAAACCGTCCCCGTCCCCTAACCTTAACCCTAACCCTAACCCTAACACTTACCCAAAGCCTTACCCTAAGCAGTCCCCTAATCTTAACCCGTACGCTAACACTAACCTGTACCCTAACACGTACGCTCACCCTAAACCGTTCTCGTACCCTAATCTGTCCGCTAAACCATCCCCATCCCCTAACCATAACCCTAACCCTAACCCTAACACTAACACTTCCCCGAAGCCTTACCCTAACCCGTCCCCTAATCCTAACCCGTACGCTAACACTAACCCGTACCCTAATACGTACGCTCACCCTAAACCGTTGTCGTACCCTAACCTGTCCCCTAACCCGTCCCCATCCCATAACCCTAACCCTACCCTAACCCTAAACCTAACCCTTACCCGAACCCTTAACCTAACCCGTTCCCTAATCCTAATCCGTACGCAAACACTAACCCATACCCTAACACGTACACACACCCTAAACCGTTTTCGTACCCTAACCTGTCCCCTAAACCGTCCTCGTCCCCTAACCCTAACCCTAACCCTAACCATAACCATACCACTTACCCGAAGCCTTACCCTGACCCGTCCCCTAATCCTAACCCTTACGCTAACACTAAACTTTACCCTAACATGTACGCTCACCCTAAACCGTTGTCGTACCCTAACCTGTCCCCTAAACCGTCGCTGTCCCTTAACCCTAACCCTAACCCTAAACCTAACCCTTACCCGAAGCCTTAACCTAACCCGTCCCCTAATCCTAATCCGTAAGCTAACACTAACCTGTACCCTAACACGTACGCTTACCCTAAACCGTTCTCGTACCCTAACCTGTCCCCTAAACTGTCCCCGTCCCCTAACCCTAACCCTAACCCTAACCCTTTCCCTAACCCTTATCCGAAGCCTTACCCAAACCCGTCACCTAATCCTAACCCGTACGCTAACACTAACCCGTACCCAAACACGTACGCTCACCCTAAACCGTTGTCGTACCCTAACCTGTCCCCTAACCTGTCCCCATCCCGTAACCCTAACCCTACCCTAACCCTAAACCTAACCCTTACCCGAAACCTTAACCTAACCCATCCCCTAACCCTAATCCGTACGCAAACACTAACCCGTACCCTAACACGTACACTCACCCTAAACCGTTTTCGTACCCTAACCTGTCCGCTAAACCGTCCTCGTCCCCTAACCCTAAGCCTAAGCCTAACCATAACCATAACACTTACCCGAAGCCTTACCCTAACCCGTCCCCTAATCGTAAACCTTACGCTAACATTAACTTTTACCCTAACACGTACGCTCACCCTAAACCGTTTTCGTACCCTAACCTGTCCCCTAAACCGTCCCCGTCCCTTAACCCTAACCCTAAACCTAAACCTAACCCTTACCCGAAGCCTTAACCTAACCTGTCCCCTAATCCTAATCCGTAAGCTAACACTAACCCGTACCCTAACACGTACGCTCACCCTAAACCGTTGTCGTACCCTAACCTGTCCCCTAAATCGTCCCCGTGCACTAACCCTAACCCTAACCCTAATCCTAAACCTAACACTTACCCGAAGCCTTAACTACCCCGTCCCCTAATCCTAATCCGTATGCTAACAGTTACCCGTACCCTAACATGTACACACACCCTAAACCATTTTCGTAATGTAACCTGTCCCCTAAACCGTCCCCATCCCCTAACCCTAACCCTAACACTTAACCCTAACCCTAAACCTTACCCGAATCTTAACCCTAACCCGTCACCTAATCCTAACCCGTACGCTAACACTAACCCGTACCGTAACACGTACGCTCACCCTAAACCGTTGTCGTACCCTAACCTGTCCCCTAAACCGTCCCCGTCCCCTAATTCTAACCCTAACCCTACCCCTATCCCTAACCCTTATCCGAAGCCTTAACTACCCCGTCCCCTAATCCTAATCCGTATGCAAACACTAACCCGTACCCTAACACGTACACTCACCCTAAACCGTTTTCGTACACTAACCTGTCCCCTAAACCGTCCTCGACCCCTAACCCTAACCCTAACCATAACCATAACCATAACACTTATCCGAAGCCTTACCCTAACTCGTCCCCTAATCCTAACCCTTGCGCTAACACTAACCTTAACCCTAACACGTACGCTCACCCTAAACCGTTGTCGTACCCTAACCTGTCCCCTAAACCGTCCCCATCCCTTAACCCTAACCCTAACCCTAAACCTAACCTTTACCCGAACCCTTAACCTAACCCGTCCCCTAATCCTAATCCGTAAGCTAACACTAACCCGTACCCTAACACGTACGCTCACCCTAAACCGTTGTCGTACCCTAACCTGTCCCCTAAACCGTCCCCGTCCCCTAACCCTAACCCTAACCCTAACCCTATCCCTAACACTTATCCGAAGCCTTAACCTAACCCGTCCCCTAATCCTAACCCGTACGCTAACACTAACCCGTACCCTAACACGTACGCTCACCCTAAACCGTTGTCGTACCCTAACCTGTCCCCTAAATCGTCCCCGTCCCCTAACCCTAACCCTAACCCTAATCCTAAACCTAACACTTACCGGAAGCCTTAACTACCCCGTCCCCTAATCCTAAACCGTACGCTAACAGTAACCCGTACCCTAACACGTACACACACCCTAAACCATTTTCGTAACGTAACCTGTCCCCTAAACCGTCCCCGTCCCCTAACCCTAACCCTAACACTTAACCATAACCCTAAACCTTGCCCGAAGCCTTACCCTAACCCGTCACCTAATCCTAACCCGCACGCTAACACTAACCCGTACCCAAACACGTGCGCTCACCCTAAACCGTTGTCATACCCTAATTGTCCCCTAAACCGTCCCGGTCCCCTAACGTTAACCCTAACCCTAACCCTAACCCTTACCCAAAGCCTTACCCTAAGCAGTCCCCTAATCTTAACCCGTACGCTAACACTAACCCGTACCCTAACACGTACGCTCACCCTAAACTGTTGTCGTAACCTAAACTGTCCCCTAACCCGTCCCCATCCCCTAACCCTAACCCTACCCTAACCTTAAACCTAATCCTTACCCGAACCCTTAACCTAACCCGTCCCCTAATCCTAATCCGTACGCAAACACTAACCCGTACCCTAACAGGTACACTCACCCTAAACCGTTTTCGTACCCTAACCTGTCCCCTAAACCGTCCTCGTCCCCTAACCCTAACCCTAACCATAACCATAACCATAACACTTACCCGAAGCCTTACCCTAACCCGTCCCCTAATCCTAACCCTTAGGCTAAAACTAAACTTTACCCTAACACGTACGCTCACCCTAAACCGTTGTCTTACCCTAACCTGTCCCCTAAACCGTCCCCGTCCCTTAACCCTAACCCTAACCCTAAACCTAACCCTTACCCGAAGCCTTAACCTAACCCGTCCCCTAATCCTAATCTGTAAGCTAACACTAACCCGTACCCTAACACGTACGCTCACCCTAAACCGTTGTCGTACCCTAACCTGTCCCCTAAACCGTCCCCGTCCCCGTCCAATAACCCTAACCCTAACCCTATCCCTAACCCTTATCCGAAGCCTTAACCTAACCTGTCCCCTAATCCTAACCCGTACGCTAACACTAACCCATACCCTAACATGTACGCTCACCCTAAACCGTTGTCGTACCCTAACCTGTCCCCTAAATCGTCCCCGTCCCCTAACACTAACCCTAACCCTAATCCTAAACCTAACACGTACCCGAAGCCTTAACTACCCCGTCCCCTAATCCTAATCCGTACGCTAACAGTAACCTGTACCCTAACACGTACACACACCCTAAACCATTTTCGTAACGTAACCTGTCCCCTAAACCGTCCCCGTCCCCTAACCCTAACCCTAACACTTAACCCTAACCCTAAACCTTACCCGAAGCCTTACCCTAACCCGTCACCTAATCCTAACCGTACGCTAACACTAACCCGTACCCAAACACGTGCGCTCACCCTAAACCGTTGTCATACCCTAATTGTCCCCTAAACCGTCCCTGTCCCCTAACCTTAACCCTAACCCTAACCCTAACACTTACCCAAAGCCTTACCCTAAGCAGTCCACTAATCTTAACCCGTACACTAACACTAACCCGTACCCTAATACGTACGCTCACCCTAAACCGTGGTCGTACCCTAACCTCTCCCCTAACCCGTCCCCAGCCCGTAACCCTAACCCTACCCTAACCCTAAACCTAACCCTTACCCGAACCCTTAACCTAACCCGTTCCCTAATCCTAATCCGTACGCAAACACTAACCCATACCCTAACACGTACACTCACCCTAAACCGTTTTCGTACCCTAACCTGTCCCCTAAACCGTCCTCGTCCCCTAAACCTAACCCTAACCCTAACCATAACCATACCACTTACCCGAAACCTTACCCTGACCCGTCCCCTAATCCTAACCCTTACGCTAACACTAACCTTTACCCTAACACGTACGCTCACCCTAAACCGTTGTCGTACCCTAACCTGTCCCCTAAACCGTCCCCATCCCTTAACCCTAACCCTAACCCTAAACCTAACCCTTACCCGAAGCCTTAACCTAATCCGTCCCCTAATCCTAATCCTTAAGCTAACACTAACCCGTACCCTAACACGTACGCTCACCCTAAACCGTTGTCGTACCCTAACCTGTCCCCTAAACCGTCCCCGTCCCCTAACCCTAACCCTAACCCTACCGCTATCCCTAACCCTTATCCGAAGCCTTAACCTAACCCGTCCCCTAATCCTAACCCGTACGCTAACACTAACCGGTACCCTAACACGTACGCTCACCCTAAACCGTTGTCGTACCCTAACCTGTCCCCTAAACCGTCCCCGTCCCCTAACCCTAACCCTAACCGTACCCCATCCCTAACCCTTATCCGAAGCCTTAACTACCCCGTCCCCTAATCCTAATCCGTACGCTAACAGTAACCCGTACCCTATCACGTACACACACCCTAAACCATTTTCGTAACGTAACCTGTCCCCTAAACCGTCCCCGTCCCCTAACCCTAACCCTAACACTTAACCCTAACCCTAAACCTTACCCGAATCCTTACCCTAACCCGTCACCTAATCCTAACCCGTACGCTAACACTAACCCGTACCCAAACACGTACGCTCACCCTAAACCGTTGTCGTACCCTAACCTGTCCCGTAACCCGTCCCCATCCCCTAACCCTAACCCTACACTATCCCTAAACCTAACACTTACCCGAACCCTTAACCTAACCCGTCCCCTAATCCTAATCCGTATGCAAACACTAACCCGTACCCTAACACGTACACTCACCCTAAACCATTTTCGTACACTAACCTGTCCCCTAAACCGTCCTCGTCCCCTAACCCTAACCCTAACCATAACCATAACCATAACACTTATCCGAAGCCTTACCCTAACTAGTCCCCTAATCCTAACCCTTACGCTAACACTAACCTTAACCCTAACACGTACGCTCACCCTAAACCGTTGTCGTACCCTAACCTGTCCCCTAAACCGTCCCCATCCCTTAACCCTAACCCTAACCCTAAACCTAACCTTTACCCGAACCCTTAACCTAACCCGTCCCCTAATCCTAATCCGTAAGCTAACACTAACCCGTACCCTAACACGTACGCTCACCCTAAACCGTTGTCGTACCCTAACCTGTCCCCTAAACCGTCCCCGTCCCCTAACCCTAACCCTAACCCTAACCCTATCCCTAACACTTATCCGAAGCCTTAACCTAACCCGTCCCCTAATCCTAACCCGTACGCTAACACTAACCGGTACCCTAACACGTACGCTCACCCTAAACCGTTGTCGTACCCTAACCTGTCCCCTAAATCGTCCCCGTCCCCTAACCCTAACCCTAACCCTAATCCTAAACCTAACACTTACCGGAAGCCTTAACTACCCCGTCCCCTAATCCTAAACCGTACGCTAACAGTAACCCGTACCCTAACACGTACACACACCCTAAACCATTTTCGTAACGTAACCTGTCCCCTAAACCGTCCCCGTCCCCTAACCCTAACCCTAACACTTAACCCTAACCCTAAACCTTGCCCGAAGCCTTACCCTAACCCGTCACCTAATCCTAACCCGCACGCTAACACTAACCCGTACCCAAACACGTGCGCTCACCCTAAACCGTTGTCATACCCTAATTGTCCCCTAAACCGTCCCGGTCCCCTAACGTTAACCCTAACCCTAACCCTAACCCTTACCCAAAGCCTTACCCTAAGCAGTCCCCTAATCTTAACCCGTACGCTAACACTAACCCGTACCCTAACACGTACGCTCACCCTAAACTGTTGTCGTAACCTAAACTGTCCCCTAACCTGTCCCCATCCCCTAACCCTAACCCTACCCTAACCTTAAACCTAATCCTTACCCGAAACCTTAACCTAACCCGTCCCCTAATCCTAATCCGTACGCAAACACTAACCCGTACCCTAACAGGTACACTCACCCTAAACCGTTTTCGTACCCTAACCTGTCCCCTAAACCGTCCTCGTCCCCTAACCCTAACCCTAACCATAACCATAACCATAACACTTACCCGAAGCCTTACCCTAACCCGTCCCCTAATCCTAACCCTTAGGCTAAAACTAAACTTTACCCTAACACGTACGCTCACCCTAAACCGTTGTCGTACCCTAACCTGTCCCCTAAACCGTCCCCGTCCCTTAACCCTAACCCTAACCCTAAACCTAACCCTTACCCGAAGCCTTAACCTAACCCGTCCCCTAATCCTAATCTGTAAGCTAACACTAACCCGTACCCTAACACGTACGCTCACCCTAAACCGTTGTCGTACCCTAACCTGTCCCCTAAACCGTCCCCGTCCCCGTCCCCTAACCCTAACCCTAACCCTATCCCTAACCCTTATCCGAAGCCTTAACCTAACCTGTCCCCTAATGCTAACCCGTACGCTAACACTAACCCATACCCTAACATGTACGCTCACCCTAAACCGTTGTCGTACCCTAACCTGTCCCCTAAATCGTCCCCATCCCCTAACCCTAACCCTAACCCTAATCCTAAACCTAGCACGTACCCGAAGCCTTAACTACCCCGTCCCCTAATCCTAATCCGTACGCTAACAGTAACCTGTACCCTAACACGTACACACACCCTAAACCATTTTCGTAACGTAACCTGTCCCCTAAACCGTCCCCGTCCCCTAACCCTAACCCTAACACTTAACCCTAACCCTAAACCTTACCCGAAGCCTTACCCTAACCCGTCACCTAATCCTAACCGTACGCTAACACTAACCCGTACCCAAACACGTGCGCTCACCCTAAACCGTTGTCATACCCTAATTGTCCCCTAAACCGTCCCCGTCCCCTAACCTTAACCCTAACCCTAACCCTAACACTTACCCAAAGCCTTACCCTAAGCAGTCCCCTAATCTTAACCCGTACACTAACACTAACCCGTACCCTAATACGTACGCTCACCCTAAACCGTGGTCGTACGCTAACCTGTCCCCTAACCCGTCCCCAGCCCGTAACCCTAACCCTACCCTAACCCTAAACCTAACCCTTACCCGAACCCTTAACCTAACCCGTTCCCTATTCCTAATCCGTACGCAAACACTAACCCATACCCTAACACGTACACTCACCCTAAACCGTTTTCGTACCCTAACCTGTCCCATAAACCGTCCTCGTCCCCTAAACCTAACCCTAACCCTAACCATAACCATACCACTTACCCGAAACCTTACCCTGACCCGTCCCCTAATCCTAACCCTTACGCTAACACTAAACTTTACCCTAACACGTACGCTCACCCTAAACCGTTGTCGTACCCTAACCTGTCCCCTAAACCGTCACCATCCCTTAACCCTAACCCTAACCCTAAACCTAACCCTTACCCGAAGCCTTAACCTAATCCGTCCCCTAATCCTAATCCTTAAGCTAACACTAACCCGTACCCTAACACGTACGCTCACCCTAAACCGTTGTCGTACCCTAACCTGTCCCCTAAACCGTCCCCGTCCCCGTCCCCTAACCCTAACCCTACCGCTATCCCTAACCCTTATCCGAAGCCTTAACCTAACCCGTCCCCTAATCCTAACCCGTACGCTAACACTAACCGGTACCCTAACACGTACGCTCACCCTAAACCGTTGTCGTACCCTAACCTGTCCCCTAAACCGTCCCCGTCCCCTAACCCTAACCCTAACCGTACCCCATCCCTAACCCTTATCCGAAGCCTTAACTACCCCGTCCCCTAATCCTAATCCGTACGCTAACAGTAACCCGTACCCTATCACGTACACACACCCTAAACCATTTTCGTAACGTAACCTGTCCCCTAAACCGTCCCCGTCCCCTAACCCTAACCCTAACACTTAACCCTAACCCTAAACCTTACCCGAATCCTTACCCTAACCCGTCACCTAATCCTAACCCGTACGCTAACACTAACCCGTACCCAAACACGTACGCTCACCCTAAACCGTTGTCGTACCCTAACCTGTCCCGTAACCCGTCCCCATCCCCTAACCCTAACCCTACACTATCCCTAAACCTAACACTTACCCGAACCCTTAACCTAACCCGTCCCCTAATCCTAATCCGTATGCAAACACTAACCCGTACCCTAACACGTACACTCACCCTAAACCGTTTTCGTACACTAACCTGTCCCCTAAACCGTCCTCGTCCCCTAACCATAACCCTAACCATAACCATAACCATAACACTTATCCGAAGCCTTACCCTAACTAGTCCCCTAATCCTAACCCTTACGCTAACACTAACCTTTACCCTAACACGTACGCTCACCCTAAACCGTTGTCGTACCCTAACCTGTCCCCTAACCCGTCCCCATCCCATAACCCTAACCCTACCCTAACCCTAAACCTAACCCTTACCCGAACCCTTAACCTAACCCGTTCCCTAATCCTAATCCGTACGCAAACACTAACCCATACCCTAACACGTACACTCACCCTAAACCGTTTTCGTACCCTAACCTGTCCCCTAAACCGTCCTCGTCCCCTAACCCTAACCCTAACCCTAACCATAACCATACCACTTACCCGAAGCCTTACCCTGACCCGTCCCCTAATCCTAACCCTTACGCTAACACTAACATTTACCCTAACACGTACGCTCACCCTAAACCATTGTTGTACCCTAACCTGTCCCCTAAACCGTCCCCGTCCCTTAACCCTAACCCTAACCCTAAACCTAACCCTTACCCGAAGCCTTAACCTAACCCGTCCCGTAATCCTAATCCGTAAGCTAACACTAACCTGTACCCTAACACGTACGCTCACCCTAAACCGTTGTCATACCCTAACCTGTCCCCTAAACCGTCCCCGTCCCCTAACCCTAACCCTAACCCTAACCCTATCCCTAACCCTTATCCGAAGCCTTACCCAAACCTGTCACCTAATCCTAACCCGTACGCTAACACTAACCCGTACCCAAACACGTACGCTCACCCTAAACCGTTGTCGTACCCTAACCTGTCCCCTAACCCGTCCCCATCACCTAACCCTAACCCTACCCTAACCCTAAACCTAACCCTTACCCGAAACCTTAACCTAACCCATCCCCTAACCCTAATCCGTACGCAAATACTAACCCGTACCCTAACACGTACACTCACCCTAAACCGTTTTCATACCCTAACCTGTCCGCTAAACCGTCCTCGTCCCCTAACCCTAACCCTAAGCCTAACGATAACCATAACACTTACCCGAAGCCTTACCCTAACCCGTCCCCTAATCGTAAACCTTACGCTAACATTAAATTTTACCCTAACACGTACGCTCACCCTAAACCGTTTTCGTACCCTAACCTGTCCCCTAAACCGTCCCCGTCCCTTAACCCTAACCCTAACCCTAAACCTAACCCTTACCCGAAGCCTTAACCTAACCTGTCCCCTAATCCTAATTCGTAAGCTAACACTAACCCGTACCCTAACACGTACGCTCACCCTAAACCGTTGTCGTACCCTAACCTGTCCCCTAAATCGTCCCCGTGCACTAACCCTAACCCTAACCCTAATCCTAAACCTAACACTTACCCGAAGCCTTAACTACCCCGTCCCCTAATCCTAATCCGTATGCTAACAGTTACCCGTACCCTAACACGTACACACACCCTAAACCATTTTTGTAATGTAACCTGTCCCCTAAACCGTCCCCGTCCCCTAACCCTAACCCTAACACTTAACCCTAACACTAAACCTTACCCGAATCCTTACCCTAACCCGTCACCTAATCCTAACCCGTACGCTAACACTAACCCGTACCCTAACACGTACGCTCACCCTAAACCGTTGTTGTACCCTAACCTGTCCCCTAAACCGTCCCCGTCCCCTAACCCTAACCCTAACCCTACCCCTATCCCTAACCCTTATCCGAAGCCTTAACTACCCCGTCCCCTAATCCTAATCCGTACGCTAACAGTAACCCGTACCCTATCACGTACACACACCCTAAACCAGTTTCGTAACGTAACCTGTCCCCTAAACCGTCCCAGTCCCCTAACCCTAACCCTAACACTTAACCCTAACCCTAAACCTTACCCGAAGCCTTACCCTAACCCGTCCCCTAATCCTAACCCGTACGCTAACACTAAACCATACCCTAACACGTACGCTAACCCTAAACCGTTGTCGTACCCTAACCTGTCCCCTAAATCGTCCCCGTCCCCTAACCCTAACCCTAATCCTAACCCTAAACCTAACCCTTACCCGAAGCCTTAACGTACCCCGTCCCCTAATCCTAATCCGTACGCTAACACTAACACGTACCCTAACACGTACACTCACCATAAACCGTTTTTGTACCCTAATCTGTCCCCTAAATATTTCCCGTCCCCTAACCCTAACCCTAACCCTAACCCTAACACTTACCTGAAGGCTTACCCTAACCCGTCCCCTAATCCTAACCCGTACGCTAATACTAACCCTTACCCTAACACGTACACTCACCCTAAACCGTTGTCGTACCCTAACCTGTCCCCTAAACCGTCCCTGTCCCCTAACGCTAACCCTAACCCTATCCCTAAACCTAAACCTTACCCGAAGCCTTAACCTTACCTGTCCCCTAATCATAAACCGTACGCTAACACTAACCCGTACACTAACACGTACGCTCAACCTAAACCGTTGTCGTACCCTAACCTGTCCCCTAAACCGTTCCCGTCCCCTAACCCTAACCCTAACCCTAACCCTAACCCTAACCCTTACCCGAAAACTTACACTAACCCGTCACCTAATCCTAACCCATACGCTAACACTAACCCTTACCCTAACACATACGCTCACACAAAACCGTTGTCGTACCCTAACCTGTCCCCTAAACCGTCCCCGTCCCCTGACCCTAACCATAACCCTAACCCTAACACCTACCCGAAGCCTTACCCTAACCCGTGCCCTAATCCTTACCCGTACAATAAGACTAACCCGTACCCTAACACGTACTTTCACACTAAACCGTTGTCGTACCCTAACCTGTCCCCTAAACCATCCCCGTCCCCTAACACTAACCCTAACCCTAACCCTAAACCTACCCTTACCCGAAGCCTTAACCTAACCCGTCCCCTAATCCTAATCCATACACTAACACTAACCCATACTCTAACACGTACGCACACCCTAAACCGATGTCGTACCCTAACCTGTCCCCTAAACCGTCCCCGTCCCCTAACCCTAACCCTAACCCTAACCCTTAACCCTAACCTTAAAACTTACCCGAAGCCTTACCCTAACCCGTCCCTACTCCTAACCCGTATGCTAACATTAAACCATACCCTAACACGTACGCTCACCCTAAACCGTTGTCGTACCCTAACCTGTCCCCTAAACCATCCCCAGCCCCGTCCCCTAACCCTAACCCTAACCCTAACCCTAACCCTTACCCGAAGCCTTACCCTAACCCGTCCCCTAATCCTAACCCGTACGCTAACACTAACACCTACCCTAACACGTACGCTCACCCTAAATCTTTCTCGTACCCTAACCTGTCCCCTAAACCGTCCCCGTCCCCTAACCCTAACCCTAACCCTAACCCTAATACTTACCCGAAGCCTTGCCCTAAACCGTCACCTAATCCTAACCAGTACGCTAACACTAACCCGTACCCTAATACGTACGCTCACCCTAAACCATTTTCGTACCCTAAACTGTCCCTAAATCGTCCCCGTCCCCTAACCCTAACCCTAAACCTAACCCTAAACCTAACCCTTACCCGAAGCCTTAACCTACCCCGTCCCCTAATCCTATTCCGTACGCTAACACTAACCCATACCCTAACACGTACACTCACCCTAAACCATTTTCGTACCCTAACCTGTCCCCTAAACCGTCCCCGTCCCCTAACCCTAACACTAACCCTAACCCTTACCCGAAGCCTTACACTAACCCGTCCCCTAATCCTAACCCGTAGCTAACACTAACCCTTACCCTAACACGTACACTCACCCTAAACCGGTGTCGTATCCTAACCTGTCCCCTAAACCGTCCCCATCCCCTAACCCTAACCGTAACCCTAACCCTAACCGTTACCCGAACCCTTACCCTAACCCTTCCCCTAATCCTAAAACGTAAGCTAACACTATTCCGTACCCTAACTCGTACGCTCACCCTAAACCGTTGTCGTACACTAACCTGTCCCCTAAACCGTCCCCGTCCCCAAACCCTAAACCTAACCCTAACCCTAACCCTAACCCTTACCCGAAGCCTTACCCTAACCCGTCCCCTAATCCTAACCTGTATCTAACACTAACCCGTACCCTAACACGTATGCTCACCCTAAACCGTTGTCGTACCCTAACCTTTCCCCTAAACCGTCACCGTACCCTAACCCTAACCCTAACCCTAAACCTAAACCTAACCCTTACCCGAAACCTTAACCTAACCCGTCCCCTAATCCTAATCCGTACACTAACACTAACCCGTTCTCTAACACGTACGCGCACCCTAAACCGTTTTCGTACCCTAACCTGTCCCCTAAACCGTCCCCGTACCATAACCCTAATCCTATCCCTTACCCGAAGCCTTAACCTAATCCGTCCGTAATCCTAACCCGTACGCTAACACTAACCCGTACCCTAACACGTACGCTCACCCTAAACCGTTGTCGTACCCTAACCTGTCCCCTAAACCGTCCCCGTCCCCGTCCCCTAACCCTAACCCTAACCCTTACCCGAAGCCTTACACTAACACGTCCCCTAATCCTAACCCGTATGCTAACACTAACCCGTACCCTAACACGTACGCTCACCCTAAATCTTTCTCGTACCCTATCGTGTCCCCTAAACCGTCCCCGTCCCCTAGCCCTAACCCTAAACCTAACCCTAACACTTACCCGAAGCCTTACCCTAACCCGTCACCTAATCCTAAACCGTACGCTAACACTAACCCGTACTCTAACACGTACGCTCACCCTAAACTGTTGTCGTACTCTAACTTGTCCCCTAAACCGTCCCCGTCCCCTAACCCTAACCCTAACACTAACCTTAACCCTTACCCGAAGCCTTACCCTAACCCGCCCCCTAATCCTAACCCGTAGCTAACACTAACCCTTACCCTAACACGTACACTCACCCTAAACCGTTGTCGTATCCTAACCTGTCCCCTAAACCGTCCCCATCCCCTAACCCTAACCCTAACCCTAACCCTAACCATTACCCGAAACCTTAACCTAAACGGTCCCCTAATCCTAACAGGTACGCTAACACTATTGGGTACCCTAACACGTACGCTCACCCTAAACAGTTGTCGTACCCCAACCTGTCCCCTAAACCGTCCCAGTCCCCAAACCCTAAACCTAACCCTAACCTTAACCCTAACACTTACCCGAAGCTTTACCCTAACCCGACCACTAATCCTAACCCGTAGCTAACACTAACCCTTACCGTAACACCTACACTCACCCTAAATCGTTGTCGTATCCTAAACTTTCCCCTAAACCGTCCCCATCCCCTAACCCTAACCCTAACCTTAACCCTAATCCTAACCCTTACGTGAAGCCTTACTCTAACCCGTCCCCTAATCCTAACCCGTACGCTAACACTAAACAGTACCCTAACACGTACGCTCACCGTAAACCGTTGTCGTACCCTAACCAGTCCCCTAAACAGTCCCTGTCCCCTAACCCTAACCCTAAACCTAACCCTAAACCTAACCCTTACACGAAGCCTTAACCTAACCCGTCCCCTAACCCTAATCCGTACGCTAAAACTTACCCGTACCTTAACACGTACGCTCACCCTAAAAGGTTGTCGTGCCCTAACCTGTCCCCTAAACCGTCCCCGTCCCCTAACCCTATCCGTAACCCTTAACCATAACCCTAACACTTACCCGAAGCCCTACCCTAACCCATCCCCTAATCCTAATTCGTATGCTAACACTAACCCGTACCCTAACACGTACGCTCACCCTAAACCGTTGTCATACACTAACCTGTCCCCTAAACCGTCCCCGTCCCCTAACCCTAACCCTAACACAAACCCTAACCCTAACACTTACCCGAAGCCTTACCCTAACCCGTCCCCTAATCCTAAACCGTACGCTAACACTAACCCGTACCCTAACACGTACGCTCACCCTAAACCATTGTCGTACCCTAACTTGTCCCCTAAACCGTCCCCATCCCCCTCCCCTAACCCTAACCCTAACCCTAACACTTACCCAAAGCCATACACTAACCCGTCCCCTAATCCTAACCCGTACGCTAACACTAACCCGTACCTTAACACGTACACTCACCCTAAACCGTTGTCGTACCCTAACCTGTCCCCTAAACCGTCCCCATCCCCTAACCATAACCCTAACCCTAACCCTAAACCTAACCCTTACACGAAGCCTCAACCAAACCCGTCCCCTAACCCTAATCTGTACGCTAACACTAACCTGTACCCTAACACTTACGCTCACCCTAAACCGTTGTCGTACCCTAACCTGTCCCCTAAACCGTCCCCGTCCCCTAAACCTAACCCTAACCCTAAAACTTACCCGAAGCCTTACCCTAACCCGTCCCCTAATCCTAATCCGTACGCTAAAACTAACCCGTACCCTAACACGTACACTCACCCAAAACGGTTGTCGTATCCTAACCTGTCCCCTAAACCGTCCCTATCCCCTAACCCTAACCCTAACTGTAACCCTAACCCTAACCGTTACCCGAACCCTTACCCTAAGCCGTCCCCTAATCCTAACCCGTACGCTAACACTAATCTGTACCCTAACAGGTACGCTCACCCTAAAACGTTCTCGTACCCTAACCTGTCCCCTAAACCGTCCCAGTCCCCAAACCCTAAACCTAACCCTAAACCTAAAACCAACACTTACCCGAAGCCTTAACCTAACCCGTCCCCTAATCCTAACCCGTAGCTAACATTAACATTTACCCTAACACGTACGCTCACCCTATACCGTTGTCGTATCTTAACCTGTCACCTAAACGGTCCCCATCCCCTAACCCTAACCCTAACCCTAACCGTTACCCAAAGCCTTACCCTAACCCGTCCCCTAATGCTAACCCGTGCGCTAACACTAACCCGTACACTAACACGTACGCTCACCCTAAACCGTTGTCGTACCCTAACCTGTCCCCTAAACCGTCCCCTAACCCTAACCCTAACCCTAACCCTAACCCTAACCCTTACCCGAAGCCTTACCCTAGCCCGTCCCCTAATCCTAACCCGTACGCTAACACTAACCCGTACCCTAACACGTACGCTCACCCTAAACCGTTGTCGTACCCTAACCTGTCCCCTAAACCGTCCCCGTCCCCTAACCCTAACACTAACCCTAACCCTAACCCTAACACTTACCCAAAGCCTTACCCTAACCCGTCCCCTAATCCTAACCCGTAGCTAACACTAACACTTACCCTAACACGTACGCTCACCCTATACAGTTGTCGTATCTTTACCTGTCCCCTAAACCGTCCCCATCCCCTAACCCTAACCCTAACCCTAACCCTAACCATTACCCAAAGCCTTACCCTAACCCGTCCCCTAATGCTAACCCGTGCGCTAACACTAAACCTTACACTAACACGTACGCTCACCCTAAACCGTTGTCGTACACTAACCTGTCCCCTAAACCGTCCCCGTCCCCTAACCCTAACCCTAACCCTAACCCTATCCCTAACCCTTAACCAAAGCCTTACCCTAACCCGTCCCCGAATCCTAACCCGTAGCTAACACTAACCCTTACCCTAACACGTACACTCACCCTAAACGGTTGTCGTATCCTAACCTGTCCCCTAAACCGTCCCCATCCCCTAACCCTAACCCTAACCGTAACCCTAACCCTAACCGTTACCCGAACCCTTACCCTAACCCGAGCCCTAATCCTAACCCGTACGCTAACAGTAATCTGTACCTTAACAGGTACGCTCAACCTAAAACGTTGTCGTAACCTAACCTGTCCCCTAAACCGTCCCAGTCCCCAAAACCTAACCCTAACCGTAAACCTAACACCAACCCTTACCCGAATCCTTAACCTAACCCGTCCCCTAATCCTAACCCGTAGCTGACATTAACACTTACCCTAACATGTACGCTCACCCTATACCGTTGTCGTATCCTAACCTGTCCCCTAAACCGTCCCCATCCCCTAACCCTAACCCTAACCCTAACCCTAATCCTAACCCTAACCCTAACCCTAACCCTTACCCGAAGCCTTACCCTAGCCCGTCCCCTAATCCTAACCTGTACGCTAACACTACCCCGTAACCTAACACGTACGCTCAACCTAAACCGTTGTCGTACGCTAACCTGTCCCCTAAACCGTCCCCATCCCCTAACCCTAACCCTAACCCTAACCCTAAACCTAAACCTTACTGGAAGCCTTAACCTAACCCGTCCCCTACTCCTAATCCGTATGCTAACACTAAACCGTACCCTAACACGTACGCTCACCCTAAACCGTTGTCCTACCCTAACCTGTCCTCTAAACCGTCCCCGTCCCCTAACCCTAACCCTAACACTTAACCCTAACCCTAACCCTTACCCGAAGCCTTACCTTAACCCGTCCCCTAATCCTAACCCGTACGCAAACACTAACCCGTACCCTAACACGTACATTCACCCTAAACCGTGGTTGTACCCTAATTGTCCCCTAAACCATCCCCGTCCCCTAACACTAACCGTAACCCTAACCCTAACCCTAACCCTTACCCGAAGCCTTACACTAACCCGTCCCCTAATCCTAACTCGTAGGCTAACACTAACCGTACCCTAACACGTACGCTCACCCTAAACCATTGTCGTACACTAACCTGTCCCCTAAACCGTCCCTGTCCCCGTCCCCTAACCCTAACCCTAACCCTAACCCTAACCCTAACCCTTACCCGAAGCCTTACCCTAACCCGTCCCCTAATCCTAACCCGTACGGTAACACTAACCCGTACCCTAACACGTACGCTCACCCAAAACCGTTGCCGTATCCTAACCTGTCCTCTAAACCGTCACCGTCCCCTAACCCTAACCCTAACCCTAACACTAACACTTACCCGAAGCCTTACACTAAACCGTCCCGTAATCATAACCCGTTCTCTAACACTAACCCGTACCCTAACACTTACGCTCACCCTAAACCGTTGTCGTACCCTAACCTGTCCCCTAAACCGTCCCAGTCCCCTAACCCTAACCGTAACCCTAACCCTAAACCTAACCCTTACCCGAAGCCTTACCATAACCCGTCTCCTAATACTAATTCGTACGCTAACACTAACCCGTACCCTAACACGTACGCTAACCCTAAACCGATGTCGTACCCAAACCTGTACCCTAAACCGTCCCTGTCCCCTAACCCTAACCCTAACACTAACCCTAAACCTAACACTTACCTGAAGCCTTACACTAACCCGTCCCCGAATCCTAACCCGTAGCTAACACTAACCCTTACCCTAACACGTACACTCACCCTAAAATGTTGTCATATCCTAACCTGTCCCCTAAATCGTCCCCATCCCCTAACCCTAATCCTAACCGTAACCCTAACACTAACCGTTACCCAAACCCTTACCCTAACCCGTCCCTTAATCCTAACCCGTATGCTAACACTAACCCGTACCCTAACACCTATGCTCACCCTAAACCGTTGTCGTACACTTACCTGTCCCCTAAACCGTCCCCGTCCCCGTCCCCTAAACCTAATCCTAACCCTAAACCTAACCCTTACCCTAAGCCTTAACCTAACCCGTCCCCTAATCCTAATCTTTATTATAACACTAACCCGTACCCTAACACGTACGCTCACCCTAAACTGTTGTCTTACCCTAACCTGTCCCCTAAACCGTCCATCTCCCCTAACCCTAACCATAACACTTAACCCAAACCCTAACCCTTACTCGAAGCCTTACCCTAACCCGTCCCCTAATCGTAACCCGTACGCTAACACTAACCCGTACCCTAACACGTACACTCATCCTAAACCGTTGCCGTACCCTAATTGTGCCCTAAACCGTCCCCGTCCCCTAACCCTAACCCTAACCCTAACCCTTACCCGAAGCCTTACCCTAACCCGTCCCCTAATCCTAACCAGTACGCTAACACTACACCATACCCGAACACGTGCGCTCACCCTAAACCATTTTCGTACCCTAACCTGTCCCCTAAACCGTCCCCGTCCCCTAACACTAACCCTAACCCTAACCCTAACCCTAACACTTAGCCGAAGCCTTACCCTAACCCGTCACCTAATCCTAACCCGTACGCTAACACTTACCCGTACCCTAACACGTACGCTCATCCTAAACAGTTGCCGTACCCCAAACTGTCCCCTAAACCGTCCCCGTCCCCTAACCCTAACCCTAACCCTAACCGTAACCCTAAAACCCGAAGCCTTACCCTAACCTGTCCCCTAATCCTAAACCGTACGGTAACACTAAACCGTACCCTAACACGTACGCTCACCCTAAACCGTTGTCGTACGCTAACATGTCACCTAACCCGTCCCATTCCCCTAAACCTAACCCTAACCCTAAACCTAAACTTAACCCTTACCCGAAGCCTTAAGCTAACCCGTCCCCTAATCCTAATCCGTACGGTAACACTAACCCGTACCCTAACATGTACACTCACCCTAAACCGTTTTCGTACACTAACCTGTCCCCTAAACCGTCCCCGTCCCCTAAATCTAACCCTAAACCTAACCCTAATCCTAACACTTACCCGAAGCCTTACCCTAACCCGTCACCTAATTCTAACCCGTACGCTATCACTAACCCGTACCCTAACACGTACGCTCACCCTAAACCGTTGTCGTACTCTAACCTGTCCCCGAAACTGTCCCCGTACCTTAACTTTAACCTTAATCCTAACCCTAAACCTAACCCTTACCCGAAGCCTTACACTAACCTGTCCCCTAATCCTAATCCGTACGCTAAAACTAACCCGTACCCTAACACGTACGCTCACCCTAAACCGTTGTCGTACCCTAACCTGTCCCCTAAACCGTCCCCATCCCCTAACCCTAACCGTAACCCTTAACCCTAACCCTAACACTTACCTGAAGCCTTACCCTAACCCGTCCCTTAATCGTAAACCATACGCTAACACTAACCCGTACCCTAACACGTACGCTCACCCAAAACCGTTGTCTTATCCAAACCTGTCCCCTTAACCGTCCCCATCCCCTAACCCTAACCCTAACCCTTACCCGAAGCCTTTCCCTAACCCGTCCCCTAATCCTAACATGTACGCTAACACTAACCCGTTCCCCGACACGTACGCTCAACCTAAACAGTTGTCGTGTCCTAACCTGTCCCCTAAACCGTCCCCATCCCGTAACCCTAACCCTAACCTTAACCCTAACACTTACCCGAAGCCTTACCCTAACCCGTCCCCTAATCCTAACCCGTAGGCTAACACTAATCCGTACCCTAACACGTACGCTCACCCTAAACCGTTGTCGTACCCTAACCTGTCCCCTAAACCGTCCCCGTCCCCTAACCCTAACCCTAACCCTAACCCTAAACCTAACCCTTACCCGAAGCCTTAAACTAACCCGTCCCTTAATCGTAATCCATACGCTAACACTAACCCGTACCCTAACACGTACGCTCACCCAAAACCGTTGTCGTATCCTAACCTGTCCCCTAAACCGTCCCCATCCCCTAAACCTAAACCTAACCCTAAACCTAACCCTAACCGTTACCCAGAGACTTACCCTAAACCGTCCCCTAATCCTAACCCGTGCCCTAACACTAAACCGTGCACTAACGTACGCTCACCCTAAACCGTTGTACACTAACCTGTCCCCTAAACCGTCCTCATCACCTAACCCTAACCCTAACACTTAACCCTAACCCTAACACTTACCCGAAGCCTTACCCTAACCCGTCCCATAATCCTAACCCGTACGCTAACAGTAACCTGTACCCTAACATGTACGCACACCCAAAAGCGTTGCCGTACCCTAACCTGTCCCCTAAACCGTCCCCGTCCCCTAACCCTAACCCTAACCCTAACCCTAACCCTAACCCTAACCCTAACACTTACCCGAAGCCTTACCCTAACCCGTCCCCTAATCCTAACCCGTATGCTAACACTGACCCGTACCCTAACACGTATGCTCACCCTAAAGTGTTGTCGTACCCTAACCTGTCCCCTAAACCGTCCCCTTCCCCGTCGCCGTCCCCTAACCCTAACCCTAACCCTAACACTTACCCGAAGCCTTACCCTAACCCGTCCCATAAACCTAACCCGTATGCTTACACTAACCCATACCCTAAAACGTACGCTGACCCTAAACCGTTGTCGTACCCTAACCTGTCCCCTAAACCGACCCCGTCCACTAACCCTAACACTAACCCTAACCCTAAACCTAAACCTTACCCGAAGCCTTAACCTAACCCGTCCCCTAATCCTAAGCCGTACGCTAACAGTAACCCGTACCCTAACACGTACACACACCCTAAACCATTTTCGTACCGTAACCTGACCCCTAAACCGTCCCCGTCCCCTAACCCTAACCCTAACCCTAACCCTAACACTTACCCGAAGCCTTACCCTAATACGTCCCCTAATCCTAACCCGTACGCTAACACTAACCCTTACCCTAACACGTACACTCACCCTAAACGGTTGTCGTACCCTAAACTGTCCCCTAAACCGTCCCCGTCCCCTAACCCTAAACCTAACCCTAACCCTAACCGTTACCCGTACCCTTACCCTAACCCGTCCCCTAATCCTTACCCGTACACTAACACTATTCCGTACCCTAACACGTACGCTCACACTAAAACGTTGTCATACCCTAACCTGTCCTCTACATCGTCCCCATCCCCAAACCCTAAACCTAACTGTAACCGTAACCCTAACCCTTACCCGAAGCCTTACCCTAACCTGTCCCCTAATCCTAACCCGTAGCTAACACTAAACCTTACCCTAACACGTACACTCACCCTAAACCGTTGTCGTATCCTAAGCTGTCCCCTACACCGTCCCCATCCCCTAACCCTAACCATAGCCCTAACCCTAAACCTAACCCTTACCCGAAGCCTTACCCTAACCCGTCCCCTAATCCTGACCCGTACGCTAACACTAACCCCTACCCTAACACCTACACTCACCCTAAACCGTTGTCGTACCTTAACCTGTCCCCTAAACCGTCCCCATCCCCTAACCCTAACCCTAACCCTCACCCTATCCCTAACCCTTATCTGAAGCCTTAACCTAACCCGTCCCCTAATCCTAAACCGTACGCTAACACTAACGCGTACCCTAACACGTACGCTCACCCTAAACCGTTATCGTACCCTAACCTGTCCCCTAAATCGTCCCCGTCCCCTAACCCTAACCCTAACGCTAATCCTAAACCTAAAACTTACCCGAAGCCTTAACTACCCGTCACCTAATCCTAATCCGTATGCTAACAGTAACACGTACCCTAACACGAACACACACCCTAAACCATTTTCGTAACTTAACCTGTCCCCTAAACCGTCCCCGTCCCCTAACCCTAACCCTAACACTTAACCCTAACCCTAAACCTTACCCGAAGCCTTACCGTAACCCGTCACCTAATCCTAACACATACGCTAACACTAACCCGTACCCAAACACGTGCGCTAACCCTAAACCGTTGTCATACCATAATTGTCCCCTAAACAGTCCCCGTCCCCTAACCTTAACCCTAACCCTAACCCTAACCCTTACCCAAAGCCTTACCCTAAGCAGTCCCCTAATCTTAACCCGTACGCTAACATTAACCCGTACCCTAACACGTACGCTCACCCTAAACCGTTCTCGTACCCTAATCTGTCCCCTAAACCGTCCCCGTCCCACAACCCTAACCCTAACCCTAACCCTAACACTAACACTTACCCGAAGCCTTACCCTAACCCGTCCCCTAATCCTAACCCGTACGCTAACACTAACCCGTACCCTAACACGTACGCTCACCCTAAACTGTTGTCGTACCCTAAACTGTCCCCTAACCCGTTCCCATCCCCTAACCCTAACCTTACCCTAACCCTAAACCTAACCCTTACCCGAACCCTTAACGTAACCCGTCCCCTAATCCTAATCAGTACGCTAACAGTAACCCGTACCCTAACACGTACACACACCCTAAACCATTTTCGTAATGTAACCTGTCCCCTAAACCGTCCCCGTCCCCTAACCCTAACCCTAACACTTAACCCTAACCCTAAACCTTACCCGAAGCCTTACCCTAACCCGTCACCTAATCCTAACCCGCACGCTAACACTAACCCGTACCCAAACACGTGCGCTCACCCTAAACCGTTGTCATACCCTAATTGTCCCCTAAACCGTCCCTGTCCCCTAACGTTAACCCTAACACTAACCCTAACCCTTACCCAAAGCCTTACCCTAAGCAGTCCCCTAATCTTAACCCGTACGCTAACACTAACCCGTACCCTAACACGTACGCTCACCCTAAATCGTTCTCGTACCCTAATCTGTCCCCTAAACCGTCCCCGTCCCCTAACCCTAACCCTAACCCTAACCCTAAGACTAACACTTACCCGGAGCCTTACCCTAACCCGTCCCCTAATCCTAACCCGTACGCTAACATTAACCCGTACCCTAACACGTACGCTCACCCTAAACTGTTGTCGTACCCTAAACTGTCCCCTAACCCGTCCCCATCCCCTAACCCTAACCCTACCCTAACCTTAAACCTAACCCTTACCCGAACACTTAACCTAACCCGTCCCCTAATAATAATCTGTACACAAACACTAACCCGTACCCTAACACGTACACTCACACTAAACCGTTTTCGTACCCTAACCTGTCCCCTAAACCGTCCTCGTCCCCTAACCCTAACCCTAACCCTAACCATAACCATACCACTTACCCGAAGCCTTACCCTGATCCGTCCCCTAATCCTAACACTTACGCTAACACTAACCTTTACCCTAACACGTACGCTCACCCTAAACCGTTGTCGTACCCTAACCTGTCCCCTAAACCGTCCCCGTCCCCTAACCCTAACCCTAACCCTAACCCTATCCCTAACCCTTATCCGAAGCCTTACCCAAACCCGTCACCTAATCCTAACCCGTACGCTAACACTAACCCGTACCCAAACACGTACGCTCACCCTAAACCGTTGTCGTACCCTAACCTGTCCCCTAACCCGTCCCCATCCCCTAACCCTAACCCTACCCTAAACCTAACCCTTACCCGAACCCTTAACCTAACCCGTCCCCTAATCCTAATCCGTACGCAAACACTAACCCGTACCCTAACACGTACACTCACCCTAAACCGTTTTCGTACCCTAACCTGTCCCCTAAACCGTCCTCGTCCCCTAACCGTAACCCTAAGCCTAACCATAACCATAACACTTACCCGAAGCCTTACCCTAACCCGTCCCCTAATCGTAAACCTTACGCTAACACTAACTTTTACCCTAACACGTACGCTCACCCTATACCGCTTTCGTACCCTAACCTGTCCCCTAAACCGTCCCTGTCCCTTAACCCTAACCCTAACCCTAAACCTAACCCTTACCCGAAGCCTTAACCTAACCTGTCCCCAATCCTAATCCGTAAGCTAACACTAACCCGTACCCTAACACGTACGCTCACCCTAAACCGTTGTCGTACCCTAACCTGTCCCCTAAATCGTCCCCGTGCACTAACCCTAACCCTAACCCTAATCCTAAACCTAACACTTACCCGAAGCCTTAACTACCCCGTCCCCTAATCCTAATCCGTACGCTAACAGTTACCCGTACCCTAACACGTACACACACCCTAAACCATTTTCTTAACGTAACCTGTCCCCTAAACCGTCCCCGTCTCCTAACCCTCACCCTAACACTTAACCCTAACCCTAAACCTTACCCGAATCCTTACCCTAACCCGTCACCTAATCCTAAACCGTACGCTAACACTAATCCGTACCCAAACACGTACGCTCACCCTAAACCGTTGTCGTACCCTAACCTGTCCCCTAACCCGTCCCCATCCCCTAACCCTAACCCTACCCTAACCCTACACCTAACCCTTACCCGAACCCTTAACCTAACCCGTCCCCTAATCCTAATCCATACGCAAACACTAACCCGTACCCTAACACGTACACTCACCCTAAACCCTTTTCGTACCCTAAACTGTCCCCTAAACCGTCCTCGTCCCCTAACCCTAACCCTAACCCTAACCATAACATTAACACTTACCCGAAGCCTTACCCTAACCCGACCCCTAATCCTAACCCTTACGCTAACACTAACCTTTACCCTAACACGTACGCTCACCCTAAACCGTTGTCGTACCCTAACCTGTCCCCTAAATCGTCCCCGTCCCTTAACCCTAACCCTAACCCTAAACCTAACACTTACCCGAAGCCTTAACCTAACCCATCCCCTAATCCTAATCCGTAGGCTAACACTAACCCGTACCCTAACACGTACGCTCACCCTAAACCGTTCTCGTACCCTAATCTGTCCCTTAAACCGTCCCCATCCCCTAACCCTAACCCTAACCCTAACACTAACACTAACACATACCCGAAGCCTTACCCTAACCCGTCCCCTAATCCTAAACCGTACGCTAACACTAACCCGTACCCTAACACGTACGCTCACCCTAAACTGTTGTCATACCCTAAACTGTCCCCTAACCCGTCCCCATCCCCTAACCCTAACCCTACCCTAACCCTAAAACTAACCCTTACCCGAACCCTTAACCTAACCCGTCCCCTAAATCTAATCCGTATGCAAACACTAACCCGTACCCTAACACGTACACTCACGCTAAACCGTTTTCGTACCCTAACCTGTCCCCTAAACCGTCCTCGTCCCCTAACCCTAACCCTAACCGTAACCATAACCATAACACTTACCCGAAGCCTTACCCTAACCCGTCCCCTAATCCTAACCCTTACGCTAACACTAACCTTTACCCTAACACGTACGCTCACCCTAAACCGTTGTCGTACCCTAACCTGTCCCCTAAACCGTCCCCGTCCCTTAACCCTAACCCTAACCCTAAACCTAACCCTTACCCGAAGCCTTAACCTAACCCGTCCCCTAATCCTAATCCGTACGCTAACACTAACGCGTATCCTAACACGTACGCTCACACTAAACCGTTGTCGTACCCTAACCTGTCCCCTAAACCGTCCCCATCCCCTAACCCTAACCCTAACCCTAATCCTAAACCTAACACTTACCCGAAGCCTTAACTACCCCGTCACCTAATCCTAATCCGTACGCTAACAGTAACCCGTACCCTAACACGAACACACACCCTAAACCATTTTCGTAACGTAACCTGTCCCCTAAACCGTCCCCGTCCCCTAACCCTAACCCTAACACTTAACCCTAACCCTAAACCTTACCCGAAGCCTTACCCTAACCCGTCACCTAATCCTAACCCGTACGCTAACACTAACCCGTACCCAAACACGTGCGCTCACCCTAAACCGTTGTCATACCATAATTGTCCCCTAAACAGTCCCCGTCGCCTAACCTTAACCCTAACCCTAACCCTAACCCTTACCCAAAGCCTTACCCTAACCCTTCCCCTAATCCTAACCCGAACGCTAACACTAACCCGTACCCTAACACGTACGCTCACCCTAAACTGTTGTCATACCCTAAACTGTCCCCTAACCCGTCCCCATCTCCTAACCCTAACCTTACCCTAACCCTAAACCTAACCCTTACCCGAAACCTTAACCTAACCCGTCCCCTAATCCTAATCCGTATGCAAACACTAACCCGTACCCTAACACGTACACTCACCCTAAACCGTTTTCGTACCCTAAACTGTCCCCTAAACCGTCCTTGTCCCCTAACCCTAACCCTAACCCTAACCATAACCATAACACTTACCCGAAGCCTTACCCTAACCCGTCCCCTAATCCTAATCCTTACGCTAACACTAACCTTTACCCTAACACGTACGCTCACCCTAAACCGTTGTTGTACCCTAACCTGTCCCCTAAACCGTCCCCGTCCCCTAACCCTAACCCTAACACTTAACCCTAACCCTAAACCTTACCCGAAGCCTTACCCTAACCCGTCACCTAACCCTAACCCGCACGCTAACACTAACCCGTACCCAAACACGTGCGCTCACCCTAAACCGTTGTCATACCCTAATTGTCCCCTAAACCGTCCCTGTCCCCTAACGTTAACCCTAACACTAACCCTAACCCTTACCCAAAGCCTTTCCCTAAGCAGTCCCCTAATCTTAACCCGCACGCTAACACTAACCCGTACCCTAACACGTACGCTCACCCTAAATCGTTCTCGTACCCTAATCTGTCCCCTAAACCGTCCCCGTCCCCTAACCCTAACACTAACCCTAACCCTAAGACTAACACTTACCCGGAGCCTTACCCTAACCCGTCCCCTAATCCTAACCCGTACGCTAACATTAACCCGTACCCTAACACGTACGCTCACCCTAAACTGTTGTCGTACCCTAAACTGTCCCCTAACCCGTCCCCATCCCCAACCCTAACCCTACCCTAACCTTAAACCTAACCCTTACCCGAACCCTTAACCTAACCCGTCCCCTAATCCTAATCTGTACACAAACACTAACCCGTACCCTAACACGTACACTCACCCTAAACCGTTTTCGTACCCTAACCTGTCCCCTAAACCGTCCTCGTCCCCTAACCCTAACCCTAACCCTAACCATAACCATACCACTTACCCGAAGCCTTACCCTGATCCGTCCCCTAATCCTAACCCTTACGCTAACACTAACCTTTACCCTAACACGTACGCTCACCCTAAACCGTTGTCGTACCCTAACCTGTCCCCTAAACCGTCCCCGTCCCTTAACCCTAATCCTAACCCTAAACCTAACCCTTACCCGAAGCCTTAAACTAACCCGTCCCCGAATCCTAATCCGTAAGCTAACACTAAACTGTACCCTAACACGTACGCTCACCCTAAACCGTTGTCGTACCCTAACCTGTCCCCTAAACCGTCCCCGTCCCCTAACCCTAACCCTAACCCTAACCCTATCCCTAACCCTTATCCGAAGCCTTACCCAAACCCGTCACCTAATCCTAACCCGTACGCTAACACTAACCCGTACCCAAACACGTACGTTCACCCTAAACCGTTGTCGTACCCTAACCTGTCCCCTAACCCGTCCCCATCCCCTAACCCTAACCCTACCCTAAACCTAACCCTTACCCGAATCCTTAACCTAACCCGTCCCCTAATCCTAATCCGTACGCAAACACTAACCCATACCCTAACACGTACACTCACCCTAAACCGTTTTCGTACCCTAACCTGTCCCCTAAACCGTCCTCGTCCCCTAACCGTAACCCTAAGCCTAACCATAACCATAACACTTACCCGAAGCCTTACCCTAACCCGTCCCCTAATCGTAAACCTTACGCTAACACTAACTTTTACCCTAACACATACGCTCACCCTAAACCGCTTTCGTACCCTAACCTGTCCCCTAAACCGTCCCTGTCCCTTAACCCTAACCCTAACCCTAAACCTAACCCTTACCCGAAGCCTTAACCTAACCTGTCCCCAATCCTAATCCGTAAGCTAACACTAACCCGTACCCTAACACGTATGCTCACCCTAAACCATTGTCGTACACTAACCTGTCCCCTAAATCGTCCCCGTGCACTAACCCTAGCCCTAACCCTAATCCTAAACCTAACACTTACCGGAAGCCTTAACTACCCCGTCCCCTAATCCTAATCCGTACGCTAACAGTTACCCGTACCCTAACACGTACACACACCCTAAACCATTTTCGTAACGTAACCTGTCCCCTAAACCGTCCCCGTCTCCTAACCCTCACCCTAACACTTAACCCTAACCCTAAACCTTACCCGAATCCTTACCCTAACCCGTCACCTAATCCTAACCCGTACGCTAACACTAATCCGTACCCAAACACGTACGCTCACCCTAAACCGTTTTCGTACCCTAACCTGTCCCCTAACCCGTCCCCATCCCCTAACCCTAACCCTACACTAACCCTACACCTAACCCTTACCCGAACCCTTAACCTAACCCGTCCCCTAATCCTAATCCATACGCAAACACTAACCCGTACCCTAACACGTACACTCACCCTAAACCCTTTTCGTACCTTAACCTGTCCCCTAAACCGTCCTCGTCCCCTAACCCTAACCCTAACCCTAACCATAACATTAGCACTTACCCGAAGCCTTACCCTAACCCGACCCCTAATCCTAACCCTTACGCTAACACTAACCTTTACCCTAACACGTACGCTCACCCTAAACCGTTGTCGTACCCTAACCTGTCCCCTAAATCGTCCCCGTCCCTTAACCCTAACCCTAACCCTAAACCTAACACTTACCCGAAGCCTTAACCTAACCCATCCCCTAATCCTAATCCGTAGGCTAACACTAACCCGTACCCTAACACGTACGCTCACCCTAAACCGTTCTCGTACCCTAATCTGTCCCTTAAACCGTCCCCATCCCCTAACCCTAACCCTAACCCTAACACTAACACTAACACTTACCCGAAGCCTTACCCTAACACGTCCCCTAATCCTAACCCGTACGCTAACACTAACCCGTACCCTAACACGTACGCTCACCCTAAACTGTTGTCGTACCCTAAACTGTCCCCTAACCCGTCCCCATCCCCTAACCCTAACCCTACCCTAACCCTAAACCTAACCCTTACCCGAACCCTTAACCTAACCCGTCCCCTAAATCTAATCCGTATGCAAACACTAACCCGTACCCTAACACATACACTCACGCTAAACCGTTTTCGTACCCTAACCTGTCCCCTAAACCGTCCTCGTCCCCTAACCCTAACCCTAACCATAACCATAACACTTACCCGAAGCCTTACCCTAACCCGTACCCTAATCCTAACCCTTACGCTAACACTAACCTTTACCCTAACACGTACGCTCACCCTAAACCGTTGTCGTACCCTAACCTGTCCCTAAACCATCCCCGTCCCTTAACCCTAACCCTAACCCTAAACCTAACCCTTACCCGAAGCCTTAACCTAACCCGTCCCCTAATCCTAATCCGTACGCTAACACTAACGCGTATCCTAACACGTACGCTCACACTAAACCGTTGTCGTACCCTAACCTGTCCCCTAAACCGTCCCCGTCCCCTAACCCTAACCCTAACCCTAATCCTAAACCTAACACTTACCCGAAGCCTTAACTACCCCGTCACCTAATCCTAATCCGTACGCTAACAGTAACCCGTACCCTAACACGAACACACACCCTAAACCATTTTCGTAACGTAACCTGTCCCCTAAACCGTCCCCGTCCCCTAACCCTAACCCTAACACTTAACCCTAACCCTAAACCTTACCCGAAGCCTTACCCTAACCCGTCACCTAATCCTAACCCGTACGCTAACACTAACCCGTACCCAAACACGGGCGCTCACCCTAAACAGTTGTCATACCATAATTGTCCCCTAAACAGTCCCCGTCGCCTAACCTTAACCCTAACCCTAACCCTAACCCTTACCCAAAGCCTTACCCTAACCCTTCCCCTAATCCTAACCCGAACGCTAACACTAACCCGTACCCTAACACGTACGCTCACCCTAAACTGTTGTCATACCATAAACTGTCCCCTAACCCGTCCCCATCCCCTAACCCTAACCTTACCCTAACCCTAAACCTAACCCTTACCCGAAACCTTAACCTAACCCGTCCCCTAATCCTAATCCGTATGCAAACACTAACCCGTACCCTAACACGTACACTCACCCTAAACCGTTTTCGTACCCTAAACTGTCCCCTAAACCGTCCTTGTCCCCTAACCCTAACCCTAACCCTAACCATAACCATAACACTTACCCGAAGCCTTACCCTAACCCGTCCCCTAAACCTAATCCTTACGCTAACACTAACCTTTACCGTAACACGTACGCTCACCCTAAACCGTTGTTGTACCCTAACCTGTCCCCTAAACCGTCCCCGTCCCTTAACCCTAACCCTAACCCTAAACCTAACCCTTACCCGAAGCCTTAACCTAACCCGTCCCCTAATCCTAATCCTTAAGCTAACACTAACCCGTACCCTAACACGTACGCTCACCCTAAACCGTTGTCGTACCCTAACCTGTCCCCTAAACCGTCCCCGTCCCCTAACCCTAACCCTAACCCTACCCCTATCCCTAACCCTTATCCGAAGCCTTAACTACCCCGTCCCCTAATCCTAATCCGTACGCTAACAGTAACCCGTACCCTATCACGTACACACATCCTAAACCATTTTCGTAACGTAACCTGTCCCCTAAACCGTCCCCGTCCCCTAACCCTAACACTTAACCCTAACCCTAAACCTTACCCGAAGCCTTACCCTAACCCGTCACCTAATCCTAACCCGTACGCTAACACTAACCCGTACCCAAACACGTACGCTCACCCTAAACCGTTGTCATACCCTAACCTGTCCCGTAACCCGTCCCCATCCCCTAACCCTAACCCTACACTAACCCGAAACCTAACACTTACCAGAACCCTTAACCTAACCCGTCCCCTAATCCTAATCCGTATGCAAACACTAACCCGTACCCTAACACGTACACTCACCCTAAACCGTTTTCGTACACTAACCTGTCCCCTAAACCGTCCGAGTCCCCTAACCCTAACCCTAACCATAACCATAACCATAACACTTATCCGAAGCCTTACCCTAACTCGTCCCCTAATCCTAACCCTTACGCTAACACTAAACTTTACCCTAACACGTACGCTCACCCTAAACCGTTGTCGTACCCTATCCTGTCCCCTAAACCGTCCCCATCCCTTAACCCTAACCCTAACCCTAAACCTAACCTTTACCCGAACCCTTAACATAACCCGTCCCCTAATCCTAATCCGTAAGCTAACACTAACCCGTACCCTAACACGTACGCTCACCCTAAACCGTTGTCGTACCCTAACCTGTCCCCTAAACCGTCCCCGTCCCCTAACCCTAACCCTAACCCTAACCCTATCCCTAACACTTATCCGAAGCCTTAACCTAACCCGTCCCCTAATCCTAACCCGTACGCTAACACTAACCCGTACCCTAACACGTACGCTCACCCTAAACCGTTGTCGTACCCTAACCTGTCCCCTAAATCGTCCCCGTCCCCTAACCCTAACCCTAACCCTAATCCTAAACCTAACACTTACCGGAAGCCTTAACTACCCCGTCCCCTAATCCTAAACCGTACGCTAACAGTAACCCGTACCCTAACACGTACACACACCCTAAACCATTTTCGTAACGTAACCTGTCCCCTAAACCGTCCCCGTCCCCTAACCCTAACCCTAACACTTAACCCTAACCCTAAACCTTGCCCGAAGCCTTACCCTAACCCGTCACCTAATCCTAACCCGCACGCCAACACTAACCCGTACCCAAACACGTGCGCTCACCCTAAACCGTTGTCATACCCTAATTGTACCCTAAACCGTCCCTGTCCCCTAACGTTAACCCTAACCCTAACCCTAACCCTTACCCAAAGCCTTACCCTAAGCAGTCCCATAATCTTAACCCGTACGCTTACACTAACCCGTACCCTAACACGTACGCTCACCCTAAATCGTTCTCGTACCCTAATCTGTCCCCTAAACCGTCCCCGTCCCCTAACCCTAACCCTAACCCTAACCCTAACACTAACACTTACCCGGAGCCTTACCCTAACCCGTCCCCTAATCCTAACTCGTACGCTAACACTAACCCGTACCCTAACACATACGCTCACCCTAAACTGTTGTTGTACCCTAAACTGTCCCCTAACCCGTCCCCATCCCCTAACCCTAACCCTAACCTAACCTTAAACCTAATCCTTACCCGAACCCTTAACCTAACCCGTCCCCTAATCCTAATCCGTATGCAAACACTAACCCGTACCCTAACAGGTACACTCACCCTAAAACGTTTTCGTACCCTAAACTGTCCCCTAAACCTTCCTCGTCCCCTAACCCGAACCCTAACCATAACCATAACCATAACACTTACCCGAAGCCTTACCCTAACCCGTCCCCTAATCCTAAACCTTAGGCTAACACTAACCTTTACCCTAACGCGTACGCTCACCCTAAACCGTTGTCGTACCCTAACCTGTCCCCTAAACCGTCCCCGTCCCTTAACCCTAACCCTAACCCTAAACCTAACCCTTACCCGAAGCCTTAACCTAACCCATCCCCTAATCCTAACCCGTACGCTAATACTAACCCATACCCTAACATGTACGCTCACCCTAAACCGTTGTCGTACCCTAACCTGTCCCCTAAATCGTCCCCGTCCCCTAACCCTAACCCTAATCCTAATCCTAAACCTAACACGTACCCGAAGCCTTAACTACCCCGTCCCCTAATCCTAATCCGTACGCTAACAGTAACCTGTACCCTAACACGTACACACACCCTAAACCATTTTCGTAACGTAACCTGTCCCCTAAACCGTCCCCGTCCCCTAACCCTAACCCTAACACTTAACCCTAACCCTAAACCTTACCCGAAGCCTTACCCTAACCCGTCACCTAATCCTAACCCGTACGCTAACACTAACCCGTACCAAAACACGTGCGCTCACCCTAAACCGTTGTCATACACTAATTGTCCCCTAAACCGTCGCCGTCCCCTAACCTTAACCCTAACCCTAACCCTAAAACTTACCCAAAGCCTTACCCTAAGCAGTCCCCTAATCTTAACCTGTACGCTAACACTAACCTGTACCCTAACACGTACGCTCACCCTAAACCGTTCTCGTACCCTAATCTGTCCGCTAAACCATCCCCATCCCCTAACCATAACCCTAACCCTAACCCTAACACTAACACTTACCCGAAGCCTTACCCTAACCCGTCCCCTAATCCTAACCCGTACGCTAACACTAACCCGTACCCTAATACGTACGCTCACCCTAAACCGTTGTCGTACCCTAACCTGTCCCCTAACCCGTCCCCATCCCATAACCCTAACCCTACCCTAACCCTAAACCTAACCCTTACCCGAACCCTTAACCTAACCCGTTCCCTAATCCTAATCCGTACGCAAACACTAACCCATACCCTAACACGTACACTCACCCTAAACCGTTTTCATACCCTAACCTCTCCCCTAAACCGTCCTCGTCCCCTAACCCTAACCCTAACCCTAACCATAACCATACCACTTACCCGAAGCCTTACCCTGACCCGTCCACTAATCCTAACCCTTACGCTAACACTAACCTTTACCCTAACACGTACGCTCAACCTAAACCGTTGTCGTACCCTAACCTGTCCCCTAAACCGTCCCCGTCCCTTAACCCTAACCCTAACCCTAAACCTAACCCTTACCCGAAGCCTTAACCTAACCCGTCCCCTAATCCTAATCCGTAAGCTAACACTAACCCGTACCCTAACACGTACGCTCACCCTAAACCGTTGTCGTACCCTATCCTGTCCCCTAAATCGTCCCCGTCCCCTAACCCTAACCCTAACCCTAATCCTATACCTAACCCTTATCCGAAGCATTACCCAAACCCGTCACCTAATCCTAACCCGTACGCTAACACTAACCCGTACCCAAACACGTGCGCTCACCCTAAACCTTTGTCATACCCTAATTGTCCCCTAAACCGTCCCCGTCCCCTAACCCTAACCCTAACACTTAACCCTAACCCTAAACCTTGCCCGAAGCCTTACCCTAACCCGTAACCTAATCCTAACCCGCACGCTAACACTAACCCGTACCCAAACACGTGCGCTCACCCTAAACCGTTGTCATACCCTAATTGTCCCCTAAACCGTCCCTGTCCCCTAACGTTAACCCTAACCCTAACCCTTGCCCAAAGCCTTACCCTAAGCAGTCCCCTAAACTTAACCCGTACGCTAACACTAACCCGTACCCTAACACGTACGCTCACCCTAAATCGTTCTCGTACCCTAATCTGTCCCCTAAACCGTCCCCGTCCCCTAACCCTAACCCTAACACTAACACTTACCCGGAGCCTTACCGTAACCTGTCCCCTAATCCTAACTCGTACGCTAACACTAACTCGTACCCTAATACGTACGCTCACCCTAAACCGTTGTCGTACCCTAACTTGTCCCCTAACCCGTCCCCATCCCATAACCCTAACCCTACCCTAACCCTAAACCTAACCCTTATCCGAACCCTTAACCTAACCCGTTCCCTAATCCTAATCCGTACGCAAACACTAACACATACCCTAACACGTACACTCACCCTAAACCGTTTTCGTACCCTAACCTGTCCCCTAAACCGTCCTCGTCCCCTAACCCTAACCCTAACCATAACCATAACCATACCACTTACCCGAAGCCTTACCCTGACCCGTCCCCTACTCCTAACCCTTACGCTAACACTAACCTTTACCCTAACACGTACGCTCACCCTAAACCGTTGTCGTAGCCTAACCTGTCCCCTAAACCGTCCCCATCCCTTAACCCTAACCCTAACCCTAAACCTAACCCTTACCCGAACCCTTAACCAAACCCGTTCCCTAATCCTAATCCGTACGCAAACACTAACCCATACCCTAACACGTACACTCACCCTAAACCGTTTTCGTACCCTAACCTGTCCCCTAAACCGTCCTCATCCCCTAACCCTAACCCTAACCCTAACCATAACCATACCACTTACCCGAAGCCTTACCCTGACACGTCCCCTAATCCTAACCCTTACGCTAACACTAACCTTTACCCTAACACGTACGCTCACCCTAAACCCTTGTCGTACCCTAACCTGTCCCCTAAACCGTCCCCGTCCCTTAACCCTAACCCTAACCCTAAACCTAACCCTTACCCGAAGCCTTAACCTAACCCGTCCCCTAATCCTAATCCGTAAGCTAACACTAACCTGTACCCTAACACGTACGCTCACCCTAAACCGTTGTCGTACCCTAACCTGTCCCCTAAACCGTCCCCGTCCCCTAAACCTAACCCTAACCCTAACCCTATCCCTAACCCTTATCCGAAGCCTTACCCAAACCCGTCACCTAATCCTAACCCGTACGCTAACACTAACCCGTACCCAAACACGTACGCCCACCATAAACCGTTGTCGTACCCTAACCTGTCCCCTAACCCGTCCCCATCCCCTAACCCTAAACCTACCCTAACCCTAAACCTAACACTTACCCGAAACCTTAACCTAACCCATCCCCTAACCCTAATCCGTACGCAAACACTAACCCGTACCCTAACACGTACACTCACCCTAAACCGTTTTCGTACCCTAACCTGTCCGCTAAACCGTCCTCGTCCCCTAACCCTAACCCTAAGCCTAACCATAACCATAACACTTACCCGAAGCCTTACCCTAACCCATCCCCTAATCGTAAACCTTACGCTAACATTAACTTTTACCCTAACACGTACGCTCACCCTAAACCGTTGTCGTACCCTAACCTGTCCAAAAAAACCGTCCCCGTCCCTTAACCCTAACCCTAACCCTAAACCTAACCCTTACCCGAAGCCTTAACGTAACCCGTCCCCTAATCCTAATCCGTAAGCTAACACTAACCCGTACCCTAACACGTACGCTCACCCTAAACCGTTGTCGTACCCTAACCTGTCCCCTAAATCGTCCCCGTGCACTAACCCTAACCCTAACCCTAATCCTAAACCTAACACTTACCCGAAGCCTTAACTACCCCGTCCCCTAATCCTTATCCGTATGCTAACAGTTACCCGTACCCTAACACGTACACACACCCTAAACCATTTTTGTAATGTAACCTGTCCCCTAAACCGTCCCCGTCCCCTAACCCTAACCCTAACACTTAACCCTAACCCTAAACCTTACCCGAATCCTTACCCTAACCCGTCACCTAATCCTAACCCGTACGCTAACACTAACCCGTACCCTAACACGTACGCTCACCCTAAACCGTTGTCGTACCCTAACATGTCCCCTAAACCGTCCCCGTCCCCTAACCCTAACCCTAACCCTACCCCTATCCCTAACCCTTATCCGAAGCCTTAACTACCCCGTCCCCTAATCCTAATCCGTACGCTAACAGTAACCCGTACCCTATCACGTACACACACCCTAAACCATTTTCGTAACGTAACCTGTCCCCTAAACCGTCCCCGTCCCCTAACCCTAACCCTAACCCTAACACTTAACCCTAACCCTAAACCTTACCCGAAGCCTTACCCTAACCCGTCACCTAATCCTAACCTGTACGCTAACACTAACCCGTACCCAAACACGTACGCTCACCCTAAACCATTGTCGTACCCTAACCTGTCCCGTAACCCGTCCCCATCCCCTAACCCTAACCCTACACTAACCCTAAACCTAACACTTACCCGAACCCTTAACCTAACCCGTCCCCTAATCCTAATCCGTATGCAAACACTAACCCGTACCCTAACACGTACACTCACCCTAAACCGTTTTCGTACACTAACCTGTCCCCTAAACCGTCCTCGTCCCCTAACCCTAACCCTAACCATAACCATAACCATAACACTTATCCGAAGCCTTACCCTAACTCGTCCCCTAATCCTAACCCTTACGCTAACACTAACCTTTACAATAACACGTACGCTCACCCTAAACCGTTGTCGTACCCTAACCTGTCCCCTAAACCGTCCCCATCCCTTAACCCTAACCCTAACACTAAACCTAACCTTTACCCGAACCCTTAACCTAACCCGTCCCCTAATCCTAATCCTTAAGCTAACACTAACCCGTACCCTAACACGTACGCTCACCCTAAACCGTTGTCGTACCCTAACCTGTCCCCTAAACCGTCCCCGTCCCCTAACCCTAACCCTAACCCTATCCCTAACACTTATCCGAAGCCTTAACCTAACCCGTCCCCTAATCCTAACCCGTACGCTAACACTAACCCGTACCCTAACACGTACGCTCACCCTAAACCGTTGTCGTACCCTAACCTGTCCCCTAAATCGTCCCCGTCCCCTAACCCTAACCCTAACCCTAATCCTAAACCTAACACTTACCGGAAGCCTTAACTACCCCGTCCCCTAATCCTAAACCGTACGCTAACAGTAACCCGTACCCTAACACGTACACACACCCTAAACCATTTTCGTAACGTAACCTGTCCCCTAAACCGTCCCCGTCCCCTAACCCTAACCCTAACACTGAACCCTAACCCTAAACCTTGCCTGAAGCCTTACCCTAACCCGTCACCTAATCCTAACCCGCACGCTAACACTAACCCGTACCCAAACACGTGCGCTCACCCTAAACCGTTGTCATACCCTAATTGTCCCCTAAACCGTCCCTGTCCCCTAACGTTAACCCTAACCCTAACCCTAACCCTTACCCAAAGCCTTACCCTAAGCAGTCCCCTAATCTTAACCCGTACGCTAACACTAACCCGTACCCTAACACGTACACTCACCCTAAATCGTTCTCGTACCCTAATCTGTCCCCTAAACCGTCCCCGTCCCCTAACCCTAACCCTAACCCTAACCCTACCACTAACACTTACCCGGAGCCTTACCCTAACCCGTCCCCTAATCCTAACTCGTACGCTAACACTAACCCGTACCCTAACACGTACGCTCACCCTAAACCGTTTTCGTACCCTAATCTGTCCCCTAAACCGTCCCCGTCCCCTAACCCTAACCCTAACCCTAACCCTACCACTAACACTTACCCGGAGCCTTACCCTAACCCGTCCCCTAATCCTAACCCGTACGCTAACACTAACCCGTACCCTAACACGTACGCTCACCCTAAATCGTTCTCATACCCTAATCTGTCCCCTAAACCGTCCCCGTCCCCTAACCCTAACCCTAACCCTAACCCTACCACTAACACTTACCCGGAGCCTTACCCTAACCCGTCCCCTAATCCTAACTCGTACGCTAACACTAACCCGTACCCTAACACGTACGCTCACCCTAAACTGTTGTCGTACCCTAAACTGTCCCCTAACCCGTCCCCATCCCCTAACCCTAACCCTACCCTAACCCTAAAACTAACCCTTACCCGAACCCTTAACCTAACCCGTCCCCTAATCCTAATCCGTACGCAAACACTAACCCGTACCCTAACAGGTACACTCACCCTAAACCGTTTTCGTACACTAACCTGTCCCCTAAACCGTCCTCGTCCCCTAACCCTAACCCTAACCATAACCATAACCATAACACTTACCCGAAGCCTTACCCTGACCCGTCCCCTAATCCTAACCCTTAGGCTAACACTAAGCTTTACCCTAACACGTACGCTCACTTTAAAACGTTGTCGTACCCTAACCTGTCCCCTAAATCGTCCCCGTCCCTTAACCCTAACCCTAACCCTAAACCTAACCCTTACCCGAAGCCTTAACCTAACCCGTCCCCTAATCCTAATCCGTAAGCTAACACTAACCCATACCCTAACACGTACGCTCACCCTAAACCGTTGTCGTACCCTAACCTGTCCCCTAAACCGTCCCCGTCCCCGTCCCCTAACCCTAACCCTAACTCTATCCCTAACCCCTATCCGAAGCCTTAACCTAACCCGTCCCTTAATCCTAACCCGTACGCTAACACTAACCCATACCCTAACATGTACGCTCACCCTAAACCGTTGTCGTACCCTAACCTGTCCCCTAAATCGTCCCCGTCCCCTAACCCTAACCCTAACCCTAATCCTAAACCTAACACGTACCCGAAGCCTTAACTACCCCGTCCCCTAATCCTAATCCGTACGCTAACAGTAACCTGTACCCTAACACGTACACACACCCTAAACCATTTTCGTAACGTAACCTGTCCTCTAAACCGTCCCCGTCCCCTAACCCTAACCCTAACACTTAACCCTAACCCTAAACCTTACCCGAAGCCTTACCCTAACCCGTCACCTAATCCTAACCCGTACGCTAACACTAACCCGTACCCAAACGCGTGCGCTCACCCTAAACCGTTGTCATACCCTAATTGTCCCCTAAACCGTCCCCGTCCCCTAACCTTAACCCTAACCCTAACCCTAACACTTACCCAAAGCCTTACCCTAAGCAGTCCCCTAATCTTAACCCGTACGCTAACACTAACCTGTACCCTAACACGTACGCTCACCCTAAACCGTTCTCGTACCCTAATCTGTCCGCTAAACCATCCCCATCCCCTAACCATAACCCTAACCCTAACCCTAACACTAACACTTACCCGAAGCCTTACCCTAACCCGTCCCCTAATCCTAACCCGTACGCTAACACTAACTCGTACCCTAATACGTACGCTCACCCTAAACCGTTGTCGTACCCTAACTTGTCCCCTAACCCGTCCCCATCCCATAACCCTAACCCTACCCTAACCCTAAACCTAACCCTTATCCGAACCCTTAACCTAACCCGTTCCCTAATCCTAATCCGTACGCAAACACTAACACATACCCTAACACGTACACTCACCCTAAACCGTTTTCGTACCCTAACCTGTCCCCTAAACCGTCCTCGTCCCCTAACCCTAACCCTAACCATAACCATAACCATACCACTTACCCGAAGCCTTACCCTGACCCGTCCCCTAATCCTAACCCTTACGCTAACACTAACCTTTACCCTAACACGTACGCTCACCCTAAACCGTTGTCGTAGCCTAACCTGTCCCCTAAACCGTCCCCATCCCTTAACCCTAACCCTAACCCTAAACCTAACCCTTACCCGAACCCTTAACCTAACCCGTTCCCTAATCCTAATCCGTACGCAAACACTAACCCATACCCTAACACGTACACTCACCCTAAACCGTTTTCGTACCCTAACCTGTCCCCTAAACCGTCCTCATCCCCTAACCCTAACCCTAACCCTAACCATAACCATACCACTTACCCGAAGCCTTACCCTGACACGTCCCGTAATCCTAACCCTTACGCTAACACTAACCTTTACCCTAACACGTACGCTCACCCTAAACCCTTGTCGTACCCTAACCTGTCCCCTAAACCGTCCCCGTCCCTTAACCCTAAACCTAACCCTAAACCTAACCCTTACCCGAAGCCTTAACCTAACCCGTCCCCTAATCCTAATCCGTAAGCTAACACTAACCTGTACCCTAACACGTACGCTCACCCTAAACCGTTGTCGTACCCTAACCTGTCCCCTAAACCGTCCCCGTCCCCTAAACCTAACCCTAACCCTAACCCTATCCCTAACCCTTATCCGAAGCCTTACCCAAACCCGTCACCTAATCCTAACCCGTACGCTAACACTAACCCGTACCCAAACACGTACGCCCACCATAAACCGTTGTCGTACCCTAACCTGTCCCCTAACCCGTCCCCATCCCCTAACCCTAAACCTACCCTAACCCTAAACCTAACACTTACCCGAAACCTTAACGTAACCCATCCCCTAACCCTAATCCGTACGCAAACACTAACCCGTACCCTAACACGTACACTCACCCTAAACCGTTTTCGTACCCTAACCTGTCCGCTAAACCGTCCTCGTCCCCTAACCCTAACCCTAAGCCTAACCATAACCATAACACTTACCCGAAGCCTTACCCTAACCCATCCCCTAATCGTAAACCTTACGCTAACATTAACTTTTACCCTAACACGTACGCTCACCCTAAACCGTTGTCGTACCCTAACCTGTCCCCTAAACCGTCCCCGTCCCTTAACCCTAACCCTAACCCTAAACCTAACCCTTACCCGAAGCCTTAACGTAACCCGTCCCCTAATCCTAATCCATAAGCTAACACTAACCCGTACCCTAACACGTACGCTCACCCTAAACCGTTGTCGTACCCTAACCTGTCCCCTAAATCGTCCCCGTGCACTAACCCTAACCCTAACCCTAATCCTAAACCTAACACTTACCCGAAGCCTTAACTACCCCGTCCCCTAATCCTTATCCGTATGCTAACAGTTACCCGTACCCTAACACGTACACACACCCTAAACCATTTTTGTAATGTAACCTGTCCCCTAAACCGTCCCCGTCCCCTAACCCTAACCCTAACACTTAACCCTAACCCTAAACCTTACCCGAATCCTTACCCTAACCCGTCACCTAATCCTAACCCGTACGCTAACACTAACCCGTACCCTAACACGTACGCTCACCCTAAACCGTTGTCGTACCCTAACCTGTCCCCTAAACCGTCCCCGTCCCCTAACCCTAACCCTAACCCTACCCCTATCCCTAACCCTTATCCGAAGCCTTAACTACCCCGTCCCCTAATCCTAATCCGTACGCTAACAGTAACCCGTACCCTATCACGTACACACACCCTAAACCATTTTCGTAACGTAACCTGTCCCCTAAACCGTCCCCGTCCCCTAACCCTAACCCTAACCCTAACACTTAACCCTAACCCTAAACCTTACCCGAAGCCTTACCCTAACCCGTCACCTAATCCTAACCTGTACGCTAACACTAACCCGTACCCAAACACGTACGCTCACCCTAAACCATTGTCGTACCCTAACCTGTCCCGTAACCCGTCCCCATCCCCTAACCCTAACCCTACACTAACCCTAAACCTAACACTTACCCGAACCCTTAACCTAACCCGTCCCCTAATCCTAATCCGTATGCAAACACTAACCCGTACCCTAACACGTACACTCACCCTAAACCGTTTTCGTACACTAACCTGTCCCCTAAACCGTCCTCGTCCCCTAACCCTAACCCTAACCATAACCATAACCATAACACTTATCCGAAGCCTTACCCTAACTCGTCCCCTAATCCTAACCCTTACGCTAACACTAACCTTTACAATAACACGTACGCTCACCCTAAACCGTTGTCGTACCCTAACCTGTCCCCTAAACCGTCCCCATCCCTTAACCCTAACCCTAACACTAAACCTAACCTTTACCCGAACCCTTAACCTAACCCGTCCCCTAATCCTAATCCGTAAGCTAACACTAACCCGTACCCTAACACGTACGCTCACCCTAAACCGTTGTCGTACCTTAACCTGTCCCCTAAACCGTCCCCGTCCCCTAACCCTAACCCTAACCCTATCCCTAACACTTATCCGAAGCCTTAACCTAACCCGTCCCCTAATCCTAACCCGTACGCTAACACTAACCCGTACCCTAACACGTACGCTCACCCTAAACCGTTGTCGTACCCTAACCTGTCCCCTAAATCGTCCCCGTCCCCTAACCCTAACCCTAACCCTAATCCTAAACCTAACACTTACCGGAAGCCTTAACTACCCCGTCCCCTAATCCTAAACCGTACGCTAACAGTAACCCGTACCCTAACACGTACACACACCCTAAACCATTTTCGTAACGTAACCTGTCCCCTAAACCGTCCCCGTCCCCTAACCCTAACCCTAACACTGAACCCTAACCCTAAACCTTGCCTGAAGCCTTACCCTAACCCGTCACCTAATCCTAACCCGCACGCTAACACTAACCCGTACCCAAACACGTGCGCTCACCCTAAACCGTTGTCATACCCTAATTGTCCCCTAAACCGTCCCTGTCCCCTAACGTTAACCCTAACCCTAACCCTAACCCTTACCCAAAGCCTTACCCTAAGCAGTCCCCTAATCTTAACCCGTACGCTAACACTAACCCGTACCCTAACACGTACGCTCACCCTAAATCGTTCTCGTACCCTAATCTGTCCCCTAAACCGTCCCCGTCCCCTAACCCTAACCCTAACCCTAACACTACCACTAACACTTACCCGGAGCCTTACCCTAACCCGTCCCCTAATCCTAACTCGTACGCTAACACTAACCCGTACCCTAACACGTACGCTCACCCTAAACTGTTGTCGTACACTAAACTGGACCCTAACCCGTCCCCATCCCCTAACCCTAACCCTACCCTAACCTTTAACCTAACCCTTACCCGAACCCTTAACGTAACCCGTCCCCTAATCCTAATCCGTACGCAAACACTAAACCGTACCCTAACACGTACACTCACCCTAAACCGTTTTCGTACCCTAACCTGTCCCCTAAACCGTCCTCGTCCCCTAACCCTAACCCTAACCATCACCATAACCATAACACTTACCCGAAGCCTTACCCTGACCCGTCCCCTAATCCTAACCCTTAGGCTAACACTAACCTTTACCCTAACACGTACGCTCACTTTAAACCGTTGTCGTACCCTAACCTGTCCCCTAAATCGTCCCCGTCCCTTAACCCTAACCCTAACCCTAAACCTAACCCTTACCCGAAGCCTTAACCTAACCCGTCCCCTAATCCTAATCCGAAAGCTAACACTAACCCGTACCCTAACACGTACGCTCACCCTAAACCGTTGTCGTACCCTAACCTGTCCCCTAAACCGTCCCCGTCCCCGTCCCCTAACCCTAACCCTAACCCTGTCCCTAACCCTTATCCGAAGCCTTAACCTAACCCGTCCCCTAATCCTAACCCGTACGCTAACATTAACCCATACCCTAACATGTACGCTCACCCTAAACCGTTGTCGTACCCTAACCGGTCCCCTAAATCGTCCCCGTCCCCTAACCCTAACCCTAACCCTAATACTAAACCTAACACGTACCCGAAGCCTTAACTACCCCGTCCCCTAATCCTAATCCGTACGCTAACAGTAACCTGTACCCTAACACGTACACACACCCTAAACCATTTTCGTAACGTAACCTGTCCCCTAAACCGTCCCCGTCCCCTAACCCTAACCCTAACACTTAACCCTAACCCTAAACCTTACCCGAAGCCTTACCCTAACCCGTCACCTAATCCTAACCCGTAGGCTAACACTAACCCGTACCCAAACACGTGCGCTCACCCTAAACCGTTGTTATACCCTAATTGTCCCCTAAACCGCCCCGTCCCCTAACCTTAACCCTAACCCTAACCCTAACACTTACCCAAAGCCTTACCCTAAGCAGTCCCCTAATCTTAACCCGTACGCTAACACTAACCTGTACCCTAACACGTACGCTCACCCTAAACCGTTCTCGTACCCTAATCTGTCCGCTAAACCATCCCCATCCCCTAACCATAACCATAAACCTAACCCTAACACTAACACTTACCCGAAGCCTTACCCTAACCCGTCCCCTAATCCTAACCCGTACGCTAACACTAACCCGTACCCTAATACGTACGCTCACCCTAAACCGTTGTCGTACCCTAACTTGTCCCCTAACCCGTCCTCATCCCATAACCCTAACCCTACCCTAACCCTAAACCTAACCCTTACCCGAACCCTTAACCTAACCCGTTCCCTAATCCTAATCCGTACGCAAACACTAACCCATACCCTAACACGTACACTCACCCTAAACCGTTTTCGTACCCTAACCTGTCCCCTAAACCGTCCTCGTCCCCTAACCCTAACCCTAACCCTAACCATAACCATACCACTTACCCGAAGCCTTACCCTGACCCGTCCCCTAATCCTAACCCTTACGCTAACACTAAACTTTACCCTAACATGTACGCTCACCCTAAACCGTTGTCGTAGCCTAACCTGTCCCCTAAACCGTCCCCGTCCCCTAACCCTAACCATAACCCTACCCCTATCCCTAACCCTTATCTGAAGCCTTAACCTAACCCGTCCACTAATCCTAACCCGTACGCTAACACTAACCCGTACCCTAACACGTACGCTCACCCTAAACCGTTGTCGTACCCTAACCTGTCCCCTAAACCGTCCCCGTCCCCTAACCCTAACCCTAACCCTAAACCTAACCCTTACCGGAAGCCTTAACCTAACCCGTCCCCTAATCCTAATCCGTATGCTAACACTAAACCGTACCCTAACACCTATGCTCACCCTAAACCGTTGTCCTACCCTAACCTGTCCTCTAAACCGTCCCCATCCCCTAACCCTAACCCTAACACTTAACCCTAACCCTAACCCTTACCCGAAGCCTTACCCTAACCCGTCCCCTAATCCTAACCCGTACGCAAACACTAACCCGTACCCTAACACATACACTCACCCTAAACCGTGGTTGTACCCTAATTGTCCCCTAAACCATCCCCGTCCCCTAACACTAACCGTAACCCTAACCCTAACCCTAACCCTTACCCGAAGCCTTACACTAACCCGTCCCCTAATCCTAACTCGTACGCTAACACTAACCGTACCCTAACACGTACGCTCACCCTAAACCATTGTCGTACACTAACCTGTCCCCTAAACCGTCCCTGTCCCCGTCCCCTAACCCTAACCCTAACCCTAACCCTAACCCTAACCCTTACCCGAAGCCTTACCCTAACCCGTCCCCTAATCCTAACCCGTACGCTAACACTAATCCGTACCCTAACACGTACGCTCACCCTAAACCGTTGCCGTATCCTAACCTGTCCTCTAAACCGTCCCCGTCCCCTAACCCTAACCCTAACCCTAACACTAACACTAACACTTACCCGAATCCTTTCCCTAAACCGTCCCCTAATCCTAACCCGTACTCTAACACTAACCCGTACCCTAACACGTACGCTCACCCTAAACCGTTGTCGTACCCTAAACTGTCCCCTAAACCGTCCCAGTCCCCTAACCCTAACCCTAACCCTAACCCTAAACCTAACCCTTACCGGAAGCCTTACCCTAACCCGTCGCCTAATCCTAATCCGTACGCTAACACTAAACCGTACCCTAACACGTACACTCACCCTAAACCGTTGTCGTACCCTAATTGTCCCCTAAAGCGTCCCCGTCCCCTAACCCTAACTCTAACCCTAACCCTAACCCTAACACTTACCCGAAGCCTTACCTTAACCCGTCCCCTAATCCTAAACCGTACGCTTACACTAACCCGTACCCTAACACGTACACTCACCCTAAACCATTGTCATACCCTAACCTGTCCCCTAAACCGTCCCCGTCCCCTAACCCTAACCCTAACCCTAACCCTAACACTTACCCGAAGCCTTACACAAACCCGTCCCCTAATCCTAACCCGTACGCTAACACTAACCCGTACCTTAACATGTAAACTCACCCTAAACCGTTGTCGTACCCTAACCTGTCCCCTAAACCGTCCCCATCCCCTAACACTAACTCTAACCCTATCCCTAAACCTAACCCTTACCCAAAGCATCAACCTAACCCGTCCCTTAATCCTAATCCGTATGCTAACACTAACCCGTACCCTAACACGTACGCTCACCCTAAACCGTTGTCGTACCCTAACCTGTCCCCTAAACCATCCCCATCCCCTAAACCTAACCTTAACCCTAACACTTACCCGAAGCCTTACCCTAACCCGTCCCCTAATCCTAACCCGTACGCTAACACTAACCCGTACCCTAACACGTACGCTCACCCTAAACCGTTGTCGTACGCTAAACTGTCCCTTAAACCGTCCCCGTCCTCTAACCCTAACCCTAACCCTACCCCTAACACTTAACCTTACCCGAAGCCTTAACCTAACCCGTCCCCTAATCCTAACCCGTAGCTAACACTAACACTTACCCTAACATGTACGCTCACCCTATACAGTTGTCGTATCTTAACCTGTCCCCTAAACCGTCCCCATCCCCTAAACCTAACCCTAACCCTAACCATTACCCAAAGCCTTAGCCTAACCCGTCCCCTAATGCTAATCCGTGCGCTAACACTAACCCGTACACTAACACGTACGCTCAACCTAAACCGTTGTCGTACACTAACCTGTCCCCTAAACCGTCTCTGTCCCCTAACCCTAACCCTAACCCTAACCCTATGCCTAAACCTTACCCGAAGCCTTACCCTAACCCGTCCCCGAATTCTAACCCGTAGCTAACACTAACCCTTACGCTAACACGTACACTCACACTAAACGGTTGTCGTATCCTAACCTGTCCCCTAAACGGTCCCCATCCCCTAACCCTAACCGTAACACTAACGCTAACCGTTACCCGAACCCTTACCCTATACCCGTCCCTTAAACCTAACCCGTACGCTAACACTAATCTGTACCCTAACAGGTACGCTCACCCTAAAACTTTGTCATACCCAAACCTGTACCCTAAACCGTCCAAGACCCCAAACCCTAACCCTAACCCTAAACCTACCACCAAACCTTACCCGAAGCCTTAACCTAACCCGTCCCCTAATCCTAACACGTAGCTAACATTAACACTTACCCTAACACGTACGCTCACCCTATACCATTGTCGTATCCTAACCTGTCCCCTAAACCGTCCCCATCCCCTAACCCTAACCCTAACCCTAACCCTAAACCTAAACGTTACCCAAAGCCTTACCCTAACCCGTCCCCTAATGCTAACACGTGCGCTAACACTAACCCGTACACTAACACGTACGCTCACCCTAAACCGTTGTCGTACCCTAACCTGTCCCCTAAACCGTCCCCTAACCCTAACCCTAACCCTAACCCTAACCTAACACTTACCCGAAGCCTTACCCTAAACCGTCCACTAATCCTAAACCGTACCATAACACTAACCCGTACCCTAACACGTACGCTCACCCTAAACCGTTGTCGTTCCCTAAACTGTCCCCTAAACCGTCCCAGTCCCCTAACCCTAACCCTAACCCTAACCCTAAACCTAACCGTTACCCAAAGCCTTACCCTAACCCGTCCCCTAATGCTAACACGTGCGCTAACACTAACCCGTACCCTAACTCGTACGCTCACCCTAAACCGATGTCGTACCACAACCTATCCCCTAAACCGTCCCCGTCCCCTAACCCTAACCCTAACCCTAAACCTAACCTTTACCCGAACCCTTACCCTAACCCGTCCCCTAATCCTAACCCGTACGCTAACACTAATCTGTACCCTAACACGTACCCTAAACCTAAACCGTTGTCGTACCCTAACCTGTCCCCTAAACCGTCCCAGTCCCGAAGCCCTAACCGTAACACTAACACTAAACCTTACCCAAAGCCTTAACCTAACCCGTCCCCTAATCCTAACCCGTAGCTAACACTAACACTTACCCTAACACATACGCTCACCCTATACAGTTGTTGTATCTTAACCTGTCCCCTAAACCGTCCCCATCCCCTAACCCTAACCCTAACCCTAATCCTAACACTTACCCAAAGCCTTACCCTAACCCGTCCCCTAATGCTAATCCGTGCGCTAACACTAACCCGAACACTAACACGTACGCTCACCCTAAACCGTTGTCGTACACTAACCTGTCCCCTAAACCGTCCCCTAACCCTAACCCTAACCCTAACCCTAACCCTAACCCTTACCCGAAGCCTTACCCTAGCCCGTCCCCTAATCCTAACCCGTACGCTAACACTAACCCGTACCCTAACACGTACGCTCACCCGAAAACGTTGTCGTACTGTAAACTGTCCCCTAAACCGTCCCCGTCCCCTAACCCTAACACTAACCCTAACCCTAACCCTAACACTTACCCGAAGCCTTACCCTAACCCGTCCCCTAATCCTAACCCGTACGAGAACGCTAACCCGAACCCTAACACGTACCCTCACCCTAAACCGTTGTCGTACCCTAACCTGTCCCCGAAACCGTCCCCGTCCCCTAACCCTAACCCTAACCCTAAACCTAACACTTACCCGAAGCCTTAACCTAACCCGTCCCCTAATCCTAATCCGTATACTAACACTAATCCATACCCTAACACGTACGCTCAACCTAAACCGTTGTCGTACCCTAACCTGTCCTCTAAACCGTCCCCGTCCCCTAACACTAACCCTAACACTTAACCTTAACCGTAACCCTTACCCGAAGCCTTACCCTAACCCGTCCTTAATCCTAACCCGTACGCAAACACTAACCCGTACTCTAACACGTACACTCACCCTAAACCGTTGTCGTACCCTAATTGTCCCCTAAACTGTCCCCGTCCCCTAACACTAACCCTAAACCTAACCCTAACCCTAACCCTTAACCGATGTCTTACCCTAACCCGTCCCCTAATACTCATCCGTACGCTAACACTAACCCGTAACCTAACACGTACGCTCACCCTAAACCGATGTCATACCCTAACCTGTCCCCTAAACCGTCCCCGTCCCCTAACCCTAACCCTAACCCTAACACTAAACCTAACACTTACCCTAAGCCTTACCCTAACCCGTCCCCTAATCCTAACCCGTACGCTAACACTAACCCGTACCCTAACACGTACGCTCATCCTAAACTGTTGTCGTACCCTAAACTGTCCCCTAACCCGTCCCCATCCCCTAACCCTAACCCTACCCTAACCTTAAACCTAACCCTTACCCGAAACCTTAACCTAACCCGTCCCCTAATCCTAATCCGTACGCAAACACTAACCCGTACCCTAACAGGTACACTCACCCTAAACCGTTTTCGTACCCTAACCTGTCCCCTAAACCGTCCTCGTCCCCTAACCCTAACCCTAACCATAACCATAACCATAACACTTACCCGAAGCCTTACCCTGACCCGTCCCCTAATCCTAACCCTTAGGCTAACACTAACCTTTACCCTAACACGTACGCTCACTTTAAAACGTTGTCGTACCCTAACCTGTCCCCTAAATCGTCCCCGTCCCTTAACCCTAACCCTAACCCTAAACCTAACCCTTACCCGAAGCCTTAACCTAACCCGTCCCCTAATCCTAATCCGTAAGCTAACACTAACCCATACCCTAACACGTACGCTCACCCTAAACCGTTGTCGTACCCTAACCTGTCCCCTAAACCGTCCCCGTCCCCGTCCCCTAACCCTAACCCTAACTCTATCCCTAACCCTTATCCGAAGCCTTAAACTAACCCGTCCCTTAATCCTAACCCGTACGCTAACACTAACCCATACCCTAACATGTACGCTCACCCTAAACCGTTGTCGTACCCTAACCTGTCCCCTAAATCGTCCCCGTCCCCTAACCCTAACCCTAACCCTAATCCTAAACCTAACACGTACCCGAAGCCTTAACTACCCCGTCCCCTAATCCTAATCCGTACGCTAACAGTAACCTGTACCCTAACACGTACACACACCCTAAACCATTTTCGTAACGTAACCTGTCCTCTAAACCGTCCCCGTCCCCTAACCCTAACCCTAACACTTAACCCTAACCCTAAACCTTACCCGAAGCCTTACCCTAACCCGTCACCTAATCCTAACCCGTACGCTAACACTAACCCGTACCCAAACGCGTGCGCTCACCCTAAACCGTTGTCATACCCTAATTGTCCCCTAAACCGTCCCCGTCCCCTAACCTTAACCCTAACCCTAACCCTAACACTTACCCAAAGCCTTACCCTAAGCAGTCCCCTAATCTTAACCCGTACGCTAACACTAACCTGTACCCTAACACGTACGCTCACCCTAAACCGTTCTCGTACCCTAATCTGTCCGCTAAACCATCCCCATCCCCTAACCATAACCCTAACCCTAACCCTAACACTAACACTTACCCGAAGCCTTACCCTAACCCGTCCCCTAATCCTAACCCGTACGCTAACACTAACTCGTACCCTAATACGTACGCTCACCCTAAACCGTTGTCGTACCCTAACTTGTCCCCTAACCCGTCCCCATCCCATAACCCTAACCCTACCCTAACCCTAAACCTAACCCTTACCCGAACCCTTAACCTAACCCGTTCCCTAATCCTAATCCGTACGCAAACACTAACCCATACCCTAACACGTACACTCACCCTAAACCGTTTTCGTACCCTAACCTGTCCCCTAAACCGTCCTCGTCCCCTAACCCTAACCCTAACCCTAAACATAACCATACCACTTACCCGAAGCCTTACCCTGACCCGTCCCCTAATCCTAACCCTTACGCTAACACTAACCTTTACCCTAACACGTACGCTCACCCTAAACCGTTGTCGTAGCCTAACCTGTCCCCTAAACCGTCCCCATCCCTTAACCCTAACCCTAACCCTAAACCTAACCCTTACCCGAAGCCTTAACCTAACCCGTTCCCTAATCCAAATCCTTAAGCTAACACTAACCCGTACCCTAACACGTACGCTCACCCTAAACCGTTGTCGTACCCTAACCTGTCCCCTAAACTGTCCCCGTCCCCTAACCCTAACCATAACCCTACCCCTATCCCTAACCCTTATCTGAAGCCTTAACCTAACCCGTCCACTAATCCTAACCCGTACGCTAACACTAACCCGTACCCTAACACGTACGCTCACCCTAAACCGTTGTCGTACCCTAACCTGTCCCCTAAACCGTCCCCGTCCCCTAACCCTAACCCTAACCCTAACCCTAAACCTAACCTTTACCCGAACCCTTACCCTAACCCGTCCCCTAATCCTAACCCGTACGCTAACACTAATCTGTACCCTAACACGTACCCTAAAACTAAACCGTTCTCGTACCCTAACCTGTCCCCTAAACCGTCCCAGTCCCGAAACCCTAACCGTAACACTAACACTAAACCTTACCCGAAGCCTTAACCTAACCCGTCCCCTAATCCTAACCCGTAGCTAACACTAACACTTACCCTAACACATACGCTCACCCTATACAGTTGTTGTATCTTAACCTGTCCCCTAAACCGTCCCCATCCCCTAACCCTAACCCTAACCCTAATCCTAACACTTACCCAAAGCCTTACCCTAACCCGTCCCCTAATGCTAATCCGTGCGCTAACACTAACCCGAACACTAACACGTACGCTCACCCTAAACCGTTGTCGTACACTAACCTGTCCCCTAAACCGTCCCCTAACCCTAACCCTAACCCTAACCCTAACCCTAACCCTTACCCGAAGCCTTACCCTAGCCCGTCCCCTAATCCTAACCCGTACGCTAACACTAACCCGTACCCTAACACGTACGCTCACCCTAAACCGTTGTCGTACTGTAAACTGTCCCCTAAACCGTCCCCGTCCCCTAACCCTAACACTAACCCTAACCCTAACCCTAACACTTACCCGAAGCCTTACCCAAACCCGTCCCCTAATCCTAACCCGTACGAGAACGCTAACCCGAACCCTAACACGTACCCTCACCCTAAACCGTTGTCGTACCCTAACCTGTCCCCTAAACCGTCCCCGTCCCCTAACCCTAACCCTAACCCTAAACCTAACACTTACCCGAAGCCTTAACCTAACCCGTCCCCTAATCCTAATCCGTATACTAACACTAATCCATACCCTAACACGTACGCTCAACCTAAACCGTTGTCGTACCCTAACCTGTCCTCTAAACCGTCCTCGTCCCCTAACACTAACCCTAACACTTAACCTTAACCGGAACCCTTACCCGAAGCCTTACCCTAACCCGTCCTTAATCCTAACCCGTACGCAAACACTAACCCGTACTCTAACACGTACACTCACCCTAAACCGTTGTCGTACCCTAATTGTCCCCTAAACTGTCCCCGTCCCCTAACACTAACCCTAAACCTAACCCTAACCCTAACCCTTAACCGATGTCTTACCCTAACCCGTCCCCTAATACTCATCCGTACGCTAACACTAACCCGTAACCTAACACGTACGCTCACCCTAAACCGATGTCATACCCTAACCTGTCCCCTAAACCGTCCCCGTCCCCTAACCCTAACCCTAACCCTAACACTAAACCTAACACTTACCCTAAGCCTTACCCTAACCCGTCCCCGAATCCTAACCCGTGGCTAACACTAACCCTTACCCTATGACGTACACTCACCCTAAACGGTTGTCGTATCCTAACCTGTCCCCTAAACCGTCCCCATCCCCTAACCCTAACCCTAACCGTAACCCTATCCCTAACCGTTACCCGAAACCTTACCCTAACCCGTCCCCTAATCCTAACCCGTACGCTAACACTAATCCGTACCCTAACACGTAAGCTCACCCTAAAACGTTGTCGTACACTAACCTGTCCCCTAAACCGTCCCAGTCCCCAAACCATAACCCTAACCCTAACCCTAACACTAACCCTTACCCGAAGCCTTAACCTAACCCGTCCCCTAATCCTAACCCGTATCAAACACTAACACTTACCCTAACACGTTCGCTCACCCTATACCGTTGTTGTATCCTAACCTGTCCCCTAAACCGTCCCCATCCCCTAACCCTAACCCTAACCCTAAACCTAACCGTTACCCGAAGCCTTACACTAACTCGTCCCCTAATCCTAACCCATAAGCTAACACTAACCCGTACCCTAACACGTACGCTCACCCTAAAACGTTGTCGCATCATAACCAGTCCCATAAACCGTCACCGTCCCCGTCCCCTAACCCTAACCCTATCCCTAACCCTAACCCTTACCCGAAGCCTTACCCTAACCCGTCCCCTAATCCTAACCCGTACGCTAACACTAACCCATACCCTAACACGTACGCTCACCCTAAACCGTTGTCGTACCCTAACCTGTCCCCTAAATCGTCCCCGTCCCCTAACCCTAACCCTAACCCTAACCCTAAACCTAACCCTTACCCGAAGCCTTAACGTACCCCGTCCCCTAATCCTAATCCGTACGCTAACACTAACCCATACCCTAACACGTACACTCACCATAAACCGTTTTTGTACCCTAATCTGTCCCCTAAATATTTCCCGTCCCCTAACCCTAACCCTAACCCTAACCCTAACACTTACCTGAAGGCTTACCCTAACCCGTCCCCTAATCCTAACCCGTACGCTAACACTAACCCTTACCCTAACACGTACACTCACCCTAAACCGTTGTCGTACCCTAACCTGTCCCCTAAACCGTCCCTGTCCCCTAACCCTAACCCTAACCCTATCCCTAAACCTAAACCTTACCCGAAGCCTTAACCTAACCTGTCCCCTAATCATAAACCGTACGCTAACACTAACCCGTGCCCTAACACGTACGCTCAACCTAAACCGTTGTCGTACCCGAACCTGTCCCCTAAACCATTCCCGTCCCCTAACCCTAACCCTAACCCTAACCCTAACCCTAACCCTTACCCGAAACCTTACACTAACCCGTCACCTAATCCTAACCCATACGCTAACACTAACCCTTACCCTAACACATACGCTCACACAAAACCGTTGTCGTACCCTAACCTGTCCACTAAACCATCCCCAGCCCCGTCCCCTAACCCTAACCCTAACCCTAACCCTAACCCTTACCCGATGCCTTACCTAACCCGTCCCCTAATCCTAACCCGTACGCTAACACTAACACCTACCCTAACATGTACGCTCACCCTAAATATTTCTCGTACCCTAACCTGTCCCCTAAACCGTCCCCGTCCCCTAACCCTAACCCTAACCCTAACCCTAATACTTACCCGAAGCCTTGCCCTAAACCGTCACCTAATCCTAACCAGTACGCTAACACTAACCCGTACCCTAATACGTACGCTCACCCTAAACCATTTTCGTACCCTAAACTGTCCCTAAATCGTCCCCGTCCCCTAACGCTAACCCTAAACCTAACCCTAAACCTAACCCTTACCCGAAGCCTTAACCTACCCCGTCCCCTAATCCTAATCCGTACGCTAACACTAACCCATACCCTAACACGTACACTCACCCTAAACCGTTTTCGTACCCTAACCTGTCCCCTAAACCGTCCCCGTCCCCTAACCCTAACCCTAACCCTAACCCTAACACTAACCCTAACCCTTACCCGAAGCCTTACCCTAACCCGTCCCCTAATCCTAACCCGTAGCTAACACTAACCCTTACCCTAACACGTACACTCACCCTAAACCGGTGTCGTATCCTAACCTGTCCCCTAAACCATCCCCATCCCCTAACCCTAACCGTAACCCTAACCCTAACCGTTACCCGAACCCTTACCCTAACCCTTCCCGTAATCCTAAAACGTAAGGTAACACTATTCCGTACCCTAACTCGTACGCTCACCCTAAACCGTTGTCGTACACTAACCTGTCCCCTAAACCGTCCCCGTCCCCAAACCCTAAACCTAACCCTAACCCTAACCCTAACCCTTACCCGAAGCCTTACCCTAACCCGTCCCCTAATCCTAACCTGTATCTAACACTAACCCGTACCCTAACACATATGCTCACCCTAAACCGTTGTCGTACCCTAACTTTTCCCCTAAACCGTCCCCGTACCCTAACCCTAACCCTAACCCTAAACCTAAACCTAACCCTTACCCGAAACCTTAACCTAACCCGTCCCCTAATCCTAATCCGTACACTAACACTAACCCGTTCTCTAACACGTACGCGCACCCTAAACCGTTTTCGTACCCTAACCTGTCCCCTAAACCGTCCCCGTACCATAACCCTAATCCTAACCCTTTAACCCTAACCCTAACCCTTACCCGAAGCCTTACCCTAATCCGTCCGTAATCCTAACACGTACGCTAACACTAACCCGTACCCTAACACGTACGCTCACCCTAAACCGTTGTCGTACCCTAACCTGTCCCCTAAACCGTCCCCGTCCCCTAACCCTAACCCTAACCCTAAACCTAACCCTAACCCTTAAACGAAGCCTGACACTAACCCGTCCCTTAATCCTAACCCGTACGCTAACACTAACCCGTACCCTAACACGTACGCTCACCCTAAACCGTTGTCGTACCCTAACGTCTCGCTAAACCGTCCCCGTCCCCTAACCCTAACCCTAACCCTAACCCTAACCCTTAACCGAAGCCTTACCCTATCCCGTACCCCAATCCTAAACCGTACGCTAACACTAACCCGTACCCTAACATGTACGCTCACCCTAAACCATTGTCGTACCGTAACCTGTCCCCTAAACCGTCCCCATCCCCTAACCCTAACCCTTACCCTAACCCTTAACCTAACCCTTACCTGAAGCCTTACCCTAACCGTCCCCTAATCCTAAACCGTACGCTAACACTAACCCGTACCCTAACACATACGTTCACCCTAAACCGTTGTCGTACCCTAACCTGTCCCCAAAACCGTCCCCGTCCCCTAACCCTAACCCTCACCCTAACCCTAACCCTAACCCTAACCCTACCCCTAACTCTAACCCTAACACTTACCCGAAGCCTTACCCTAAACCGTCCCCTAATCCTAACCCGTATGCTAACACTAACCCGTACCCTAACACGTACGCTCACCCTAAACTATTGTCGTACCCTAACCTGTCCCCGAAACCGTCCCCGTCCCCGTCCCCTAACCCTAACCCTTAACCCTAAATCTAACACTTACCCGAAGCCTTACCCTAACCCGACCCCTAATTCTAATCCGTACGCTAACACTAACCCGTACCCTAACACGTACGCTCACCCTAAACCATTGTCATACACTAACCTGTCCCCTAAACCGTCCCCGTCCGCTCAACCTAACCCTAACCCTAACCCTAACCCTAACACTTACCCAAAGCCTTACCCTAACCCGTCCCCTAATCCTAACCCGTACGCTAACACTAACCCGTACCCTAACACGTACGCTCACCCTAAACCGTTGTCGTACCCTAACCTGTCCCCTAAACCGTCCGCGTCCCCTAACCCTAACCCTAACCCTACCCCTAACACTTAACAGAAGCCTTACCCTAACCCGTCCCCTAATCCTAACCCGTCCGCTAACACTAATCCGTACCCTAACACGTACGCTCACCCTAAACCGTTGTCGTACGCTAACCTGTCCCCTAAACCGTCCCCGTCCCCGTCCCCTAACCCTAACCCTAACCCTTACCCGAAGCCTTACCCTAACCCGTCCCCTAATCCTAACCCGTACGCTAACACTAACCCATACCCTAACATGTACGCTCACCCTAAACCGTTGTCGTACCCTAACCTGTCCCCTAAACTGTCCCCATCCCCTAACCCTAACCCTAACCCTAACCCTTACCCGAAGCCTTACCCGAACCCATCCCCTAATACTAACCCGTACGCTAACACTAACCCATACCCTAACACTTACGCTCACCCTAAACTGTTGTCGTACACTAACCTGTCCCCTAAACTGTCCCCATCCCCAAACCCTAACCCTAACCCTAACACTAATCCTAACCCTTACCCGAAGCCTTACCCTAACCCGTCCCCTAATCCTAACCCGTACCTAACACTAACACATACCCTAACATGTACGCTCACGCTAAACCGTTGTCGTACCCTAACCTGTCCCCTAAACTGTCCCCGTCCCCTAAACCTAACCCTAACCCTAACCCTAACCCGAAGCCTTAAGCTAACCCATCCCCTAATACTTCACAGTTCGCTAACACTAACCCGTACCCTAACACTTACGCTCACCCTAAACAGTTGTCGTACACTAACCTGTCCCCTAAACCGTCCCAATCCCCAAACCTAACCCTAACCCTAACGCTAATCCTAAACCTTACCCGAAGCCTTACCCTAACCCGTCCCGTAATCCTAACCCGTAGCTAACACTAACGCTTACCCTAACACGTACACTCACCTTAAGCCGTTGTCGTATCCTAACCTGTCCCGAAACCCGTCCCCATCCCCAAACCCTAACCCTAATCCTAACGCTAATCCTAACCCTTACCCGAAGCCTTAACCTAACCCGTCCCCTACTCCTAAGCCGTACACTAACACTAACACGTACCCTAACACGTACGCTCACCCTAAACCGTTGTCGTACACTAACCTGTCACCTAAACCGTCCCCATCCCCTAACGCTAACCCTAACCTTAACCCTAACACTAAAACTTAACCGAAGCCTTACACTAACCCGTCACCTAATCCTAACCCGTACACTAACACTAATCCGTACCCTAACACGTACGCTCACCCTAAACCGTTGTCATAACCTAACCTGTCCCCTAAACCGTCCCCATCCCCTAACCCTAAACCTAACCCTAAACCTAACCCTAACCCTTACCAGAAGCCTTACCCTAACCCATCCCCTCATCCTAATCCGTACGCTAACACTAACCCGTAACCTAACACGTATGCACACCCTAAACCGTTGTCGTACCCTAACATGTCCCCTAAACCGTCCCCTTCCCCTAACCCTAACCCTAACCCTAACCCTTAACCGAAGCCTTACCCTAACCCGTACCATAATCCTAACCCGTACGCTAACACTATCCCATACCCTAATACGTACACTCACCCTAAACCGTTGTCGTACACTAGCCTGTCCCCTAAACCGTCCCCGTCCCCTAAACCTAAACCTAACCCTAACCCTAACCCTTACCCAAAACCTTACCCAAACCCGTCCCCTAATCCTAACCCGTACGCTAACACTAACCCATATCCTAACCCGTACGCTCACCCTAAACTTTTGTCGTACCCTAACCTGTCACCTAAACCATCCCCGACCCGTAACCCTAACACTAACCCTAACCCTAAAACTTAACCGAAGCCTTACACTAACCAGTCCCCTAATCCTAACCCGTACGCTAACACTAATCAGTACCCTAACACGTACGCTCACCCTAAACCATTGTCGTACCCTAACCTGTCCCCTAAACCGTCCCCGTCCCCTAACCCTAACCCTAACCCTAACTCTAACCCTAACACTTACCCGAAGCCGTACCCTAACCCGTCCCCTAATCCTAACCCGTAGGCTAACACTAACCCGTACCCTAACACGTACGCTCACCCTAAACCGTTGTCGTACCCTAACCTGGCCCCTAAACCGTCCCCCTCCCCGTCCCCTAACCCTAACCCTAACCCTAACCCTAAACCTTACCCGAAGCCTTAACCTAACCCGTCCCCTAATGCTAATCCATACGCTAACAGTAACCTGTATCCTAACACGTACGCTCACCCTAAACCGTTGTCGTACCCTAACCTGTACCCTAAACCGTCCCCATCCCCTAACCCTAACCCTAACACTTAACCCTAACCCTAACAATTACCCGAAGCCTTACACTAACCCGTCCCCTAATCCTAACCAGTACCCTAACACACGTACCCTAACACGTACGCTCACCCTAAACCGCTGTCGTTCCCTAACCTGTCCCCTAAACCTTCCCCGTCCCCTAAGCCTAACCCCTACCCTAACCCTTACCCGAAGCCTTACACCAATCCGTCCCCTAATCCTAAGCCGTACGCAAACACTAACCCGTACCCTAACACGTATGTTCACCCTAATCCGTTGTCGTACACTAACCTGTCCCCTAAACCGTCCCCGTCCCCTAACGCTAACCCTATCCCTAAACCTAACCCTAAAACTTAACCGAAACCTTACCCTAACCCGTCCCCTAATCGTAACCCGTACACTAACACTAATCCGTACCCTAACACGTACGCTCACCCTAAACCATTGTCGTACCCTAACCTGTCCCTTAAACCGTCCCCGTCCCCTAACCCTAACCCTAACCCTAAACCTAACCCTAACCATTACCTGAAACCTTACCCTAACCCGTCCCCTAATCCTAACCCGTACGCTAACATTAACCCGTACCCTACCACGTACGCTCACCTAAACCGTTGTCGTACCCTAACCTGTCTCCTAAACCGTCCCCGTCCCTAACCCTAACCCTAACCCTAACCTTAACCCTAACCCTTACCCGAACCCTTACCCTAAACCATCCACTAATCCTAAACCGTACGCTAACACTAACCCGTACCCTAACACGTACGCTCACCCTAAACCGTTGTCGTACCCTAACCTGTCCCCTGAACCGTCCCCGTCCCCTAAACCTAACTCTAACCCTAACCCTAACACTTAACCGAAGCCTTACCCTAACCCGTACCCTAATCCTAAGCCGTACGCTAACACTAACCCGTACCCTAACACGTACGCTAACCCTAAACCGTTCTTGTACCCTAACCTGTCCCCTAAACCGTCCCCGGCCTCTAAACCTAACCCTAACCCTAACCCTAACCCTTAACCGAAGACTTACCCTAACCCGTACACTAATCCTACACCGTACGCTAACACTAACCCGTACCCTAACACGTGCGCTCACCCTAAACCATTGTCGTACCGTAACCTGTCCCCTAAACCGTCCCCATCCCCTAACCCTAACCCTAACCCTTACCCGAAGCCTTACCCTAACCCGTCCCCTAATCCTAACCCGTACCCTAACACACGTACCCTAACACGTACGCTCACCCTAAACCGTTGTCGTACCCTAACCTGTCCCCTAAACCGTCCCCGTCCCCTAAGCCTAACACTAACCCTAACCCTAACCCTTACCTGATGCCTTACATTAACCCGTCCCCTAATCCTAAGCCGTATGCTAACACTAACCCGTACCCTAACACGTATGCTCACCCTAATCCATTGTCATACACTAACCTGTCCCCTAAACCATCCCCGTCCCCGTCCCCTAACCCTAACCCTAACCCTTACAAGAAGCCTTAACCTAACCCGTCCCCTAATCCTAATCCATACCCTAACACTAACCCATACCCTAACATGTACGCTCAACCCAAACCGTTGTCGTATGCTAACCTGTCCCCTAAACCGTCTCCGTCCCCTAACACTAACCCTAACCCTAACCCTAACCCTTACCCGAAGCCTTACCCTAACCCGTCCCCTAATCCTAACACGTACGCTAACACTAACCCATACCCTAACACGTACGCTCACCCTAAACTGTTGTCGTACACTAACCTGTCCCCAAAACCGTCCCCGTCCCCAAACCCTAACCCTAACCCTAACGCTAATCCTAACCCTTACCCAAAGCCTTACCCTAACCCATCCCCTAATCCTAACCTGTACCTAACACTAACCCTTACCCTAACACGTACACTCACCTTAAACCGTTGTCGTATCCTAACCTTTCCCGAAAACCGTCCCCATCCCCTAACCCTAACCCTAACCCTAACCATAAACGTTACCCGAAGCCTTACCCTAACTCGTGCCCTAATGCTAACCCGTACGCTAACAGTAACCCGTACCCTAACACGTACGCTCAGCCTAAACCGTTGTCGTACCCTAACCTGTCCCCTAAACCGTACCCGTCCCCTAACCCTAACCCTAACCCTAACCCTAAAACTTAACCGAAACCTTACCCTAACCCGTCCCCTAATCCTAACCCGTACACTAACACTAATCTGTACCCTAACACGTACGCTCACCCTAAATCGTTGTCGTACACTAACCTGTCCCCTAAACCGTCCCCTAACCCTAACCCTAACCCTAACCCTAAACCTAACCGAAACCCTTACCTGAAGCCTTACCCTAACCCGTCCCCTAATCCTAACCCGTACGCTAACATTAAACCGTACCCTAACACGTACGCTCACCCTAAACCATTGTCGTACCCTAACCTGTCCCCTAAACTGTCCCCATCCCCTAACCCAAACCCTTACCCTAACCCTAAACCTAATTCTTACCCGAAGCCGTAACCTAACCGTCCCCTAATCCTAAACCGTACGCTAACACTAACCCGTACCCTAACACGTACGCTCACCCTAAACCGTTGTCGTACACTAACCTGTCCCCTAAACCGTCCCCGTCCCCTAACCCTAACCTTAACCGTTAACGTTTACCCTAACCCTTACCCGAAGCCTTACCCTAACCCATCCCCTAATCCTAACCCGTACGCAAACACACGTACCCTAACACGTACACTCACCCTAAACCGTTGTCGTTCCCTAATCTTTCCCCTAAACCGTCCACGTCCCCTAACCCTAACCCTAACCCTAACCCTAACCCTTACCCGAAGCCTTACACTAACCCGTCCCTTAACCCTAAGCCCTACACTAACACTAACCCATACCCTAACACGTACGCTCACCCTAAACCTTTTTCGTACCCTAACCTGTCCCCTAAACCGTCCCCGTCACCTAACACTAATCCTAACCCTAACCCTAACCCTAACACTTACCCGAAGTCTTACCCTAACCCGTCCCCTAATTCTGACCCGTACCCTAACACTAACCCATACCCTAACACGTACGTTCACCCTAAAACGTACGCTCACCCTAAACCATTGTCGTACCCTAACCTGTCCCCTAAACCGTCCCCATCCCCTAACCCTAACCCTAACCCTAACCCGAACCCTTACCCGAAGCCTTACACTAACTCGTCCCCTAATCCTAACCCATAAGCTAACACTAACCCGTACCGTAACACGTACGCTCACCCTAAAACGTTGTCGCATCATAACCTGTCCCCTAAACCGTCCCCGTCTCCTAACACTAACCCTAACCCTATCCCTAACCCTAACCCTTACCCAAAGCCTTACCCTAACCCGTCCCGTAATCCTAACCCGTACGCTAACACTAAACGGTACCCTAAAACGTACGCTCACCCTAAACAGTTGTCTAACACTAACCTGTCCCCTAAACAGTCCCCGTCCCCTAACCCTAACCCTAACCCTAAACCTAAACCTAACCCTTGCCCGAAGCCTTAACCTAACCCGTCCCCTAATCCCAACATGTACGCTAACACTAACCAGTACCCTAACACGTACGCTCACCCTAAACCCTTGTCGTACCCTAACCTGTCCCCTATACCGTCCCCGTCTCCTAACCCTAACCCTAACCCTAACCCTATCCCTAACAGTAACCCGAACCCTTACACTAAACCGTCACCTAAAACTAACCCGTACGCTAACACTAACCCGTACCCTAACACGTATGCTCACCCTAAACCGTTGTCATACCCTAACCTGTCCCCTAAACTATCCCCGTCCCGTAACCCTAACCCTAACGCTAAACCTAAACCTTACCCGAAGTCTTACCCTATCCCATCCCCTAATCCTAACCCGTACGCTAACACTAACCCGTACCCTAACACGTACGCTCACACTAAACCTTTGTCGTACACTAACCTGTCCCCTAAACCGTCCCCGTCCCCTAACCCTAACCCTAACACTAACCCTAAACCTAACCCTTACCCGAAGCCTTAACCTAAACGGTCCCCTAATCCTAACCCGTACGCTAACACTAACCCGTACCCTAACACGTACGCTCACCCTAAACCGCTGTCGTACCCTAACCTGTCCCCTAAACCGTCCCCATTCCCTAACTCTAACCCTAACCCTAACAATTACCCGAAGCCTTACCCTAACCTGTCCCCTAATCCTAACACGTACAGTAACACTAACCCGTACCATAACACGTACGTTCACCCTAAACCGTTGTCGTACCCTCACTTCTCCCCTAAACCGTACCCGTCCCCTAACCCTAACCCTAACCCTAACCCTAACCCTAACACTTATCCGAAGCCTTACACTAACCCGTCCCCTAATCTTAACCCGTACGTTAACACTAAACCGTACCCTAACACGTACGCTCATCCTAAACCGTTGTCGTACCCTAACCTGTCCCCTAAACTGTCCCCGTCCCCTAACCCTAACCCTAACCCTAAACCTACACCTAACACTTACCCGAAGCCTTAACCTAACCCATCCCCTAATCCTAATCCATACGATAACACTAACCCATACCCTAACATGTACGCTCACCCTAAACCGTTGTCGTTCCCTAACCTGTCCCCTAAACCGTCCCCTAAACCTAACCCTAAAGTTAGCCCTAACCCTAACCCTTACCCGAAGCCTTAACCTAACCCGTCCCCTAAATCAAACCCGTACGCTAACCCTCACCCGTACCCTATAACTTATGCTCAGCCTAAACCATTGTAGTACCCTAACCTGTCCCCTAAAGCGTCCCCTAACCCTAACCGTAACCCTAATCCTAACCCTAACCCTAACCCTAACCCTAACCCTAACACATACGCTCACCCTAAACCGTTGTCGTACCCTAACCTGTCCCCTAAACCGTCCCCGTCCCCTAATCCTAACCCTAACCCTAAACCTAACCCTTACCCGAAGCCTTAACCTAACACATCCTCTAAACCTAATCCGTACACTAACACTAAACCTTACCCTAACACGTACGCTCACCCTAAACCGTTGTCGTACCCTAACCTGTCCCCTAAATCGTCCCCGTCCCCTAACCCTAACCCTAACCCTAACACTAACCCTAACACTTACCCGAAGCCTTACCTTAACCCGTCCCCTAATCCTAAACCGTATGCTAACACTAACCGGTACCCTACCTCGTACGCTCACCTAAACCGTTGTCGTACACTAACCTGTCCCCTAAACCGTCCCCGTCCTCTAACCCTAACCCTAACCCTAACTCTAACCCTAAAACTTACCCGAAGCCTTACCCTAACCCGTACCCTAATCCTAACCTGTACGCTAACACTAACCCATACCCTAACATGTACGCTCACCCTAAACAGTTGTCGTACCCTAACCTGTCCCCTAAACCGTCCCCGTCCACTAACCCTAACCCTAACCCTAACCCTAACCCTTACCCAAAGCCTTACCGTAACCCACCCCCTAATACTAACCCGTACGCTAACACTAACTCATACCCTAACACATACGCTCACCCTAAAGTGTTGTCGTACACTAACCTGTCCCCTAAACCGTCCCCATCCCCAAACACTATCCCTAACCCTAACGCTAATCCTAACATTAACCCGAAGCCTTACCCTAACCCGTCCCCTAATCATAACCCGGAGCTAACACTAACGCTTGCCCTAACACGTACACTCACCTTAAACCTTTGTCGTATAATAACCTGTCCCGAAACCCGTCCCCATCCCCTAACCCTAACCCTAACCCTAACCCTAACCCTAACCGTTACCGGAAGCCTTACCCTAACTCGTCCCGTAATCCTACCTCGTACGCTACCAATAACCCGTACCCGAACACGTACGCTCACCCTAAACCGTTGTCGTACCCTAACCTGTCCCCTAAACCGTCCCCATCCCCTAACCCTAACCCTTACCCTAACCCTAAACCTAACCCATACCCGAAGCCTTATCCTAACCTTCCCCTAATCCTAACCCATACGCTAACACTATCCCATACCCTAACACATAAGCTCACCCTAAACCGTTGTCGTACACTAGCCTGTACCCTAAACCGTCCCCGTCCCCTAAACCTAACCCTAAACCTAACCCTAAACCTAACCCTTACCCGAAACCTTACTCTAACCCGTCCCCTAATCCTAACCCGTACGCTAACACTAACCCATACCCTAACACGTACGCTCACTCTAAACCTTTGTCGTACCCTAACCTGTCCCCTAAACCATCCTCGTCCCCTAAACCTAACACAAACCCTAACCCTAAAACTTAACCGAAGCCTTACACTAACCCGTCCCCTAATCCTAACCCGTACGCTAACACTAATCCGTACCCTAACACATACGCTCACCCTAAACTGTTGTCGTACCCTAACCTGTCCCCTAAACCGTCCCCGTCCCCTAACACTAACCCTAAACCTAACCCTAACCCTAACCCTTACCCAAAGCCTTACCCTAACCAGTCCCCTAATCCTAACCCGTACGCTAACACTAACCCGTACCCTAACACGTACGCTCACCCTAAACCGTTTTCGTACCCAAACCTGTCCCCTAAACGGTCCCCTAACCCTAACCCTAACCCTAACCCTAACACTTAATGGAAGCCTTACCCTAACCCGTCCCCTAATCTTCACCCGTACGCTAACACTAACCCGTACCCTAACAAGTACGCTCACCCTAAACCGTTCTCGTACCCTAACCTGTCCCCTAAACCGTCCCCGTCCCCTAAGTCTAACCCTAACCCTAACCCTAACCCTTACCTGAAGCCTTACCCGAACCCGTCCCCTAATCCTAACCCGTACGCTAACACTAACCCGTACCCTAACACGTACGCTCACCCTAAACCGTTGTCGTACCCTAACCTGTCACCTAAACTGTCCCCGTCCCCTAACCCTAACCCTAACCCTAAACCTAACCGTTACCCGAAGCCTTACCCGAACCCGTCCCCTAATCCTAACGCGTACGCTAACAGTAACGCGTACCCTAACACGTACGCTCACCCTAAACCGTTGTCGTACCATAACCTGACCCCTAAACCATCCCCGTCCCCATCCCCTAACCCTACACTTAGCCATAAACCTAACCCTTACCAGAAGCCTTAACCTAACCCGTCCCCTAATCCAAACACGTACGCTAACACTAACCCGTACCATAAAACGTACGCTCAACCTAAACCATTGTCGTACCCTAACCTTTCCCCTAAACCGTCCCCATCCCCTAACCCTAACCCTATCCCTAACCCTAAACCTTACCCGAAGCCTTACCCTAACCCGTCCCCTAATCCTAACCCGTACGCTAACACTAACCCGTACCCTAACATGTACGCTCACCCTAAACCGTTGTCGTACCCTAACCAGTCCCCTAAACCGTCCCCGTCCCCTAACCCTAACCCTAACCCTAACACTTACCCGAAGCCTTACCCTAACCCGTCCCCTAATCCTAACCCGTAGCTAACACTAACCCTTACCCTAACACGTACACTCACCCTAAAACTTTGTCGTATCCTAACCTATCCCCTAAACCGTCCTCATCCCCTAACCCTAAACCTAACCCTAACCCTAACCCTAACCGTTACCCGAAGCCTTACCCTAACCCGTCCCCTAATCCTAACTCGTACGCTAACACTAACCCGTACCCTAACACGTACACTCACCCTAAACCGTTGTCGTACCCTAACCTGTCTCCTAAACCTTCCCCGTCCCCTAACCCTAACCCTAACCCTTACCCTAACCGTTACCCGAAGCCTTACCCTAACTCATCCCCTAATCCTAAACCGTACGCTAACACTAACCCGTAGCCTAACACGTACGCTCACCCTAAAACGTTGTCGTAACATAACGTGTCCCCTAAACCATCCAGGTCCCTTAACCCTAACCCTAACCCTAACCCTAACCCTAATACTTACCCGAAGCCTTACTCTAAGCCGTCCCCTAATCCTAACCCGTACGCTAACACTAAACCGTACCCTAACACGTACGCTCACACTAAACCGTTGTCGTACCCTAACCTGTCCCCTAAACCGTCCCCATCCCCTAACCCTAACCCTAACCGTAACCCTAACCCCTAACCCTAACCCTAACCTTAACCCTAAACCTAACCCTTACCTGAAGCCTTACGCTAACCCGTCCCCTAACCCTAACCCGTACGCTAAAATTAAGCCGTACCCTAACACGTACGCTCACCGTAAACCGTTGTCGTACCCTAACCTGTCCCCTAAACTGTCCCCATCCCCTAACCCTAACCACAACCCTTAACCCTAACCCCAACCCTTACCCGAAGCCTTACCCTAACCCATCCCCTAATCCTAACGCGTGTGCTAACACTAAAGCGAACCCTAACACGTACGCTCACCCTAAACCGTTGTCGTACCCTAACCTGTACTCTAAACCATCCCCATGCCCTAACCCTAACCCTAACACTTAACCCTAAACCTAACCCTTACCTGAAGCCTTACCCTGACCCGTCCCCTAATCCTAACCCGTACGCTAACACTAACCCGTACCCTAACACGTACGCTAATCCTAAACCGTTGTCGTACCCTAACCTGTCCCCTAAACCGTCCCTGTCCCCTAAACCTAACCCTAACCCTAACTCTAACCCTAACCCTTACCCGAAGCCATACACTAAACCGTCCCATAATCCGAAGCCGTACGCTAACACTAACCCGTACCCTAACCTGTACGCTCACCTTAAACCGTTGTCGTACACTAACCTGTCCCTTAAACCGTCCCCGTCCCCTAACCCTAACCCTAACCCTAAAACTTACGCGAAGCCTTACCCTAACCCATCCCCTAATCCTAAACCGTACGCTAACACTAACCCTAACCCTAACACGTACGCTCACCCTAAACCGTTGTCGTACCTTAACATGTCCCCTAAACCGTCACCGTCCCCTAACCCTAACCCTAACCCTTAACCCTAACCCTAACACTTACCCGAAGCCTTACCCTAATCCGTCCCCTAATCCTAACCCGTACGCTAACACTAAACCGTACCCTAACACGTACGCTCACCCTAAAACGTTGTCGTACACTAACCTGTACCCTAAACCGTCCCCGTCCCCGTCCCCTAACCCTAAACTTAGTCCTAATCCTAACCCTTACCCGAAGCCTTACACTAACGCGTCCCCAAATCCTAACCTGTACGCTAACACTAACCCGTACCCTAACACGTATGCTCACCCTAAACCGTTGTCATAAACTAACCTGTCCCCTTAACCGTCCCCATCCCCTAACCCTACACCTAACCCTAAACCTAACCTTAACCCTTACCCGAAGCCTTACCCTCACCCGTCCCCTAATCCTAACCCGTAGCTAACACTAACCCTTACCCTAACATGTACGCTCACCCTAAACCGTTGTCGTACCCTAACCTGTCCCCTAAACCGTCCCCGTGCCCTAACCCTAACCCTAACCCTAACCCTAACACTTACCCGAAGCCTTACCCTAACCCGTCCCCTAATCCTAATCCGTAGCTAACACTAACCCTTACCCTAACACGTACACTCACCCTAAAACTTTGTCGTATCCTAACCTATCCCCTAAACCGTCCTCATCCCCTAACCCTAAACCTAACCCTAACCCTAACCCTAACCGTTACCCGAAGCCTTACCCTAACCCGTCCCCTAATCCTAACACGTACGCTAACACTAACCCGTACCCTAACACGTACACTCACCCTAAACCGTTGTCGTACCCTAACCTGTCTCCTAAACCTTCCCCGTCCCCTAACGCTAACCCTAACCCTTACCCTAACCGTTACCCGAAGCCTTACCCTAACTCATCCCCTAATCCTAAACCGTAAGCTAACACTAACCCGTAGCCTAACACGTACGCTCACCCTAAAACGCTGTCTTAACATAACCTGTCCCCTAAACCGTCCAGGTCCCTTAACCCAAACCCTAACCCTAAACCTAAACCTAACACTTACCCGAAGCCTTACACTAACGCGTCCCCTAATCCTAACCTGTACGATAACACTAACCCGTACCCTAACACGTATGCTCACCCTAAACCATTGTCATAAACTAACCTGTCCCCTTAACCGTCCCCATCCCCTAACCCTAAACCTAACCCTAAACCTAATCTTAACCCTTACCCGAAGCCTTACCCTCACCCGTCCCCTAATCCTAATACGTACGCTAACACTAACCCGTACCCTAACACGTACGCTCACCCTAAACCGTTGTCGTACCCTAACCTGTCAGCTAAACCGTCCCCGTCCCCTAACCCTAACCCTAACCCTAACTCTAACTCTAAACCTTACCCGAAGCCTTACGCTAACCCGTCCCCAAATCCTAACCAGTACGCTAACACTAACCCGTTCCCTAACACGTACGCTCACCGTAAACCGCTGTGGTACCCTAACCTGTCCCCTAAACAGTCCCCGTCCCCTAACCCTAACCCTAACCCTAAACCTAAACCTTACCCGAAGCCTTACCATAACCCGTCCCCTAGTCCTAACTCGTACGCTAACACTAACCCATACCCTAACACGTACGCTCACCCTAAACCGATGGCATACCTCAACCTGTCCCCTAAACTGTCCTCATCCCCTAACCCTAACCCTAACCCTAACCCTAAGCCTAACACTTACCCGAAACCTTACCCTAACCCGTCCCCTAATTCTAACCCGTACACTAACACTAACACATACCCTAACATGTACGCTCACCCTAAACCGTTGTCGTACCCTAACCTGCCCCCTAAACCGTCCCCGTCCCCTAACACTAACCCTATCCCTAACCCTAAACATAACCATTACCCGAAGCCTTAACCTAAACCGATCCCTAATCCTAATCCGTACGCTAACACTAACCTGTACACTAACACGTACGCTCAACCTAAACCGCTGTCGTACCCTAACCTGTCCCCTAAACCGTCCCCGTCCCCTAACCCTAACCCCAGCCCTTAACCCTAACTCTAAATCTTACCCGAAGCCTTACCCTAACCTGTCGCCTAATCCTAACCCGTACGCTAACAATAACCCGTACCCTAACACGTATGCTCACCCCAAAACCGTTGTCGTACCCTAACCTGTCCCCTAAACCGTGCCTGTCCCCAAAGCCTGACCATAACCCTAACCCTAATCCTAACACTTACCCGAAGCCTAACCCTAACCCGTCACCTAAACCTAACCCGTACGCTAACACTAACCCATACCCTAACATGTACGCTCACCCTAAATCGTGGTCGTACACTAGCCTGTCCCCTAAACCGTCCCCATCCCCTAACCCTAACCCTAACCCTAACCCTAACCCTTACCCGAAGCCTTACCCTAACCCGTCCCCTAATCCTAAACCGTACGGTAACACTAACCCATACCCTAACACGTACGCTCACCCTAAACCGTCCCCTTCCCCTAAACCTAACCCTAACCCTAACCCTAACACTTACCCGAAGCCTTACCCTAACCCGTCCCCTAATCCTAACCCGTACGATAACACTAACCCATACCCTAACACGTACGCTCACCCTAAACCGTTGTCGTACCCTAACCTGTCCCCTATACCGTCCCTATGCCCTATCCCTAACCCTAACCCTAAACCTAACCCTTACCCGAAGCCTTAACCTAACCCGTCCCCTAATCCTAATCCGTACGCTAACACTAACCTGTACCCTAACACGTACGCTCAACCTAAACCGTTGTCGTACCATAACCTGTCCCCTAAACTGTCCCCGTCCCCTAACCCTAACCCTAACACTTAACCGTAACCCTAACCCTTACCAGAAGCCTTACCCTAACCCGTCCCCTATTCCTAACCCGTACGCTAACACTAACCCGTACCCTAACACGTACGCTCACCCTAAACCGATGTCGTACCTTAACGTGTCCCCTAAACTGTCCCCGTACCCAAGACCTAACACTAACCCTAACCCTAACCATTACCCGAAGCCTTACCCTAACCCGTCCCCTAATCCTAATCCTTAGCTATGACTAACCCGTACCCTAACATATACGCTCACCCTAAACTGTTGTCGTAGCCTAACCTGTCCCCTAAACCGTCCCCATCCCCTAACCCTTAACCGTAACCCTAACCCTTACCCGAACCCTTACCCTAACCCGTCCCCTAATCCTAACCCGTACGCTAACACTAATCCGTACCCTAACACGTACACTCACCGTAAACTGTTGTCGTAAAAAACCTGTCCCCTAAACCGTCCCCGTCCACAAACCCTAACCCTAACCCTAACCCTAACCCTTACCCGAAGCCTTACCCTAACCCGTCCCCTAATCCTAACCCTTAGCTATCACTAACCCGTACCCTAACACATATGCTCACCCTAAACCATTTTCGTACCCTAACCTGTCCCCTAAACCGTCCCCGTCCCCTAACCCTAACCCTAACCCTTGACCCTAACCCTAACCCTTACCCGAAGCCTTACACAAACCCGTCCCCTAATCGTAAACCGTACGCTAACACTAACCCTTACCCTAACACGTACGCTCACCCTAAACCGTTGTCGTACCCTAACCTGTCCCCTACACCGTCTCTGTCCAGAAACCCTAACCCTAACCCTAACCCTAACCCTAACCCTTACCCGAAGCCTTACCCTAACCCGTCCCCTAATCCTAACCCGTAGCTATCACTAAACCGTACCCTAACACATATGCTCACCCTAAACAGTTATCGTACCCTAACCTGTCCCCTAAACCGTCCCCATCCCCTGACCCTAACCCTAAACCTTAACCCCAAAACTAACCCTTATCCGAAGCCGTACCCTAACCCGTCCCCTAATCCTAAACCGTACGCTAAAACTAAACCGTACCCTAACACGTACGCTCACCCTAAACCGTTGTCGTACCCTAACCTGTCCCCTAAACCGTCCCCGTCCCCATCCACTAACCCTAAACTTAGCCCTAACCCTAACCCTTACCCGAAGCCTTAACCTAACCCGTCCCCTAATCCAAACCCGTACGCTAACACTAACCCATACCCTAACACGTATGCTCACCCTAAACAGTTGTAGTACACTAACCTGGCCCCTAAACTGTCCCCATCCCCTAACCCTAACCCTAACCCTAAACCTAAACCTAACACTTACCCGAAGCCTTACCCTAACCCGTCCCCTAATCCTAACCTGTACGCTAACACTAAACCGTACCCTAACACGTACGCTCACCCTAAAACGTTGTCGTACATTAACCTGTCCCCTAAACCGTCCCCGTCCCCGTCCCCTAACCCTAAACTTAGCCCTAATCCTAACTCTTACCCGAAGCCTTAACCTAACCCGTACCCTAATCCAAACACGTACGCTAACACTAACCCGTACCCTAACACATATGCTCACCCTAAATCATTGTAGTACCGTAACCTGTCCCCTAAACCGTCCCCGTCCCCTAACCCAAACCCTAACCCTAAACCTGAACCTAACACTTACCCGAAGCCTTACACTAACGCGTCCCCTAATCCTAACCTGTACGCTAACACTAACGCGTACCCTAACACGTATGCTCACCCTAAACCGTTGTCATAAACTAACCTGTCCCCTTAACCGTCCCCATCACCTAACCCTAAACCTAACCCTAAACCTAACCTTAACCCTTACCCGAAGCCTTACCCTCACCCGTCCCCTAATCCTAATACGTACGCTAACACTAACCCGTACCCTAACACGTACGCTAACCCTAAACCGTTGTCGTACCCTAACCTGTCCGGTAAACCGTCCCCGACCCCTAACCCTAACCCTAACCCTAACTCTAACTCTAAACCTTACCCGAAGCCTTACGCTAACCCGTCCCCAAATCCTAACCGGTACGCTAACACTAACCCGTTCCCTAACACGTATGCTCACCGTAAACCGTTGTTGTACCCTAACCTGTCCCCTAAACAGTCCCCGTCCCCTAACCCTAACCCTAAACCTAAACCTTACCCGAAGCCTTACCATAACCCGTCCCCTAGTCCTAACTCGTACGCTAACACTAATCCATACCCTAACACGTACGCTCACCCTAAACCGATGGCATACCTCAACCAGTCCCCTAAACCGTCCCCATCCCCTAACCCTAACCCTAAGCCTAACACTTACCCGAAACCTTACCCTAACCCGTCCCCTAATCCTAACCCGTGCACTAACACTAACACATACCCTAACATGTACGCTCACCCTAAACCGTTGTCGTACCCTAACCTGCCCCCTAAACCGTCCCTGTCCCCTAACCCTAACCCTATCCCTAACCCTAAACCTAACCATTACCCGAAGCCTTAACCTAACCCGATCCCTAATCCTAATCCGTACGCTAACACTAACCTGTACACTAACACGTACGCTCAACCTAAACCGCTGTCGTACCCTAACCTGTCCCCTAAACCGTCCCCGTCCCCTAACCCTAACCCCAGCCCTTAACTCTAACTCTAAATCTTACCCGAAGCCTTACCCTAACCTGTCCCCTAATCCTAACCCGTACGCTAACAATAACCCGTACCCTAACACGTATGCTCACCCTAAACCGTTGTCGTACCCTAACCTGTCCCCTAAACCGTCCCTGTCCCCAAAGCCTGACCATAACCCTAACCCTAACCCTAACACTTACCCGAAGCCTAACCCTAACCCGTCACCTAATCCTAACACGTACGCTAACACTAAACCGTACCCTAACACGTACGCTCACCCTAAATCGTGGTCGTACCCTAGCCTGTCCCCTAAACCGTCCCCGTCCCCTAACCCTAACCCTAACCCTAACCCTAACCCTAACCCTAACCCTTACCCGAAGCCTTACCCTAACCCGTCCCCTAATCCTAACCCGTACGCTAACACTAACCCGTACCCTAACACGTACGCTCACCCTAAACCGTTGTCATACCCTAAACTGTCCCCTAAACCGTCCCCTTCCCCTAACCCTAACCCTAACCCTAACACTTACCCGAAGCCTTACCCTAACCCGTCCCCTAATCCTAACCCGTACGCTAACACTAACCCATACCCTAACACGTACGCTCACCCTAAACCGTTGTCGTACCCTAACCTGTCCCCTATACCGTCCCCATGCCCTAACCCTAACCCTAACCCTAAACCTAACCCTTACCCGAAGCCTTAAGCTAACGAGTCCCCTAATCCTAATCCGTACGCTAACACTAACCTGTACCCTAACACGTACGCTCACCCTAAACCGTTGTCGTACCATACCCTGTCCCCTAAACCGTCCCCGTCCCCTAACCCTAACCCTAACACTTAACCGTAACCCTAACCCTTACCAGAAGCCTTACCCTAAACCGTCCCCTATTCCTAACCCATACGCTAACACTAACCCGTACCCTAACACGTACGCTCACCCTAAACCATTGTCATACCTTAACGTGTCCCCTAAACTGTCCCCGTACCCGAGACCTAACACTAACCCTAACCCTAACCATTACCCGAAGCCTTACCCTAACCCGTCCCCTAATCCTAATCCTTAGCTATGACTAACCCGTACCCTAACATATACGCTCACCTTAAACTGTTGTCGTAGCCTAACCTGTCCCCTAAACCGTCCCCATCCCCTAACCCTTAACCGTAACCCTAACCCTTACCCGAAGCCTTACAAAAACCCGTCCCCTAATCGTAACCCGTACGCTAACACTAACCCGTACCCTAACATGTACGCTCACCCTAAACCGTTGTCGTACCCTAACCTGTCCCCTACACCGTCCCCGTCCCCAAACCCTAACCCTAACCCTAACCCTAACCCTTACCCGAAGCCTTACCCTAACCCGTCCCCTAATCCTAACCCGTAGCTATCACTAACCCGTACCCTAACACATATGCTCACCCTAAACCGTTATCGTACCCTAACCTGTCCCCTAAACCGTCCCCATCCCCTGACCCTAACCCTAAACCTTAACCCCAACCCTAACCCTTATCCGAAGCCTTACCCTAACCCGTCCCCTAATCCTAAACCGTACGCTAAAACTAAACCGTACCCTAACACGTACGCTCACCCTAAACCGTTGTCGTACCCTAACCTGTCCCCGAAACGGTCCCCGTCCCCGTCCACTAACACTAATCTTAGCCCTAACCCTAACCCTTACCCGAAGCCTTAACCTAACCCGTCCCCTAATCCAAACCCGTACGCTAACACTAACCCATACCCTAACACGTATGCTCACCCTAAACCGTTGTAGTACACTAACCTGGCCCCTAAACTGTCCCCGTTCCCTAACCCTAACCCTAAACCTAAACCTAACACTTACCCGAAGCCTTACCCTAACCCGTCCCCTAATCCTAACCTGTACGCTAACACTAACACGTACCCTAACATGTACGCTCACCCTAAACAATTGTCGTACCCTAACCTCTCCCCTAACCCGTCCCCGTCCCCTAACGCTAACCCTAACGCTTAACCCTAACCCTAACCATTACCCGAAGCCTTACCCTAACCCGTCACCTAATCCTAACCCGTACGCTAACACTAACCCGTACCCTAACACGTACGCTCACCCTAAACCGTTGTCGTACCCTAACCTGTCCCCTAAACCGTCCCCGTCCCCATCCCCTAACCCTAACCCTAACCCTAACCCTAACCCTTACCCGAAGCCTTACCCTAACCCGTCCCCTAATCCTAACCCGTACGCTAACACTAACCCGTACCCTATCACGTACGCTACCCTAAACCATTGTCGTACCCTAACCTGTCCCCTAAACCGTCCCCGTCCCCTAACCCTAACCCTAACCCTAACCCTAACGCTTACCCGAAACCTTACCCTAACCCGTCCCCAAATCCTAACCCGTAGGCTAACACTAACCCGTACCCTAACACGTACGCTCACCCTAAACCGTTATCGTACCCTAACCTGTCCCCTAAACCGTCCCCATCCCCTAACACGAACCCTAACCCTAACCCTAAACCTAACCCTTACCCGAAGCCTTAACCTAACCCGTCCCCTAATCCTAATCCGTATGCTCACACTAACCCGTACCCTAACACGTACGCTCACCCTAAACTTTTCTCGTACCCTAACCTGTCCCCTAAACCTTCATTGTCCCCTACCCCTAACCCTAACCCTTAATCCTAACCCTAAACCTTACCCGAAGCCTTACCCTAACGGGTCCCCTAATCTTAACCCTTACGCTAACACTAACCCATACCCTAACACGTACGCTCACCCTAAACCATTGTCGTACACTAACCTGTCCCCTAAACCGTCCCCGTCCCCGTCCCCTAACCCTAAATTTAGCCCTAACCCTAACTCTTACCCGAAGCCTTAACCTAACCCGTCAGCTAATCCAAACCCGTACGCTAACACTAACCCGTACCCTAACACGTATGCTCACCCTAAACCGTTGTAGTACCCTAACCTGTCCCCTAAACCGTCCCCGTCCGCTAACCCTAACTCTAAACCTAAACCTAAACCTAACACTTACCCGAAGCCTTACCCTAACCCGAACCCTAATCCTACCCTGTACGCTAACACTAACCCATACCATAACACCTACGCTCACCCTAAACCGTTGTCGTACCCTAACCTGTCCCCTAAACCGTCCCCATCCCCTAACCCTAATCCTAACCTTAAAACTAACCCTAACCCTTACCCAAAGTCTTACCCTAACCTGTCCCCTAATTCTAATACGTACGCTAACACTAACCCGTACCCTAACACGTACGCTCACCCTAAACCGTTGTCGTACACTAACCTGTCCCCTAAACCGTCCCCGTCCCCTAACCCTAACCCTAATCCTAACCCTAACCCTAACCTTTGCCCGAAGCCTTACCCTAACCCGTCCCCTAATCCTAACCCGTACGCTAACACTAAACCGTACCCTAACACGTACGCTCACCCTAAACAGTTGTCGTACCCTAACCTGTCCGCTAAACCGTCCCTATCCCCTAACACTAACCCTAAGCCTAACACTTACGCGAAGCCTTACCCTAACCCGTCCCCTAATCCTAACCCGTACACTAACACTAACCCATACCCTAACATGTACGCTCACCCTAAACCGTTGTCGTACCCTAACCTGTCCCCTAAACCGTCCTCGTCCCCTAACCCTAACCCTATCCCATAACCCTAAACCTAACCCTTACCCGAAGCCTTAACCTAACCCGATCCCTAATCCTAATCCGTACGCTAACACTAACCTGTACCCTAACACGTACGCTTAACCTAAACTGTTGTCATACCATAACCGGTCCCCTAAACCGTCCCCTTCCCCTAAACCTAACCCCAGCCCTTAACCCTAACCCTAACACTTACCCAAAGCCTTACCCTAACCCGTCCCCTAATCCTAACCCGTAAACTAACCCTTACCCTAACACGTACGCTCACCCTAAACCGTTGTCCTACCCTAACCTGTCCCCTAAACCGTCCCCGTCCCCTAACCCTAACCCTAACCCTTACCCGAAGCCTTACCCTAACCTGTCCCCTAATCCTAACACGTACGCTAACACTAACCCATACCCTAACACGTACGCTCACCCTAAACCGTTGTCGTACTCTAACCTGTCCCCTAAACGTCCCCGTAACCAAAGCCTGACCATAACCCTAACCGTAACCCTAACACTTACCCGAAGCCTTACCCTAACCCGTCCCCTAATCCTAACCCGTACGCTAACACTAACCCGTACCCTAAAACGTACGCTCACCTAAACTGTGGTCGTACCCTAGCCTGTCCCCTAAACCGTCCCCGTCCCCTAACCCTATCCCTAACCCTAACTCTAACCGTAAACCTTACCCAAAGCCTTACCCTAACCCGTCCCCTAATCCTAACCCGTACGCTAACACTAACCCATACCCTAATACGTACGCTCACCCTAAACCGATGGCGTACCCCGAGCTGTCCCCTAAACCGTCCCCGTCCCCTAACCCTAACCCTAAGCCTAACACTTACCCGAAGCCTTACCCTAACCCGTACCCTAATCCTAACACATACGCTAACACTAACCCGTACCCTAACATGTACGCTCACCCTAAACCGTTGTCGTACCCTAACCTGTCCCCTAAACCGTCCCCGTCCCCTAACCCTAACCCTTACCCGAAGCCTTACCGTAACCTGTACCCTAATCCTAACCCGTACGCTAACACTAACCCGAACCCTAACACGTACGCTCACCATAAACCGTTGTCGTACACTAACCTGTCCCCTAAACCGTCCCTGTCCCCAAAGCCTAACCATAACCCTAACCCTAACCCTTACACGAAGCCTTAACCTAACCCATCCCCTAATCCTAACCCGTACGCCAACACTAACCCGTACCCTAACATGTATGCTCACCCTAAACAGTTGTCATACACTAACCTGTCCCCTAAACCGTCCCCGTCCCCGTCCCCTAACCCTAACCCTAACCCTAACCCTAACACTTACCCGAAGCCTTACCCTAACCCGTCCCCTAACCCTAACCCGTAGCTAACACTATCCCGCACCCTAACACGTACGCTCACCCTAAAGCGTTGTCGTACCCTAACCTGTCCCCTAAACCGTACCCATCCCCTAACGCTAACACTAACCCTTAACCCTAACCCTAACCCTTACCCGAAGCCTTACCCTAACCCGTCACCTAATCCTAACCCGTACACTAATACTAACCCGTACCATAACACGTACGCTCACCCTAAACCGTTGTCGTACCATAACCTGTCCCCTAAACCGTCCCCTTCCCCTAACCCTAACCCTAACCCTAACCCTAACCCTAACCCTAACCCTAACCCTAACCCTAACCTGTCCCCTAAACCGTCCCCGTCCCCATCCCCTAATCCTAATACTAACCCTAACCCTAACCCTTACCCAAAGCCTTACCCTAACCCGTCCCCTAATCCTAACCCATACGCTAACACTAACCCGTACCCTATCACGTACGCTACCCTAAACCATTGTCGTACCCTAACCTGTCCCCTAAACCGTCCCCGTCCCCTAAACCTAACCCTAACCCTAACCCTAACACTTACCCGAAGCCTTACCCTAACCCGTCCCCTAATCCTAACCCGTACGCTAACACTAACCCGTACCCTAACACGTACGCTCACCCTAAACCGTTGTCGTACCCTAACCTGCCCCCTAAACCGTCCCCGTCCCCTAACCCTAACCCTACCCCATAACCCTAAACCTAACCATTACCTGAAGCCTTAACCTAACCCGATCCCTAATCCTAACCCGTACGCTAACACTAACCCGTACCCTAACACGTACGCTCACCCTAAACCGTTGTCGTACCATAACCTGTCCCCTAAACCGTCCCCTTCCCCTAACCCTAACCCCAGCCCTTAACCCTAACCCTAACACTTACCCGAAGCCTTACCCTGACCCGTCCCCTAATCCTAACCCGTACGCTAACACTAACCCGTACCCTAACATGTACGCTCACCCTAAACCGTTGTCCTACCCTAACCTGTCCCCTAAACCGTCTCCGTCCCCTAACCCTAACCCTAACCCTAACCCTAAACCTTACCCGAAGCCTTACCCTAACCCGTCCCCTAATCCTAACCCGTACGCTAACACTAACCCATACCCTAACACGTATGCTCACCCTAAACCGATGGCGTACCCCAACCTGTCCCCTAAACCGTCTCCGTCCCCTAACCCTAACCCTAACCCTAACCCTAAGCCTAACACTTACCCGAAGCCTTACCATAACCCGTACCCTAATCCTAACCCATACGCTAACACTAACCCGTACCCTAACATGTACGCTCACCCTAAACCGTTGTCGTACCCTAACCTGTCCTCTAAACCGTCCCCGTACCCTAACCCTAACCCTAACCCTAACCCTCACCCTTACCCGAAGCCTTACCCTAACCTGTCCCCTAATCCTAACATGTATGCTAACACTAACCCGTACCCTAACACGTACGCTCACCCTAAACCGTTGTCGTACCATAACCTGTCCCCTAAACTGTCCCCGTCCCCTAACCCTAACCCTAACCCTAACCCATACTCGAAACCTTACCCTAACCCGTCACCTAATACTAACCCGTACGCTAACACTAACCCGTACGCTAACACTAACCCGTACCCTAACACGTACGCTCACCCTAAACCATTTTCTTACCCTAACCTGTCCCCTAAACCGTGCCCGTCCCCTAACCCTAACCCTAAACCGAACCCTAACCCTAACCCTAAACCTAACCCTAATCCTAACCCTAACCCTAACCCTTACCCGAAGCCTTTCCTTAACCCGACCCCTAATCCTAACCCGTACACTAACACTAATCCTTACCCTAACACGTACGCTCACCCTAAACCGTTGTCGTACCCTAACCTGTCCCTTAAAACGTCGCCGTTCCCTAACCCTAACCCTAACGCTAACCCTAACCCTTACCCGAAACCTTACCCTAACCCGTCCCCTAATCCTAACCAGTACGCTAACACTAACCCGTACCTTAATACGTACGCTCACCCTAACCGTTGTCATACCCTAACCTGTCCCCTAAACCGTCCCCATCCCCTAACCCTAACACTAAACCTAACCCTAACCCTAAAACTTACCCGAAGCCTTACTCTATCCCGTTCCCTAATCCTAAGCCGTACGCTAACACTAACCATTACCCTAACATGTACGCTCACCCTCAACCGTTGTCGTACCCAAACCTATCCCCTTAAGCGTCCCCGTCCTCTAACCCTAACCCTTACCTGAAGCCTTACCCTAACCCGTCCCCTAATCCTAACCCGTAGCTAACACTAACACTTACCCTAACACGTACATTCACCCTACACCGTTGTCGTATCCTAACCTGTCCCCTAAACCGTCCCCATCCCCTAAACCTAACCCTAACCCTAACCCTAACCCTAACAGTTACCCGAAGCCTTACCCTAACCCGTCCCCTAATCCTAACCTGTACGCTAACACTAACCCATACCCTAACACGTAAGCTGAAACTAAACAGTTATCGTACCCTAAGCTGTCCCCAAAACCGTCCCCGTCCCCTAACCCTAACCCTAAACATAACCCTAAACCTAACCCTTACCCGAAGCCTTACCCTAACCAGTCCCCAAATCATAACCCGTACGCTAACACTAATCCGTACCCTAACACGTACGCTCAGCCTAAACCGTTGTCGTACCCTATCCTTTCCCCTAAACCGTCCCCGTCCCCTAACCCTAACCGTAACCCTATCCCTAACCCTAAACCTTACCCGAAGCCTTACTCTAACCCGTCCCCTAATACTAACCCGTACGCTAACACTAACCCGTACCCTAACACGTACGCTCACCGTAAACCGTTGTCGTACTCTAACCTTTCCCCTAAACCGTCCCCGTCCCCTAACCCTAACCCTCACCCTAACCATAACCCTAACACTTACCCGAAGCCTTACCCTAACCCGTCCCCTAATCCTAACCCGTACGCTAACACTAACCGGTACCCTAACACGTACCCTAACCCTAAACCATTGTCGTATCCTAACCTGTCCCCTAAGCCGTCCCCATCCCCTAACTCTAACCCTAACCCTAAGAGTTACCCGAAGCCTTACCCTAACCCGTCCCCTAATCCTAAACTGTACGCTAACACTAACCCATACCCTAACACGTCCGCTCACCCTAAACCGTTGTCGTACCCTGACCTATCCCGTAAACCGTCCCCGTCCCCTAACCATAACCCTAACCCTACACCTAACCCTAATCCTTGTCCAAAGCCTTACCCTAACCCGTCCCCTAATCCTAACACGTACGCTAACACGTACCCTAACACGTACGCTCACCCTAAACCGTTGTCGTACCCTAACATGTCCCCTAAACCGTCCCCGTCCCCAAACCCTAACCTTAACCCTAACCCTAACCCTAACCCTTACCCGAAGCCTTACGGTAACCCGCCCCCAATCCTAAACCGTACACTAACACTAACCAGTACCCTAACACGTACGCTCACCCTAAACCGTTGTGGTACCCTAACCTGTCCCCTAAACCGGCCCCGTCCCCTAACCCTAACCCTAACCCTAAACCTAACCCTACTCCTTACCCGAAGCCTTACCCTAACCCGTCCCCTAATCCTAACCCGTACGCTAACACTAACCCGTACCCTAACACGTACGCTCACCCTAAACCGTTGTGGTACCCTAACCTGTCCCCTAAACCGTTCCCTTCCCCTAACCCTAACCCTAACCCTTACCCGAAACCTTACCCTAACCCGTTCCTTAATCCTAACCCTTACGCTTACACTAACCCGTACCCCAACACGTACGCGCACCCTAAACCGTTGTCTTACCCTAACCTGTCCCCTAAACCGTCCCCATCCCCTAACCCTAACCCTAACTCTAAATCTTACCCCAAGCCTTACCCTAACCCGTCCGCTAATCGTAACCCGTTCGCTAACACTAACCCGTACCCTAACACGTACGCTCACCCTAAACCGTTGTCGTACCCTAACCTGTCCCCTAAACCGTCCCCGTCCCCTGACCCTAAACCTAACCCTAACCTAACCCTTACCCGAAGCCTTACCCTATCCCATCCCCAATCCTAACCCATACGCTAACACTAACCCGTACCTTAACACGTACGCTCACCCTAAACCGTTGTCGTACCCTAACCTGTCCCCTAAAACGTCCCCATCCACTAACCCTAACCCGAACATTTACGCGAAGCCTTAACCTAACCCGTCCCCGAATCCTATCCCGTACGCTAACACTAACACGTACCCTAACACGTACGCTCATCCTAAACCGTTGTCCTACCCTAACCAGTCCCCTAAAACGTCCCCATCCCCTAACCCTAACCCTAACCCTAACCCTTACCCAAAGCCTTACACTAACCCGTCCACAAATCCTAACCCGTACGCTAAAACTAACCCGTAACCTAAAACGTACGCTCACCCTAAACCGTTGTCGTACCCTAACCTGTCCCCTAAACCGTCCCTGTGTCCTAACCCTCACCCTAAACCGAACCCTAACCCTAACCCTAAACCTAACCCTAACCCTAACCCTAACCCTAACACATACCCGAAGCCTTACCTTAACCCGACCCCTAATCCTAACCCGTACACTAACACTAACTCGTACCCTAACACGTACGCTCACCCTACAACATTGTCGTACCCTAACCTGTCTCCTAAACCGTCCCCGTCCCCTAACCCTAACCCTAACCCTAACCCTAACCCTTACCCGAAGCCTTACCCTAACCTGTCCCCTAATCCTAACCCGTACGCTAACACTAACCTGTACCCTAACACGTACGCTCACCCTAAACCGTTGTCGTACCCTAACGTGTCGCCTAAACTGTCCCCGTCCCCTAACCCTAACCCTAACCCTAACCCTAACCCTAACACTTACCCGAAACCTTACCCTAACCCGTCCCCTAATCCTAACCCGTACGCTAACACTAAACCGTACCCTAGCACGTACGCTCACCCTAAACCATTGTCGTACCCTAACCTGTCCCCTAAACCGTCCCCGTCCACTAACCCTAACACTAACCCTAACCCTAACCCTAAACCTTACCCGAAGACTTACTCTATACCGTTCCCTAATCCTAAGGCGTACGCTAACGCTAATCACTACCCTAACGTGTAAGCTCACCCTAAACCGTTGTACACTAACCTGTCCCCTAAACCGTCCCCGTCCCCTAACCCTAACCCTAACCCTTACATGAAGCCTTACCCTAACTCGTCGCCTTACCCTAACCCATCCCCTAATCCTAACCCATAGCTAACACTAACCCTTACCCTAACATGTACGCTCACCCTAAACCGTTTTCGTACCCTAACCTGTCCCCTAAACCGTCCACGTCCCCTAACACTAACCCTAACCCAAACCCTAACCCTAACCCTTACCCGAAGCCTTACCCTAACCCGTCACCTAATCCTAACCCGTACGCTAACACTAACCCGTACCCTAACACGTATGCTCACCCTACACCGTTGTCGTACCCTTAACTGTCCCCTCAACCGTCCCCGTGCCCTAACCCTAACCCTCACCCTAACCCTTACCCTTACCCGAAACCTTACCCTAACCCGTCCCCAAATTATAACCCGTACGCTAACACTAACGCGTACCCCAACACGTACGCTCAACCTAAACGGTTGTCGTACCCTAACCTCTCCCCTAACCGTCCCCGTCCCCTAACCATAACCCTAACCCTAACCCTAAACCTTACCCGAAGCCTTACTCTAACCCGTCCCCTAATCCTAACCCGTACGCTAACACTAAACCGTACCCTAACACCTACGCTCACCCTAAACCGTTGTCGTACTCTAACCTTTCCCCTAAACCGTCCCCATCCCCTAACCCTAAGCCTAAACCTAATGCTAACCCTAAGAGTTACCCGAAGCCTTAACCTAACCCGTCCCCTAACCCTAACCTGTAAGCTAACACTAACCTGTACCCTAACACGTACGCTCACCCTAAACCGTTGTAGTACCCTAACCTGTCCCCTAAACCATCCCCGTCCCCTAACCCTAACCCTAACCCTAACCCTAAACCTAACCCTTACCCGAAGCCTTACCCTAACCCGTCCCCTAATCCTAACCCGTACGCTAACACTAACCCGTACCCTAACACATACGCTCACTCTAAACCGTTGTCGTACCCTGACCTGTGCCCTAAACCGTCCCCATCCCCTAAACATAACCCTAACCCTACACCTAACCCTAACCCTTACCCAAAGCCTTACCCTAACCCGGCCCCTAATCCTAACCATTACGCTAACACTAACACATACCCTAACACGTACGCTCACCCTAAACCGTTGTAGTACCCTAACCTGTCCCCTAAACCATCCCCGTCCCCTAACCCTAACCCTAACCCTAAACCTAACCCTTGCCCGAAGCCTTACCCTAACCCGTCCCCTAATCCTAACCCGTACGCTAACACTAACCCGTACCCTAACACGTACGCTCACTCTAAACCGTTGTCGTACCCTGACCTGTGCCCTAAACCGTCCCCATCCCCTAAACATAACCCTAACCCTACACCTAACCCTAACCCTTACCCAAAGCCTTACCCTAACCCAGCCCCTAATCCTAACCCATACGCTAACACTAACACATACCCTAACACGTACGCTCACCCTCAACCGTTGTCGTACCCTAACCTTTCCCCTAAACCATCCCCATCCCCAAACCCTAACCCTAACCCTAAACCTTACCCGAAGCCTTACCGTAACCCGCCCCCTAATCCTAACTCGTACGATAACACTAACCCGTACCCTAACACGTACGCTCACCCTAAACCGTTGTCGTACCCTAACCTTTCCCCTAAACCGTCCCCGTCCCCTAACCCTAACCCTAAACCTAACCCTAACCCTTACCCGAAGCCTTACCCTAACCCGTCCCCTAATCCTAACCTGTACGCTAACACTAACCCGTACCCTAACACGTACGCTCATACTAAACCGTTGTCGTACCCTAACCTGTCCCCTAAACCGTCCCCGTCCCCTAACCCTAACCCTAACCCTACACCTTACCCGAAACCTTACACTAACACTTCCCCTAATCCTAACCCGTATGCTAACACTAACCCGTACCCTAACACGTACGCTCACCCTACACCGTTGTCGTACCCTAACCTGTCCCCTAAACCGTCCCCGTCCCCTAACCCTAACCCTAACCCTAACCCTAAATCTTACCCCAAGCCTTACTCTAACCCGTCCGCTAATCCTAACCCGTACGCTAACACTAACCCGTACCCTAACACGTACGCTCACCCTAAACCGTTGTCGTGCCCTAACCTGTCCCCTAAACCGTCCCCTAACCCTAACCCTAACCCTAACCCTAAACCTTAGCCGAAGCCTTACCTTTACCCGACCCCTAATCCTAACCCGTACGCTAACACTAACACATACCCTATCACGTATACTCACCCTAAACCTATTGCATACCCCAACCTGTCCCCTAAACCGTCCCCGTCCCCTAACCCTAACACTACCCCTTAACCCTAACCCTAAACTTTACCCGAAGCCTTACCCTAATCTGTCCACTAATCCTAACCCGTACGCTAACACTAACCCGTACCGTAACACGTACGCTCACCCTAAACCGTTGTCATACCCTAACCTGTCCCCTAAACCGTCCCCTTGACCTAACCCTAACCCTAACCCTAACCCTAAACCTAACCCTTACCCGAAGCCTTAACCTAACCCGTCCCCTAATCCTAATCCGTACGATAACACTAACCCGTACCCTAACACGTACGCTCACCCTAAACCGTTGTCGTACCATAACCTGTCCCCTAAACCGTCCCCGTCCCCTAACCCTAACCCTAACCCTAACCCTAACACTGACCCGAAGCCTTACCCTAACTCGTCCCCTAATTCTAACCCGTACACTAACACTAACCCATACCCTAACACGTACGCTCACCCTAAACCGTTGTTGTACACTAACATGTCCCCTAAACCGTCCCCATCCCCTAACGCTAACCCTAACCCTAACCCTAACCTTAACCTTTACGCGAAGCCTTACCCTAACCCGTCCCAGAATCATAACCCGTACGCTAACACTAACCCTTACCCTAACACGCTCACCCTAAACCGTTGTCGTGCCCTAACCAGTCCCCTAAACCATCCCCATCCCGTAACCCTAACCCTAACCCTAACCCTAAACCTAACCCTTACCCGAAGCCTTACACTAACCCGTCCCCAAAGCCTAAGCCGTACGCTAAAACTAACCCGTACCCTAATACGTACGCTCACCCTAAATCATTGTCGTATCCTAAACTGTCCCCTAAACCGTCCACATCCCCTAACCCTAACTCTAACCCTAATCGTAACCCTAACCAGTACCCGAAGCCTTACCCTAACCCGTGTCCTAATCCTAACCCGTACACTAACACTAACCCATACCCTAACATGTACGCTCACCCTAAACCGTTGTCGTACCCTAACCTGCCCCCTAAATCGTCCCCGTCCCCTAACCCTAACCCTATCCCTAACCGTAAACCTAACACTTACCCGAAGCCTTACCCTAACCCGTCCCCTAATCATAACCCTTAACTATCACTAACCCGTACCCTAACACGTACGCTCACCCTAAACCGTTTTCATACCCTAACCTGTCCCCTAAACCGTCCCCGTCCCCTAACCCTAACCCTAACCCTAACCCTAACCCTAAACCTTACCCGAAGCCTTGCTCTAACCCGTCCCCTAATTCTAACCCGTACGCTAACACTAACCCGTACCCTAACACGTACGCTCACCCTAAACAATTGTCGTACCCTAAACTGTCCCCTAAACCTTCCCCGTTCCCTGACCCTAAACCTAACCCTAACCCTAACCCAAACCCTTACCCGAAGCCTTACCCTATCCCGTCCCCTAATCCTAACCCATACGCTAACACTAACCCGTACCCTAACACGTACGCTCACCCTAAACCGTTGTCGTACCCTAACCTGTCCCACAAACCGTCCCCGTCCCCTAACCCTAACACTAACCCTTACGCGAAGCCTTGCACTAACCCGTCCCCGAATCCTAACCCGTACGCTAACACTAACCCGTACCCTAACACGTACGCTCACCCTAAACCGTTGTCGTACCCTAACCAGTCCCCTAAACCGCCCCCATCACCTAACCCTAACCCTAACCCTAACCCTAACCCTTACCCGAAGCCTTACACTAAACCGTCCACAAATCCTAACCGGTACGCTAAAACTAACCCGTACCCTAAAACGTACGCTCACCCTAAACCGTTGTCGTACCCTAACCTGTCCCCTAAACCGTCCCTGTCCCCTAACCCTAACCCATACCCGAAGCCTTACCCTAACCCGTCTCCTAATCCTATCCCGTACGCTAACACTAACCCGTACGCTAACACTAACCCGTACCCTAACACGTACACTCACCCTAAACCAGTGTCTTACCCTAACCTGTCCCCTAAACCGTCCTCATCCCCTAACCCTAACCCTAAACCGAACCCTAACCCTAACCCTAAACCTAACCCTAACCCTAACCCTAACCCTAACGCTAAGCCTTACCCGAAGCCTTACCTTAACCCGACCCCTAATCCTAACCCGTACACTAACACTAAACCGTACCCTAACACGTACGCTCACCCTGAAACTTTGTCGTACCCTAACCTGTCCCCTAAACCGTCCCCGTCCCCTAACCCTAACCCTAACCCTTACCGGAAGCCTTACCCTAACCCGTCTCCTAATCCTAAACCGTACGCTAACACTAACCTGTACCCTAAAACGTACGCTCACCCTAAACCGTTGTCATACCCTAACCTGTCCCCTAAACCATCCCTGTCCCCTAACCCTAACCCTAACCCTTACCCGAAGCCTTACCCTAACCCGACCCCTAATCCTAACCCGTATGCTAACACTAACCCGTACCCTAACACGTACGCTCACCCTAAACCGTTGTCGTACCCTAACCTGTCCCCTAAACTGTCCCCGTCCCCTAACCTTAACCCTAACCCTAAACCTAACCCTTACCCGAAGCCTTACGCTAACCCGTCCCCTAATCCTAACCCTTACGCTAACACTAACCCGTACCCTAACACGTACGCTCACCCTAAACCGTTGTCATACCCCAACCTGTCCCCGAAACCATCCCCGTCCCCTAACCCTAACCCTAAACCTAACCCTAAACCGTCCCCGTCCCCTAAACCAAACCCTAACCCTAACCCTAACCCTTACCCAAAGCCTTACCCTAACCTGTCCCCTAATCCTAACCCGTACGCTAACAGTAACCCGTACCCTAACACCTACGCTCACCCTAAACCGTTGTCGTACCCTAACCTGTCCCCTAAACCGTCCCTGTCCCCTAACCCTAACCCTAACCCTAAACCTAACCCTAAACCTAACACTTACCCGAAGCCTTACCCTAACCCGTCCCCTAATCCTAACCCGTACGCTAACACTAACCCGTACCCTAACACGTACGCTCACCCTAAACCATTGTCGTACCCTAACCTGTCCCCTAAACCGTCCCCTAACCCTAACCCTAACCCTAACACTAACGCTCACCCTAAGCCTTACCCGAAGCCTTACCCTAACCCGTCCCCTAATCCTAACCCGTACGCTAACACTAACCCGTACCCTAACACGTACGCTCACCCTAAACAGTTGTCGTACCCTAACATGTCCCCTAAACCGTCCCCTAACCCTAACTCTAACCCTAACACTAACCCTTACCCGAAGCCTTAACCTAACCCGTCCCCTAATCCTAACCCGTACGCTAACACTAACCCGTACCCTAACACGTACGCTCACCCTAAACCGTTGTCGTACCCTAACCTGTCCCCTAAACCGTCCCCGTCCCCTAACCCTAACCCTAACCGTAACCCTAACCCTAACTCTTACCCGAAGCCTTACCCTAACCCGTCCACTAATCCTATCTCGTACGCTAACACTAACCCGTACCCTAACACGTACGCTCACCCTGAAACGTTGTCATACCCTAACCTGTCCCCTAAACCGTCCCCGTCCCCTAACCCTAACCCTTACCCGAAGCCTTACACTAAGTCATCCCCTAATCCTAACCCGTACGCTAACACTTACCCGTACCCTAACACGTACACTCACTCTAAACCGTTGTGGTATCCTAACCTGTCTCCGAAACCGTCCCCGTCCCCTAACCCTAAACCTAACCCTAACCCTTACCTGAAACCTTACCCTAACCCGTCCCCTAATCCTAACCCTTACGCTAACAGTAACCTGTACCCTAACACGTACGCTCACCCTATTACGTTGTCGTACCCTAAACTGTCCCCTAAACCGTCCCCATCCCCTAACCCTAACCCTAACCCTTACCCGAAGCCTTACCCTAACCCGTCCCCTAATCCTAACCCGTACACTAACACTAACCCGTACCCTAACACGTATGCCCACCCTATACCGTTGTCGTACCCTAACCTGTCCCCTAAACCGTCCCCGTCCCCTAACCCTAAACCTAACCCTAACCCTAACCCTTACCCGAAGCCTTACCCTAACCCGTCCCCTAATCCTTACCCGTACACTAACACTAAGCCATACCCTAACACGTACGCTCACCCTAAACCATTGTCGTACCCTAATCTGTCCCCTAAACCGTCCCCGTCCCCTAACCCTAACCCTTACCCGAAGCCTTAACCTAACCCGTCCCCTAATCCTAACCCGTATGCTAACACTAAACCATACCCTAACACGTACGCTCACACTAAACTGTTCTCTTACAATAACCTGTCGCCTAAACCATCCCCGTCCCCGTCCCCTAACCCTAACCCTAACCCTAACCCTTACCCGAAGCCTTACCCTAACCCGTCCCCTAATCCTAAACCGTACACTAACACTAAACCGTACCCTAACACGTACGCTCACCCTAAACCATTGTCATACCCTAACCTGTCCCCTAAACCGTCCCCAGCCCCTAAACCTAACCCTAACCCTAAACCTAACCCTTATCCGAAGCCTCACCCTAACCCGTCCCCTAATCCTAACCCGTACGCTAACACTAACCCGTACGCTAACATGTACACTCACACTAAACCGTTGTCGTACCCTAACCTGTACCCTAAACCGTCCCCGTCCCCGTCTCCTAAACCTAACAGTAACCCTAACCCTAACCCCAACCGTTACCCAAAGCCTTACCCTAACCCGTCCCCTAATCCTAACCCATACGCTAAAACTAACCCGTACCCTAACACGTAAGCTCACGATAAACCATTGTCGTACCCTAACCTGTACCCTAAACCGTCCCCGTTCCGGTCCCCTAACCCTAACCCTAACCCTTACCCGAAGTCTTACCCTAACTCGTCCCCTAATCCCAACTCGAACGCTAATACTAACCCATACCCTAACAGGGACGCTCACCCTAAACCGTTGTCGTACACTAACCTGTATCCTAAACCGTCCCCGTCCTCTAACCCTCACTCTAACCCTTACCCGAAGCCTTACCCTAACCCGTCCCCTAATCCTAACCCGTACAGTAACACTAACCCGTACCCTAACATGTACACGGACCCTAAACCGTTGTCGTACCCTAACCTGTACCCTAAACCTTCTCCGTCCCCTAACCCTAACCCTAACTATTACCCTAATCCCTAACCTTATCCTAACCCGTACGCTAACACTAACCCATACCCATACTTATGATACAAGTTAAATATCCCAGAAAGCGAAAAATGGATAAAGGAAATGTGGTACTTACGTGCAATGGAATATCACTCAGCAATGAACTCTGTGTCATCAAGCCCATAGCAGCATAATGAGTTGATTCCTGTACAACGATTCTAAGTAAAATAAGTCACACACAAAATGAAACATCATAACATATCACTTATACTCGGAATGTAACCTTCGCTACACATTAACTGAATTACAAAACAGAACAGTGTGTCAAATTTAGAAAACCAACTTATGCTTGCTTATGGGGAAATGTGAGTTGGGGTGCTGCATAAAACCAGAGGTTGAAATTAGCACAGACACCATTCCATAAGCCAAATATGTAACAGACAAGACCTACTCCTGCATAACCAAATGCACGCAACACCCCATATTCAATGCCTAGCAATATAGCTGACTATAAAGAATCTTAAAACCTATGTATTTATATGTTTCCATAAGAGAATCAAGTGTGTGTACAACAGCATAAACGCAGCAGTGAAAATCAGCTAAATCCCATTATAGAAATAAATTTCCTAAGCAAAACACATTGACAGTGAAATACAGAGCAATTCTTAAATCATTCATTCAGGGCTTGTGATGAAACCTGGATTTACCACATCTACACCCACAGCTGGGTGAGACATAATGCTGGACACTTTGGACTGATAGGATTGGTGAGTTTCGGTGAGCAAATACAGACCCTTTGAAGTAATACTGCATGGTAACCATTCCATGGGTCTGAAGTCTCCAGTTTTAAGGGATTCTTCCTTCAGCTAAAACATGCATAGGGAACCCAGAATATGGTCCACCGTGTGATCGGGAAACGTTTTTAAAGGCATCTCAGTTTTTGTCCCCTGGTATTCGGGTTCGCCATTCCAGATGCTTTACTAACACTGTCCCCACTTGGAGAGTCAGTGCCTTTAACCCTGTTTGCCACAGTTTGCAATTTCTGTGCAAGATGAACAGGAATAGGGAGAACCAATGAGAGACTAGCTGTAGGTGTCTGGAGGGGCACATTTAACTCTAATTTCCCACCAGAAAGAGGAATTCACCAAAGGCTCAGTGAGCCGTGCCGGAACCAGATTAGGGCCTGAAGCAATCCTGCGGTTTTGCGGCCAGCTCACAAGAAAGCGAGTTTAAGAAACGAGCTCAGGGGCACTGTAATTCACAGACCTGCACAGCTATAAATGACAGCTATCGTCCAAAAATATATTGAAGTAAGGCTGCGAAGAGGACTTGAAAGCGGGGCAGAACTGCAGGAACCCGATTTCAGGAGGTAGACTGGAATTGCATTTAAAGTGTATGAAAAGAGGCAGAACCTCGATAATGATGCACTTGGTCAAAAAGGGCGTATGCGTTTTTTCCTGAATATATTCAGGAAAAAACGCATACGCCCTTTTTGGCCAACCAAACAAGTGTGCAATGGAAATCCACACTACAATGAAGTCTCACTTCCCCACGGTCAAAAAGGCCACCTGAAAAAAGTGTAAAATCCAGAAAGGCAGGACAGGCCATGGAGAACAGGGAGCCTTTTTATGCTGATGGAAGGGATGTAAATTGCCAACAGCCACTCTGGAGAAGTGTATGGTGTTTCCTGAAACATCTAAAAAACAAAGCTACAGAGCCTAGGGCATTTCCACTTATGGTCCTATAGCTTATTGAAATTAAAGTCAAAAAGACACAGCCAACCCAAAATTTGGGACAGCTCTGTATACAAGAACCTCATCCACGGTACAAGTTAAATATCCCAGAAAGCGAAAAATGGATAAAGAAGTTGTGGTACTTACGTACAATGGAATATCTCTCAGCAATGAAATCTATGTCATCAGGCCCGTAGCAGCATAATGAGTGGATTCACGTAACATGATTCTAAGTGAAATAAGTCACACAGAAAAAGAAACATCATATCACTAATACACGGAATGTAAACTTGGCTACACATGAACTGAATTCCAAAACAGAACAGGGTCTCAAATTTAGAAAATCAACTTGTGCTTGCTTAGGGCAAAAGTTGAGTTGGGGTGCTGCATAAAACTAGAGATTCAAATTAGCACAGATACCATTCCATAAGCCAAATATGTAATAGACAAGACCTAATCCTTGCTCAACGAAATGGATGCAACACCACATATTCAACGCCTAGGAATATACCTGACTAGTAAGAATCTTAAAACCTATGTATTTATATGTCTCCGTAAGAGAATCAAGTGTGTGTACAGCACCATAAATGCAGCAGTGAAAATCAGCTGAATCCCTATATAAAAATTAATTTCAAAAGCAAAACACAATGACAGTGAAATAGAGAGCAATTCTTAAATAATTCATTCAGGGCTTGTGATGAAACCTGGATTTACCACATCTACACCCACAGCTGGGTGAGAAATAAGGTTGGACACTTGGGGTTGATAGGATTGCTGAGGTTTGGTGAGCAAATGCAGACCCTTTGAAATAATACTGAATGGAACCCATTCCATGGGTCCCAACTCTCCAGGTTTAAGAGATTCTTCCTTCAGCTAAAACATGCATGGGGAATCCAGAGTATGGTCCACTGTGTGATCGGGAAACGTTTTTAAACGCATCTCAGTTTTCGTCCCCTGGTATCGGGTTCACCATTCGAGACGCTTTACTAACACTCTCCCCACTTGGAGAGTCAGTGCCTTTAACCTCCTGTTTGGCACAGTTTGCAATTTCTGTGCAAGATGAACAGGAATAGGGAGAACCAATGAGAGACTAGCTGTAGGTGTCTGGAGGGGCACATTTAACTCTAATTTCCCACCAGGAAGAGGAATTCACCAAAGGCTCAGCGTGCCGTGCCGGAACCAGATTAGGGCCTGAAGCAATCCTGCGGTTTTGCGGCCAGCTCACAAGAAAGCGAGTTGAAGGAAAGAGCTCAGGGGCACTGTAATTCACAAACCTGCAGAGTTATAAATGACAGCTATCGTCCAAAAATATATTGAAGTAAGGCTGCGAAGAGGACTGAAAGCGGGGCAGAACTGCAGGAAACCGATTTCAGGAGGTAGACTGGAATTGCATTTAAAGCATATGAAAAGAGGCAGAACGTCGACAATGATGCACTTGGCCAAAATGGGCATATGCATTTTTTCCTGAATATATTCAGGAAAAAATGCATACGCACTTTCTGGCCAACCAAGCAAGCATGTAAAGGAAATCCGCACTAGAATGAAGTCTCACTTCCCCCCCGGTCAGAAGGGCCATCTGAAAAAAGTGTAAAATCCAGAAAGGCAAGACAGGCCATGGAGAACAGGGAGCCTTGTTATGCTGATGGGAGGGATGTAAATTAGCAACAGCCACTCTGGAGAAGTGTATGGTGTTTCCTGAAACATCTAAAAAACAAAGCTACAGAGCCTAGGGCACTTCCACTTATGGTCCTATAGCTTAGGGAAATTGAAATCAAAAAGATACAGCCACCCCAAAGTTTGGGACAGCTCTGTTTACAAGAACCTTGTCCACGGTACAAGTTAAATATCCCAGAAAGCGAAAAATGGATAAAGAAGTTGTGGTACTTACGTACAAGGGAATATCACTCAGCAATGAAATCTATGTCATCAGGCCTGTAGCAGCATTATGAGTGGATTCACGTACGATGATTCTAAGTGAAATAAGTCACACAGAAAACATCATAAGGTATCACTAATACACGGAATGTAAACTTGGCTACACATAAACTGAATTCCAAAACAGAACAGGGTCTCAAATTTAGAAAACCAACTTATGCTTGCTTAAGGGGAAAGGTGAGATGGGGTGCTGCATAAAACCAGAGATTGAAATTAGCACAGATACCGTTCCATAAGCCAAATATGTAATAGACAAGACCTACTCATTGCTCAACGAAATGGACTCAACACCCCATATTCAATGCCTAGGAATATACCTGACTAGTAAGAATCTTAAAACCTATGTATTTATATGTCTCCGTAAGAGAACCAAGTGTGTGTACAGTGGCATGAATGCAGCAGTGAAAATCAGCTAAATCCCCTTATAAAAATAAATTGCAAAAACAGAACACAATTACAGTGAAATAGTGAGCAATTCTTAAATAATTCTTTCAGGGCTTGTGATGAAACCTGGATTTACCACATCTACACCCACAGCTGGGTGAGACATAAGGTTGGACACTTGGGGCTGATAGGATTGGTGAGGTTCGGTGAGCAAATGCAGACCCTTTGAAGTAATACTGCATGGTACCCATTCCATGGGTCCCAACTCTCCAGGTTTAAGGGATTCTTCCTTCAGCTAAAACATGCATGGGGAACCTGGAGTATGGTCCACCGTGTGATTGGGAAACGTTTTTAAACGCATCTCAGTTATCTCCCCTGGTACTCGGGTTCTCCATTCCAGACGCTTTACTAACTCTCTCCCCCCTTGGAGAGTCAGTGCTTTTAACCTCTGGTTTGGCACAGTTTGCAATTTCTGCAGAAGATGAACAGGAATAGGGAGAACCAATGAGAGACTAACTGTAGGTGTCTGGACGGGCACATTTAACTCTAATTTCCCACCAGGAAGAGGAATTAACCAAAGGCTCAGCGTGCCGTGCTGGATCCAGATTAGGGCCTGAAGCAATCCTGCGGTTTTGCGGACAGCTCACAAGAAAGCGAGTTGAAGAAAGGAGCTCAGGGGCACTATAATTCACAAACCTGCAGAGTTATAAATGACAGCTATCGTCCAAAAATATATAGAAGTAAGGCTGCAAAGAGGACTTGAATGCGAAGCAGAATTGCAGGAATCAGATTTCAGGAGATAGATTGGAATTGCATTTAAAGCATATGAAAGGCGGCAGAACTTTGACAATGATGCACTTGGCAAAAATGGGCGTATGCGTTTTCTCCTGAATATATTCAGAAAAAAATGCATATGCCCTTTTTGGCCAACCAAGCAATTGAGCAATGGAAGTCCGCACTACAATGAAGTCTCATTTCCCATCGGTCAAAAGGGCCACCTGAATAAAGTGTAAAAACCAGAAACGCTTGACAGGCCATGGAGAACAGGGAGCCTTTTTATGCTGATTGGCTGGATGTAAATTGCCAACAGCCACTCTGGAGAAGTGTATGGTGGTTCCTGAAACATCTAGAAACCAAATCTACAGAGCCTAGGGCACTTCCACTTATGGCCCTATAGCTTAGGAAAATTAAAATCAACAAGACACAGCCAACCCAAAATTTAGGGCTGCTGTGTTTACAAGAACCTCAAGTCCAGCACAACTTAAATATCTCAGAAAGAAAAAAAATGGATAAAGAAGTTGTGTTACTTACGTACAATGGAATATCACTCAGCAATGAAATCAATGTCATCAGGCCTGTAGCAGCAAATTGAGTGGATTTAAATACGATGATTCTAAGAGAAATATGTCACATAGAGAAAGAAAGTTATCATAAGATATCACTAATAGAGGGAGTGTAAACTTGGCTACACATGAACTGAATTACAAAGCCAAACAGAGTCTCACATTTAGATAAAAAACTTATGCTTGCTTAAGGGGACAGGTGAGTTGGGGTGCTGTATAAAACCAGAGATTGAAATTAGCACAGATACCGTTCCATAAGCCAAATATGTAATAGTCAATACCTACTCCTTGCTCAACGAAATAGACTCATCAATGAGGTATCTCCTCACACCTGTTAGAATGGGCATCATCAGAAAATCTACAAAGAACAAATGCTGGAAAGGGTGTGGGGGATAGGAACCCTCTTCCACTATTGTGGGGGATGTAAATTGATACAGTCACTATGGAGAACAATATGGAGTTTCTTAAAAACCTAACAATAGAATTACCCTATGATACAGCAATCCCACTACTGGGCATATACCCAGAAAAAACCATAAATCAAAAAGACACATTCACCGCAATGTTCATTGCATCACTATTTACAATATCCAGGTAATGGAAGCAACCTAAATGCCCACAGACAGATGAATGCATAAAGATGTGGTACATATATAAAATGCAATATTACTAAGCCATAAAAAGGAATGAATTGGGTCATTTATAGAGACGTCGATGGATCTAGAGACTGTCATACAGAGTGAAGTAAGTCAGAAAGAGAAAAACAAATCTTGTATATTAATGCATATATGTGGAACCTAGAAAAATTGTACAGATGAACCGTTTTGCAAGGCAGAAATAGAGCAACAGATGTAGACAGCAAACGTATGGACACCAAGGAGGGAAAGCTGTTTGGGGGGTGGTGGTGTGAGGAGTTGAGAGATTGGGATTGGCATGTATACATTTATATGTATAAAATAGATAACCAATAAGAACCTGCTGTATAAAATAATAAAATAAAATTCAAAATTAAAAAAAAATAAAATTAAAAATAGTAAAACAGAAAAAAAATTCTTCCCTTCACATACATGTATTTATATTAATAAATTATTTCCATGCTTATATCTGTAAATACAAAAAAGAGGAATGAAATCTACCTTGAACCAAAAATGAAAAAAAGAAAAAAAAAACAGAACCCACCAGTTACACAGAAGAAAACCGTATCAGGGCACTTGCTCCAGTTGTAAACAATTCTGAAGTTGGTCAGTGGTGGGGAATTGTCTCCCATTCAGCCAGCAGCCCCCATGCAACAAGCGTCCTCATTGCTAAGCTGGGGGACCATGCCGAGGCATCTGCGAGTAAACGTGAGCTGAGCCCCAGGCCAGCGGCTGTTGAACTGTTCCCACCCTTCCCAGGTAAAACACCTAAATATGTACAAGGACTTGAAAGCCTAGAGGAAGGGCCATGGAGCCACACAAGCGACAGCATGCTGGCCGACTTGGTGCCTGCAGGCCAGCCAGGATGGTCCTGGCCCTTGGTGCTCTTCTGGAAGATTTACATTTCCCTGCCTGAGATACCCCTCCTGTCCCGGCCCCCACTGCTTTTTTCCTGCCTCACCTCTGCCCAGGGAGAAATTCCAGCGGCAGGTATGGGTGACACATCCTCTTCTTTAGCAGGTGGCAGCCTGGAAACTGCTGCAGAAAGTCCAGCAGAGCCCCACTCACACTGGGCCACTCACAAAGCCGTGGCCTCTCACTCCCTCCCACCAGCCCAGCTCCGAGACTGCTGAAAGGGCAGAGAAAATGGCGTCAGGCACAGCTGCAGGGGCTCTTGCTGCCTGGAGCAGTGTTTATATTGATCTCAACTCAGGCACACCTGGGAAGGGCTGGCCGGCACGGTCAGGCTGCCCAGGTCAGCCAATCATCACCCCTCAGGGGCTCACAGTTGCAGAAAATGGAACTTGCTGAACCGGCCAGGTCCAAGGAACAGGTGTGGGCTCCTGAGAGTCAGGATAGACAAGGGTCTGCAGCTCTGGCTTGTTTTCTAATCATTTTATCTGGCCCATGAGTGGGAGACAACTTCAAGAAAACCCTCTCCTAATGAGAGGAACCCAGGAGTCAGGGAGAGGAGGGGTGGGTGGTGGGTGGAGACAGAGGCCTGGTGCCCCAGGTGCAGTGGAAGTCTCTGGAAGACCAGGTGGAGGGAGGCCTCACAGAGTGATGCCCAGGGTCACAGACCTGTCGGAGCTGCTGTTTGTTAGTTCAAGTCCTGCTCTGAGGTGCTCTGTGTCAGCTCTGAGCGACAGGTGAGCTGGGGGTGCTCTGCAATGAGGGCTATGTGCACGGTTCCTGTGTGCCCAGCCCTGCCACGGTACCTGCAAGGGTAGCTCTGTATCCTGGGAGGGGCCTGACCACGAGAGCCCCACGGGCTGGGGTGGGAGTGGAGTACCTGCCCAGGTGAGCTCCATATCCTGGGATTGGCCTGACCACGAGAGCCCCATGGGCTGCTGGGGACCTGATAAAGGATGTCAGGACAGTCAGTGAAGCCACCAAGGATATACCTCCAGTAGTTCCTAATTCCTACACCCTGCTGGTCATTCTACCAACCACCAGGACATGGTATTCTGTATTAGTCTTCAATGATGCCTTCTTTTGTATTCCATTAGTCCCAGAGTCACAAGAAATTTTGGCTTGTGAGTGGCAGGACTCAACATACAACTAAAACAATTCTTCCGGGCCGTCTTGCCCCAAGGGTTCAAAAATTTCCACACCATCTTTGGGGAAAGCTTAGCTAAAGACCTAAAAGTTCTACCTCTGGAAAAGGAAACCCTCCTTCAATATGCAGACGACATTCTGATCGCCAGCCCTACTAAGGAGGCCTCTGAACTACCAAGCCAATAAAGGATAGAAGTTGTCCAAGGAAAAGCTCAAATATCACAGACTACGGTGACCTGCCTGGGCTTCATTCTCACAGAAGGTCAGAGAAGCCCATCCCAGGAAAGGGAAGAAACCATTTGTAGCCTTACCCCTTTCTAAAACTAGAAGACAGCTTAGGGGTTCCTGGGGAGGCCAGGGTTTGCTGCTTCTGGATCCCTAACTACAGTCTACTAGCTGGGCCTTTATATGAAACACTGAAAGGAAAAGATGATGATCCTTTTGAATAGAATCCAGAAGTGGCCTTTCAAGAATGGAAAGAGCAGTCAATTCAGACCCTTGCCCTGGAACTCCCTAATTTAGCTAAACCCTTTGACCTTTACATTCCCGGTGAAAGGTGAATCGCCATTGGAGTATTAGTGCAAAAACTGGGACCACTTGAAATGGAACAACGCAAGAATGCCATCCAGGTAGGATAAACTACGGTCACCAAGGGGCTTGGCCCACCGCCACATCTGGCCAAGATACTGGTGGTATCTAAAAACCTGGAAATCAGCAGCCCAAAAGGCCACCTCCCTCCTAAGGGAAGAGGACCCCACGTGGTGATCCTAACCACCAGCCATGCCCTGACGTTGCAGGGTTCGCTCCATGGGCACACTGACCTCGATTGAGGAGGCCCTCCAACTCCAACCTCCAGAGAGATAACCGGGGGCAACAGGGCACCATGACGACCCATGTGACCATCACTTGACCTGGAGTTTCTCTCATAAAACAACAAGAGTGTGTCCCAAAAGAGTAGACTACTGCTTGCAGGACTTACTGCACCCAGAGGGGAGCTAATAATCTTGGCGGGGGAACCGTATATCACGCTGTCACCATAGAAAAGCCTACAGACACTGTGATGATGGTAGCCAATAAGACTGGCTGGACTCCTGTTTACTTCAAAAGGCTGTTGACTCAGTGGCCATCATGGTCCTTGATCACCACTGACCCTGTACTGTCTGGGAGCTGAGCGGGCAGGGCTCTGACACCTGGTGCTGTTTTTACGTTAATTCAGGGGCCTAATTGAAGAAAGCGCAGACTACTGGTCAGAGCATCTAGGCTGGCAGAAACGGTCAGCCTAAGTTGGCCGAACAAATGTGGGGTGGGGTGAAACCGGCCCCCACAGCGTCTCTGCACATCTCTTTCCTGGACCCTTAAAGGTCATTAGAATCTATAACACTTCCAATGCTGGTGCTCAGGTGGACGAGCAGGGAGGCAGGAGGCCTGGGGACAATCAACGTCACCTGGAGGCTGCTAGGGAGAAGTTCTGACCCTCGCCCCTGGGTATGAGGGCTCCCAACTCAGCACTCAGCAGTTACAGAAGAAGGGTCTGCACCCTCATCACTCCAAGAATGAGGAACGGGACAAAAGGCAGAGGAGGGGTTTGTCCCTGGCAAAGCCCATTAAAAATCCCTGGGAGATAAAAATAGAATCTGGGCAATAAAATAAAGTCTAACCTTTTTTATCCTTTGTGCTTTGTCTAATTTCACATGCTCCTAGGGTCCCGCATGCAGAGGTTCCACACCCGGCACTTCAGACCAGATTTCCTAGTGCAGAATGGCTGGGTCGACACCTCAGTTCCTGGGGCCCAGTGCAGACTTCGCGATATAGAGCCTGAGCTGCAGCCAACCCGGCCCTCGAGGGCTCTGCCCCCTCCCTCCCACTGACTCTGACAGGATCTCTACACAGCAGCCCAGCCCACAGCCCGCGGGGTAGCGCATGCTCTCACCTCTCCATTCTCTGATCAAAATATAAAGTTTCCTTTGCTTCTGAACCAAACTCAGTCTCGATCTGTTGGCTCCAATGACACTGGGCAGGAGGACACTTGTTGGGGTCCACTCTGGAGGATCAGTAACAGTAATTGAGAACATTGTAACTTCAATGAACAGATGTGTGAGCCAAACTGTAATTAACATAGAACAGTGTATAAGGCACGGGTAAAATAAGATGTTTCTAACACTTCCATTTGATATTTCCATCACTTTATCATAAGCAAGTTCAGTGAAAAGGTTTGTCTTATTTGTCAGGTCAATATTAGAGAAACGAAGTGATTTCTTTCCAAAATGTACATCTAATAATCTTGGTTAAAGCTTCAATCTTGTTTTAAATGCTTTTCCATTGAAAATGATACCTCTCTTTCAGCTCCCCCATTTCTGAGAAGTATAAAATCTTATAATTTATTATCACCAAAGGGGAAAGGTGGGAGAAGGGATAAATTAACAGTTTGGGATTAACACATACACACTGCTATGTATAAAATAGATCATCAACAAGGAACTACTGTATAGCACAGGGAACTACACTCAATATTTTGCAATAACCTATAAGGGGAAATAATCTGAAAAAGAATAGATATTTTTATTGACATCATCTATCAATGACAGTTAAAATGTAACCTAAGGGAAGCTGGTGGTGAGTGCTTCTGACCCTGAAGACTTCAATCATCTAAAGTTTGGACTCTGCTTACTTCCCAAGGCCCTTAATGAATATATGTGTAGCCGTAGCTTAAAAAATTTCCCAGTTTGGGTTTCGGGGAGACACTGATTTTGAAAAAGCCCTAGTGTTCTCCTTACATGAATGGGACCCTTCCTACTGCTAAAACATGCCTGTCACACCCAGAGGATGGTATACCATCTGATCGGGAAGAGTTTGGAAAAGGCATCTCATCTCCTCATCTCCTGGTGCTCGGGTTCACCCCTCCAGCGTCTTTACTTACAGTCTCCCCACTTGGAGATGTCAGCACTGTCAACATCCTGTTGCATACAATTTGGAATTTGTCCAGAGGATGAAGCGGAAGGAGGAGGAACAATGAGAGACAAGTCCTAGGTGTTCGGACAGGCACATGTCACTCTAATTTCTAATCAGGAAGACGAATTGACCAAAGGCTAGGGTTGCCCATGGAAACAGAATACGGCTTGAGGAAATCCCGCTGCTTTGTGGCCAGTTCCCACAAACACAAGTTGAAAAATGGAACTCAGGGGCAATAAAATTCACGAAACTGCAGAGTTGAAAATATCTATCACTGAAAAATGTCTTGAGGAAAGTCAGAGAAAAGGACTTGTAAGCAAGGAAGAATGGCAGGAAAGGGATTTGAAGAGGTAGAAAGGACTCGCCATTAAGCACAAGAAAAGGGGCTGAACATTGCCAACATTGCAGCTGGCCAAAAAGGGTGTATGCGTTTTTTCTGTATATATTCAAGAAAAGGGCATACACTTTTTTAGCCAACCAAACAGGTGGGCACTGGAAATCAATACTACAAAAGATATCACTTCACATCAGTCAGAAGAGCCGTCCTCATAAAGTGTAAACACCAGAAATGCAGGACAGGGCAAGGAGAAAAGGGAGCCCTGTGAGGCTTATAGTGGAAATGTATATTGCCAACGGCCACTCTGGAGAAGTGTATTGTGTTTACTAAAGCATCTAAAAAATGAGCTACAGAGCATAGGGCACTTGCACTCATGGGCGTATATCTTGGGAAAAACAAAAATCGAGAGGACACAGGCACCCCAATGTTTACCGCCTCTCTGTTTAAAAGATCCTCGACTAGGATATAACTTAAATGTCTCTGGAGGGAAAAAATGGATAGAGATGTGGTACTTATGTAGAGTGGAACATTACTCAGCCGGGAAATCAATGAAATATGGCCAGTTGTAACAACTCCGGAGGAGTTACGTATGATCATTCTAAGTGACATAATTCAAAAAGAAAAAGACACATATCATAAGATATCACTTAAAGGTGGAATCCAAAATGGCTACACATGAAATAAATTACAAAACAAAAGCATAGTCAAATATGTAGAAAACACGCATAAGGCTGCTAAATGGGAAAGGTGGGAGGGGTGAGGCATTATCCAGGAGGTTGAAATTAGCAAAGATACCATTCCAAATACCAAATTGATAATCAACAAGGCCTACACGGTAGCTAAAAGAATTGCACTCAGCACACTCAAGTCACCGGAAAAGAATATATACGACTGGTAAGAATCTGAAAAAGAATTTATTGATGTCTCTCTGTACGTGAATCAAGTGGATGTACAGCAGCAAGAAACAGAGCTTTGAAAATCAGCTGTAACCAATATAATAATAAATTGAAAAAAATAAACAACAGAGAGACAGAGAAAACCTCTTACAACTTTTCCTCAGGGATGGTGATGCAACATGGATTGAACACATCTAGACCCACAGCAGGATGAGACATAAGGCTGGAAACTGTTCGTACTAAGAGAAATGTGAGGTTGGATGAGGAAATGCACACCCTTTAAAGTAATACTACCTGGTACCCATTCAATGGGTCCCAAACCTCAGGTTCAAGGGATCTTCCTACAGCTAAAACATGCATGGAAAACCCAGAGGACTGTACACCACGTGATCGGGAGATGTGTCTAAAATGCATCTCATTTATCCTCTCCTGGTGCTCCTGTTCACCATTCCAGCCACGTTACTTAGAATCTCCCCACTTGGAAAATCAGCATATTTAAACTTCTGTTTCACACATTTTGCAAATTGTGAGGAGGATGAACGGGAAGAGGGGGGACCAATGAGAGAATAGTTGTAGGGGTTTGGACAGGCACATGTCACTCTAATTTCCCATTAAGAATAAGAATTTAAAAAAGGCTCAGCCTGCCTCGCCGGAGCCAAAATAGGGCCTGAAGCAATCCTGTGGTTTTGAGGCCAGCTCACAAAAGAGCAACTTAAAAAATGGAGCTCAGGGTCACTGCAATTCACAAACCCGCAGAGTTATAAATGAAAACTAACGTCCAAAAATATGTTGAGGTTAGGCAAAGAAGAGGATCTGAATGCAAGACAGAATTGCAAGAAACAGATTTCAAGAGATAGATTGGACTCGTCTTTAAAGCACATGAAAAGCTGCAGAATATCGACAATGACGCAAATGCCCAAAAAGGGCATATATTCAGGAAAAAACGCATACGCACTTTATGGGCAACCAAGCAAGCAAGCAAAGCAAATGTGCACAACAAAGAACTCTCATTCCCCACCGGTCAAAAGGGCCATCCGAAAAAATTGTAAAAACCAGGAATGCAGGACAGGCCATGGAGAACAGGGAGCCTTTATACGCTGATGAGTGGTGTGTGAACTGCCGAGAGCCACTCTGGAGAAGTGTATGGTGGTTCCTGAAACATCTAGAAACCAAATCTACAGAGCCTAGGGCACTTCCACTTATGGCCCTATAGCTTAGGAAAATTAAAATCAACAAGACACAGCCAACCCAAAATTTAGGGCTGTTGTGTTTACAAGAACTTCGAGTCCAGTACAACTTAAATATCCCAGAAAGAAAAAAATGGATAAAGAAGTTGTGTTACTTACGTACAATGGAATATCACTCAGCAATGAAATCAATGTCATCAGGCCTGTAGCAGCAAATTGAGTGGATTTAAATACGATGATTCTAAGAGAAATATGTCACACAGAGAAAGAAACTTATCATAAGATACCACTAATAGAGGGAGTGTAAACTTGGCTACACATGAACTAAATTACAAAACCAAACACAGTCTCACATTTAGATAAAAAACTTATGCTTGCTTAAGGGGACAGTTGAGTTGGGGTGCTGTATAAAACCAGAGATTGAAATTAGCACAGATACCGTTCCATAAGCCAAATATATAATAGACAATACCTACTCCTTGCTCAATGAAATAGACTCATCAATGAGGCATCACCTCACACCTGTCAGAATGGGCATCATCAGAAAATCTACAAACAACAAATGCTGAAAAGGGTGTGGAGGAAAGAAACGCTCTTCAACTATTTTTGGGAATGTAAATTGATATAGTGACTATGGAGAACAATATGGAGTCTCTTTAAAACCTAACAATAGAATTACCCTATGATACAGCAATCCCACTACTGGGCATATACCCAGAAAAACCATAAATCAAAAAGAAACATTCACCGCAATGTTCATTGCATCACTATTTACAATATCCAGGTAATGGAAGCAACCTAAATGCCCACAGACAGACGAATGCAAAAAGATGTGATACATATATAAAAGGGAATATTACTAAGCCCTAAAAAGGAATGAAATTAGGTCACTTGTAGAGACGTCGATGTATCTAGAGACTGTCATACAGAGTGAAGTAAGTCAGAAAGACAAAAACAAATCTTGTATATTAATGCATATATGTGGAACCTAGAAAAATTGTACAGATGAACCGTTTTGCAAGGCATATACAGAGCAACAGATGTAGACAACAAACATATGGACACCAAGGGGGGAAAGCTGTTTGGGGGGTGGTGGTGGGAGGAGTTGAGAGATTGGGATTGGCATGTTTACATTTACATGTATAAAATAGATAACCAATAAGAAACTGCTGTATAAGAAAATAAAATAAAATAAAAAATTAAAAAACATAAAATTAAAAAGTAAAACAGAAAAAAAAATTTCCCTTCAAATACATGTATTTAAATGAATAAATTATTTCCATATTTATATCTGTAAATACAAAAAAGAGGAATAATATCTACCTTGAACCAAAATGAAAACAGTAAACATAACCCTAATCCTAACCCTAACGATAACTCGTACCCGAAGCCTTACACTAACCCATCCCCTAACCCTAACCCGTACGCTAACACTACCCCGTACCCTAGCATGTACGCTCACCCTAAACCTTTGTCGTACCCTAACCTGTACCCTAAACCGTCCCCATCGCCTAACCCTAACCCTAACCCTAACCATTACCCGAAGTCATACACTAACCCGTCCCCTAATCCTAACCCGTACGCTAACACTAACCCATACCCTAAAACGTAAGCTCACCCTAAAACCTTGTCGTACCCTAACCTGTCCCCTAAACCGTCCCCGTCCCCTAAACCTAACCGTAACCATAACCCTTACCCGAAGCCTTACCCTAACCCGTCCCTTAATCCTAACCAGTACGCTAACACTAACCAGTACCCTAACACGTACGCTCACCCTAAACCATTGTCGTACCCTAACCTGTCCCCTAAACCATCCCCATCCCATAACCCTAACCCTAAACCTAACCACAACCCTAACACTTACCCGAAGCCTTACCCTAACCCGTCCCCTAATCCTAACCCGTACGCTAACACTAACCCATACACTAACACGTACACTCACTCTAAACCGTTGTCGTACCCTAACCTGTCCCCTAAACCGTCCCCGTCTCCTAAGCCCAACCCTAACCCTAACACTAATACTTACCCGAAGCGTTACCCTAACCCGTCCCCTAATCCTAACCCGTACTTTAACACTAACCCGTACCCTAACACGTACGCTCACACTAAACCATTGTCGTACCCTAACCTGTCCCCTAAACCGACCCCGTCCCCTAATCCTAAACCTAACCCTAACCCTAACCTTAGCACTTACCCGAAGCCTTACCCTAACCCGTACCCTAATCCTAACCCGTACGCTAAAACTAACCCATACCCTAACACATACGCTCACCCTAAACCGTTGTCGTACCCAAAGCTGTCCCCTAAACCGTCCCCGTCCCCAAACCCTAACCCTAACCCTAAACCTAACTCTTACCCGAAGCCTTACACTAACCTGTCCCCTAAACCTAAAGCAAACGCTAACAGTAACCCATACCCTAACACGTACGATCACCCTAAACCGTTGTTGTACCATAACCTGTCCCCTAAACTGTCCCCGTCCCCTAATCCTAACCCTAACCCTAAACCCTAACACTAACCCTTACCCGAAGCCTTACCCTATGCCGTCCCCTAATCCTAACCAGTACGCTAACACTAACCCGTACCCTAACATGAACGCTCACCCTAAACCGTTGTCGTACCCTAATCTGTCCCCTAAACCGTCCCCATTCCCTAACCCTAACCCTAACCCTAACCCTTACCCGAAGCCTTACACTAACCCGTACCCTAATCCTAACCCGTACGCTAACACTAACACGTACCCTAACACGTACGCTCACCCTAAACCGTTGTCGTACCCTAACCTGTCCCCTAAACCGTCCCCGTCCCCTAATCATAACACTAACCCTAAACCCTAACCCTAACCCTTACTCGAAGCCTTACATTAACCCGTCCCCTAATCCTAACCAGTAAGCTAACACTAACCCGTACCCTAACACGTACTCTCACCCTAAACCGTTGTCGTACCCTAACCTGTCCCCTAAACATCCCCGTCACATAACCCTAACCCTAACCCTAACAACAACCATAACCCTTACCTGAAGCCTTACCCTAACCCGTGCCCTAATCCAACCAGTACGCTAACACTAACACGTTCCCTAACACGTACGCTCACACGAAATCGTTGTCGTACCGTAACCTGTCCCCTAAACTGTCCCCGTCCCTGAACCCTACACCTAACCCTTACCCGAAGCCTTACCCTAACCGTCCCGTAATCCTAACCTGTACGCTAGCACTAACCCGTACCCTCACACATACACTCACCCTAAACCGTTGTCGTACCCTAACCTGTCCCCTAAACCGTTCCCATCCCCTAACCCTAACCCTAACACTAACCCTTACCCGGAGCCTAACCCTAACACTTCCCCTAAAGCTAACACATACGCTAACACTAACCCGTACCCTAACATGTACGCTCACCCTAAACTGTTGTCGTACCCTTACCTGTCCCCTAAACTGTCCCCGTCCCCTAACCCTAACTCTAACCCTAACCCTAACACTTACCCAAAGCCTTAAACTAACCCGTCCCCTTATCCTATACCGTACGATAACAGTAACCCGTACCCTAACAGGTACGCTCTCCCTAAACCGTAGTCGTACACTAACCTGTCCCCTAAACCGTCCCCGTCCCCTAACACTAACCCTAACCCTAAACCTAACCCTTTCCCGAAGCCTTACCCTAACCCGTCCCCTAAACATAACCCATACGCTAACACTAACCCGTACCCTAACATGTACGTTAACCCTAAACCGTTGTTGTACCCTAACATTTCCCCTAAACCATCCCCGTCCCCTAATCCTAACCCTAACACTAAACCTAACCCTAACCCTAACCCTTACCCGAAGCCTTACCCTAACCCGTCCCCTAATCCTAACCAGTACGCTAACACTAACCCGTACCCTAACACGTACGCTCACCCTAAACCGTTGTCGTACACTAACCTGTCCACTAAACCGTCCCCGTCCGATAACCCTAACCCTAACCCAAACCATAACCCTAAACCTTACCCGAAGCCTTACGCTAACCCGTCCCCTAATCCTAACCCGCACGCTAACAGTAACCGGTACCCTAACACGTACGCTCACACTAAACCGTTGTCGTACCCTAACCAGTCCCCTAAACTGTCCCCGTCCCTGATCCCTAACCCTAACCCTTACCCGAAGCCTTACCCTAACCGTACCCTAATCCTAACCCGTACGCTAGCACTTACCCTTACCCAAACACGTACGCTCACCCTATAGCGTTGTCGTACCCTAACCTGTCCCCTAAACCGTCCCCGTCCCCAAACCTAACGCTAACCCTAACCCTTACCCGAAGCCTTACCCTAATCCGTCCCCTAATCCTAACCCGAATGCTAACACTAACCCGTACCCTAACACGTACGCTCACCCTAAACCGTTCTCGTACCCTACCCTGTCCCCTAAACCGTCCACTTCCCCTAACCCTAAAAGTAACCCTAACGCTTACCCGAAGCCTTCCCCTAACCTGGCCCCTAATCCTAAACCGTACGCTAACACTAACCCATACCCTAACACGTACGCTCAAACTAAACCGTTGTCGTACCCTAACCTGTCCCGTAAACCGTCCCCGTCCCCTATCCCTAACCCTTACACTTAACCCAAACCCTGACCCTTACCCGAAGCCTTACATTAACACGTCCCCTATCCCTAACCCTAACACTTAACACAAACCCTGACCCATACCAGAAGCCTTACACTAACCCGTCCCATAAACTTAACCCGTACGCTAACACTAACTCGTACCCTAACACGTACGCTCACCCTAAACCGTTGTCGTACCCTAAGCTGTCCCCTAAACCGTCCCCGTCCCCGTCCCCTAACCCTACACTTAGCCCTAACCCTAACCCTTACCCGAAGCCTTAACCTAACACGTCCCCAAATCCAAACCCGTACGCTAACACTAACCTGTACCCTAACACATACGCTCACCCTAAACCGTTGTAGTACCCTAACCTGTCCCCTACACCATCCCCGTCCCATAACCCTAACCCTAACCCTAACCCTAAACCTAACCCTTACCCGAAGTCTTACTCTAACCCGTCCCCTAATCCTAAACCGTATGCTAACACTAACCCGTACGCTAACATGTATGCTCACACTAAACCGTTGTCATACCATAACCTGTCCCCTAAACCGTCCCCGTCCCCTAACACTATCCGTAACCATAAACCTAACCCTAACCCTTACCCGAAACCTTACCCTCACCCGTCCCCTAATCCTAACCTGTACGCTAACACTAACCCGTACCCTAACATGTACGCTCAACCTAAACCTTTCTCGTACCCTAACCTGTCCGCTAAAACGTCCCCGTCCCCTAACCCTAACCCTAACCCTAACCCTATGCCTAACCCTTACCCGAAGCCTTACGCTAACCCGTCCCCTAATCCTAACCTGTACGCTAACACTAACACGTACCCTAACACGTACGCTCACCCTAAACCGTTGTCGTACCCTAACATGTCCCCTAAACCGTCCCCATCCCCAAACACCAACCCTAACCCTAACCCTAACCCTAAAGCTTACCCGAAGCCTTACCCTAACCCATCACCTAATCCTAACCCGTACGCTAACACTAACCCATAACCTAACACGTACGCTCACCCTAAACACTTGTCGTACCCTAACCTGTCCCCTAAACCGTCCCCGTCCCCGTCCCCTAACCCTAACCCTAACCCTAACACTAACCCTTACCCGAAGCCTTACCCTAACCCGTCCCCTAATCCTAACCCGTACGCTAACACTAACCCGTACCCTAACACATACGCTCACGCTAAACCGTTGTCATACACTAACCTGTCCCCTAAACCGTCCCCGACCCCAAACCCTAAACCTAACCCTAACTCTAACCCTTACCCGAAGCCTTACCCTAACTCGTCCCCTAATCCTAACCTGTAGCTAACACTAACACTTACCCTAACACGTACACTCACCCTAAACCATTGTCGTATCCTAACCTGTCCCCTAAACCGTCCCCATCCCCTAACCCTAACCCTAACCCTAACCCTAACCATTACCCGAAGCCTTACCCTAACCCGTCCCCTAATCCTAACCCGTACGCTAACACTAAACCGTACCCTAACACATACGCTCACCCTAAACCGTTGTCGTATCCTAACCTGTCCCCTAAACCGTCCCCATCTCCTAACCCTAACTCTAACCCTAACCCTAACCATTACCCGAAGCCTTACCCTAACCCGTCCCCTAATCCTAACCCGTACGCTAACACTAAACCGTACCCTAACACATACGCTCACCCTAAACCGTTGTCGTACCATAACCTGTCCCCTAAACCATCCCCATCCCCTAACCCTAACCATAACCCTAACCCTAACCCTAACCCTTACCCGAAGCCTTACCCCAACCCGTCCCCTAATCCTAACCCATACGCTAACACTAACCCGTACCCTAACACTTACGCTCACCCTAAACCGTTGTCGTACCCTAACCTGTCCCCTAAACCGTACCCATCCCCTAACCCTAACCCTAACCCTAACCCTAAACCTAACCCTTATCCGAAGCCTTAACCTAACCCGTCCTCTAATCCTAATCCGTACGCTTACACTAACCCGTACCCTAACACGTACGCTCACCCTAAACCGTTGTCGTACCCTAACCTGTCCCGTAAACCGTCCCCGTCCCCATCCCTAACCCTAACCCTTAACCCAAACCCTAAACCTTACCCGAAGCCTTACACTAACCCGTCCCCTAATCCTAACCCGTACGCTAACACTAACTCGTACCATAACACGTATGCTCACCCTAAACCGTTGTCGTACCCTAACCTCTCCCCTAAACCGTCACCGTCCCCTAACCCTAAGCGTAACCCTTCACCCAAACCCTAACCCTTACCCGTAGCCTTACCCTAACCCGTCCACTAATCCTAACCCATACGCTAACACTAACCCGTACCCTAACACGTACGCTCACCTAAACCTTTGTCGTACCCTAACCTGTCCCCGAAACCGTCCCCGTCCCCTAAACCTAACCCTAACGCTAAACCTAACCCTAACCCTTACCCGAAACCTTACCCTAACCCGTCCCCTAATCCTAACCTGTACGCTAACACTAACCCATACCCTAACACGTACGCTCACCCTAAACCGGTGTTGTACCCTAACCTGTCCCCTAAACCGTCCCCGTCCCCTAACCCTAACCCTAACCCTAACCCTAACCCTAACCCTTAACCGAAGCCTTACGCTAACCCGTCCCCTAATCCTGACCCGTACGGTAACACTAACCCGTACCCTAACACGTACACTCACCCTAACCCGTTGTCGTACCATAACCTGTCCCCTAAAAAGGCCCCGTCCCCTAACCCTAACCCTAATCCTAACCCTTACCCGAAGCGTTACGCTAACCCGTCCCCTAATCCTAACCCGTACGTTAACACTAAACCGTACCCTAACACGTACCCTCACCCTAAACCGTTGTCATAACCTAACCTGTCCCCTAAACCGTCCCCGTCCCCAAACGCTAACCGTAACGCTAACACTAACCCTAAACCTTACCCGAAGCCTTACCCTAACCCGTCCCCTAATCCTAACCCGTAGCTAACACTAACCCTTACCCTAACATGTACACTCCCCCTAAACCGTTGTCGTATCCTAACCTGTCCCCTAAACCGTCCCCATCCCCTAACCCTAACCCTAATCCTAACCCTAACCCTTACCCGAAGCCTTACCCTATCCGGTCACCTAATCCTAACCCGTATGCTAACACTAACCCATAACCTAACACGTACGCTCACCCTAAACCGTTGTCGTACCCTAACCTGTCCCCTAAACCGTCCCCGTCCCCTAACACTAAACCTAACACTAACCCTAACCCTTACCCGAAGCCTTACCCTAACCCGTCCCCTAATCCTAACCTGTAGCTAACACTAACAGTTACCCTAACACGAACACTCACCCTACACCATTGTCGTATCCTAACCTGTCCCGTAAACCGTCCCCATCCCCTAACCCTAACCCTAACCCTAACCCTAACCCTAACCGTTACCCGAAGCCTTACCCTAACCCGTCCCCTAATCCTAACCCGTACGCTAACACTAACCCGTACCCTAACACATACGCTCACCCTAAACCGTTGTCGTACCCTAACCTGTCCCCTAAACCGTCCCCGTCCCCTAACCCTAACCCTAACCCTAACCCTAACCCTTACCCGAAGCCTTACCCTAACCCGCCCCCTAATCCTAACCCGTAGCTAACACTAACCCTTACCCTAACACGTACACTCACCCTAAACCGTTGTCGTATCCTAAAATGTCCACTAAACCGTCCCCATCCCCTAACCCTAACCCTAACCCTAACCGTTACCCGAACCCTTACCCTAACCGGTCCCCTAATCCTAACCCGTACGCTAACACTACTGGGTACCCTAACACGTACGCTCACCCTAAACCGTTGTCGTACCCTAACCTGTCCCCTCAACCGTCCCCGTCCCCAAACCCTAAACCTAACCCTAACCTTAACCCTAACCCTTACCCGAAGCCTTACCCTAACCCGTCCACTAATCCTAACCCGTAGCTAACACTAACCCTTACCGTAACACGTACACTCACCCTAAATTGTTGTCGTATCCTAACCTTTCCCCTAAACCGTCCCCATACCCTAACCGTAACCCTAATCCTAACCCTTAGATGAAGCCTTACCCTAACCCGTCCCCTAATCCTAACCCGTACGCTAACACTAACCCATACCCTAACACGTACGCTCATCCTAAACCGTTGTCGTACCCTAAACTGTCCCCTAAACCGTCCCCGTCTCCTAACCCTAACCCTAACCCTAACCCTTACCCGAAGCCTTAACCTAACCTGTCCCCTAATCCTAACCCGTAGCTGACACCAACCCTTACCCTAACATGAACACTCACCCTAAACCATTGTCGTATCCTAACCTGTCACCTAAACCGTCCCTGTCCCCTAAACCTAACCCTAACCGTTACTCGAACCCTTACACTAACCGGTCCCCTAATACTAACCCGTAAGGTAACACTGTTCCGTACCCTAACAGTACGCTCACCCTAAACCGTTGTCGTACCCTAACCTCTCCCCTAAACCGTTCCCGTCCCCAAACCGTAAACCTAACCATAACCTTAACCCTAACCCTTACCCAAAGCCTTACCCTAACCCGTCCCCTAATCCTAACCCATATCTAACACTATCCCTTACCCAAACACGTACACTCACCCTAAATCGTTGTCGTATCCTAACCTTTCCCCTAAACCGTCCCCATCCCCTAACCCTAACCCTAACCCTAATCCTAACCCTAACCCTTACCCGAAGCCTTACCCTAACCCGTGCCCTAATCCTAATACGTACGCTAACACTAACCCATACCCTAACACGTACGCTCACCCTAAACCGTTGTCGTACCCTAACCTGTCCCCTAAACGGTCCCCGTCCCCTAACCCTAACCCTAACCCTAACCCTAAACCTAATCCTAACCCTTACATGAAGCCTTACACTAACCCGTCCGCTAATCCTAAGCCGTACGCTAACACTAAACCGTACCCTAACACGTACGCACACCCTAAACCGTTGTCGTACCCTAACCTTACCCCTAAACCGTCCCCGTCCCCTAAACCTAACCCTAACCCTAACCCTACCCCTAACCCTTCCCTGAAGCCTTACCCTAACCCGTCCCATAATCCTAACCCGTAGCTAACACTAACCCTTACCCTAACACGTACACTCACCCTAAACCGTTGTCGTATCCTAACCTGTCCCCTAAACCGTCCCCAACCCTAACCCTAACCCTAACCCTAACACTAAACCTAACCTTTACCCGAAGCCTTAACCTAACGCATCCCCTAATCCTAATCCGTACGCTCACCCTAACCTGTACCCTAACACGTAAGCTCACCCTAAACCGTTGTCGTACCCTAACCTGTCCCCTATACCGTCCCCGTCCCCTAACCCTTACCCTAAACCTTACCCGAAGCCTTACCCTAACCCGTCCCCTAATCCTATCCCGTACGTTAACACTAACCAGTACCCTAACACGTACGTTCACCCTAAACTGTTGTCATACCCTAACCTGTCCCCTAAAACGTGCCCGTCCCCTAACCCTAACCCTAACACTAACCCTAACCCTAACACTTACCCGAAGCCTTACCCTAACCCGTCCCCTAATCCTAACACGTACGCTAACACTAAACCGTACCCTAACACGTACGCTCACCCTAAACCGTTGTCGTACCCTAACTTGTCCACTAAACCGTCCCCGTCCCCTAACCCTAACCCTAACCCTCACCCTTAACCTAACCCTTACCCTTAGCCTTAACCTAACCCGTCCCCTAATCCTAATCCGTACGCTAACACTAACCCGTACCGTAACATGTACGCTCACCCTAAACCGTTGTCGTACCTTAACCTGTCCCCTAAACCGTCCCCGTCCCCTAACCCTATCCCTAACCCTTAACCCTAACCCTAACACTTACCCGAAGACTTACCCTAACCCGTCCCCTAATCCTAACCCGTACGCTAACACTAACCCGTACCCTAAAACGTACACTCACCCTAAACCGTTGTCGTACCCTAACCTGTCCCCTAAACCGTCCCCGTCCCCTAACCCTAACCGTAACCCTTAACCCTAACCCTAACCCTTACCCGAAGCCTTACACTAACCCGTCCGCTAATCCTAATCCGTACGCTAACACTAAGCCGTACCCTAACACGTACGCTCACGGTAAAACGTTGTCGTACCCTAACCGGTCCCCTAAACCGTCCCCGTCCCCTAACCCTAACCCTAGCCCTAACCCTAACCCTAACCCTTACCGGAAGCCTTACCCTAACCCGTCCCTTAATCCTAACCCGTACGCTAACACTAAACCTTACCCTAACACGTACACTCACCCTAAACCGTTGTCGTTCCCTAACCTGTCCCTTAAACCGTCCCCGTCCCCTAACCCTAACCCTAACCGTAACCCTAACCCTAACACTTACCTGAAGCCTTACCCTAACCCGTCCCCTAATCCTAACACGTACGCTAACACTAACATGTACCCTAACACGTACGCTCACCCTAAACCGTTGTCGTACCCTAACTTGTCCCCTAAACCGTCCCCGTCCCCTAACCCTAACCCTAACCCTCACCCTTAACCTAACCCTTACCCTTAGCCTTAACCTAAACCGTCCCCAATCCTAATCCGTACGCTAACACTAACCCGTACCCTAACATGTACGCTCACACTAAACCGTTGTCGTACCTTAACCTGTACCCTAAACCGTCCCCGTCCCCTAACCCTATCCCTAACCCTTAACCCTAACCCTACCACTTACCCGAAGACTTACCCTAACCCGTCCCCTAATCCTAACCCGTACGCTAACACTAACCCGTTCCCTAACACGTACACTCACCCTAAATCTTTGTCGTACCCTAAACTGTCCCCTAAACCGTCCCCGTCCCCTAACCCTAACCCTAACCCTATCCCTAAACCTAACCCTTACCCGAAGCCTCAACCTAACCCGTCCCCTAATCCTAATCCGTCCGCTAACACTAACCCGTACCCTAACACGTACGCTCACCGTAAACCGTTGTCGTACCCTAACCTGTCCCCTAAACCGTCCCCGTCCCCTAAACCTAACCCTAACCCTAACACTTACCCGAAGCCTTACCCTAATCCGTCCCCTAATCCTACCCCGTACGCTAACACTAACCCGTACCCTAACACGTAGGCTCACCCTAAACCATTGTCATACCCTAACCTGTCCCCTAAACCGTCCCCGTCCCCTAACCCTATCCCTAACCCTTAACCCTAACCCTAACACTTACCCGAAGACTTACCCTAACCCGTCCCCTAATCCTAACCCGTACGCTAACACTAACCCGTTCCCTAACACGTACACTCACCCTAAATCTTTGTCGTACCCTAAACTGTCCCCTAAACCGTCCCCATCCCCTAACCCTAACCCTAACCCTAACCCTAAACTTAACCCTTACCCGAAGCCTTACCCTAACCCGTCCCCTAATCCTAACACGTACGCTAACACTAACCCGTACCCTAACACGTACACTCACCCTAAACCGTTTTCGTACCCTAAACTGTCCCCTATACCGTCCCCGTCCCCTAACACTAACCGTAACCCTAACCCTAACCCTAACACTTACCCGAAGCCTTACCCTAACCCGTAGCCTAATCCTAACCCGTACGCTAACACTAACACGTACCCTAACACTTACGCTCACCCTAAACCGTTGTCGTACCCTAACCTGTCCCCTAAACCGTCCCTGTCCCATAACCCTAACCCTAACCCTTAACCTAAACCTTACCCGAAGCCTTAACCTAACCCGTCCCCTAATCCTAATCCGTACGCTAACACTAACCCGTACCCTAACATGTACGCTCACCCTAATCCGTTGTCATACCTTAACATGGCCCCTAAATCGTCCCCGTCCCCTAACCCAAACCCTAACCCTTAACCCTAACCCTAACACTTACCCGAAGTCTTACCCTAACCCGTCCCCTAATCCTAACCCGTACGCTAACACTAACCCGTACCCTAACACGTACACTCACCCTAAACCGTTGTCGTACCCTACTTGTCCCCTAAACCGTCCCCGTCCCCTAACCCTAACCCTAACCCTAACCCTAACACTTACCCGAAGCCTTACCCTAACCCGTCCCCTAATCCTAAACCGTACGCTAACACTAACCCGTACCCTACCACGTACGCTCACCCTAAACCGTTGTCGTACCCTAACCTGCACCCTAAACCGTCCCCGTCCCCTAAACCTAACCCTAACGCTAACACTTACCCGAAGCCTTACCCTAAGCCGTCCCCTAATCCTAACCCGTACGCTAACACTAATCCGTACCCTAACACGTAAGCTCACCCTAAAACGTTGTCTTACCCTAACCTGTCCCCTAAACCGTCCCAGTCCCCAAACCCTAACCCTAACCCTAACCCTAACACTAACCCTTACCCGAAGCCTTAACCTAACCCGTCCCCTAATCCTAACCTGTAGCTAACACTAACACTTACCCTAACACGTACACTCACCCTAAACGGTTGTCGTATCCTAACCTGTCCCCTAAACCGTCCCCATCCCCTAACCCTAACCCTAACCCTAACCCTAACTCTTACCCGAAGCCTTACACTAGCCCGTTCCCTAATCCTAACCTGTACGCTAACACTAACCCGTACCCTAACACGTACGCTCACCCTAAACAGTTGTCGTACCGTAACCTGTCCCCTAAACCGTACCCGTCCCCTAACCCTAACACTAACCCTAACCCTAACCCTAACACTTACCCGAAGCCTTACCCTAACCCGTCCCCTAATCCTAACCCGTACGCTAACACTAACCCGTACCCTAACACGTACGCTCACACTAAACCATTGTCGTACCCTAACCTGTCCCCTAAACCGTCCCTGTGCCCTAACCCTAACCCTAAGACTTAACCCTAACCCTAACCCTAACCCGAAGCCTTACCCTAACCCGTCCCCTAATCCTAATCCGTATGCTAACACTAACCCGTACCCTAACACGTACGCTCACCCTAAACCATTGTCGTACCCTAACCTGTCCCCTAAACTGTCCCCGTCCCCTAACCCTAACCCTAACACTTAACCCTAACCCTAACCCTAACCCGAAGCCTTACCCTAACCCGTCCCCTAATCCTAACCCGTACGCTAACACTAGCCCGTACCCTAACATGTACATTCACCCTAAAACGTTGTCGTACCATAATTGTCCCCTAAACCATCCCGGTCCCCTAACTCTAACCCTAACCCTAACCCTAACCCTTACCCGAAGCCTTACCTTAACCCGTCCCCTGATCTTAACCCGTACGCTAACACTAAACCGTACCCTAACACGTGCGCTCATCCTAAACGTTTGTCCTACCCTAAACTGTCCCCTAAACCGTCCCCATCCCATAACCCTAACTCTAACCCTAACCCTAACCCTAACACACGAACCCTTACCCTAACCCGTCCCCTAATCCTAACCCGTACTCTAACACTAACCCGTACCCTAACACGTACGCTCACCTTAAACCGTTGTCGTACCCTAACCTGTCCCCTAAACCGTCCCCGTCCCCTAACATTAACCCTAACCCTAACCCTAAACCTAACCCTTACCCGAAGCCTTACCCTTACCCGTCCCCTAATCCTAATCCGTACGTTAACACTAACCCATACCCTAACACGTTCGCTCACCCTAAACCAATGTCGTACCCTAACATGTCCCATAAATTTTCCCTTTCCCCTAACCCTAACCCTAAACCTAACCCTAACCCTTACCCGAAGCCTTACCCTAACCCGTCCCCTAATCCTAAACCGTATGCTAACACTGACCCGTACCCTAACACGTATGCTCACCCTAAACCGTTGTCGTACCCTAACCTGTCCCCTAAACCGTCCCCGTCCCCTAACCCTAACCCAAACCCTAACCCTAAACCTTAACCAAAGCCTTACCCTAACACGTCCCCTAATCCTAATCCGTACGCTAACACTAACCCGTACACTAACACGTACGCTCACCCTAAACCGTTGTCGTACCCTAAACTGTCCCCTAAACCGTCCCCGTCCCCTAACCCTAACCCTAACCCTAACACTATCCCTAACCCTTACCCGAAGCCTTACCCTAACCCGTCCCCGAATCCTAAACCGTAGCTAACACTAACCCTTACCCTAACACGTACACTCACCCTAAACGGTTTTCGTATCCTAACCTGTCCCCTAAACCGTCCCCATCCCCTAACCCTAACCCTAACCGTAACCCTAAGCCTAACCGTTACCCGAACGCTTACCCTAACCCGTCCCCTAATCCTAACCCATACGCTAACACTAACCCGTACCCTAACACGTACGCACACCCTAATCTGTTGTCGTACCCTAACCTGTCCCCTAATCTGTCCCCGTCCCCTAACCCTAACCCTAACCCTAACCCTAAACCTAACCCTTACCCGAAGCCTTAACCTAACCTGTTCCCTAATCCTAACCCGTACGCTAACACTAAACCGTACCCTAACAAGTACACTCACCCTAAACCGTTTTCGTACCCTAACCGGTCCCCTAAACCGTCCCCGTCCCCTAACACTAACCCTAACCCTAGCCCTACCCCTAACACTTACCCGAAGCCTTACCCTAACCCGTAGCCTAATCCTAACTCGTACGCTAACACTAATCCGTACCCTAACACGTACGCTCACCCTAAACCGTTGTCATACCCTAACCTGTCCCCTAAACCGTCCCCGTCCCCAAACCCTAGCCCTAACCCTAACCCTAACCCTTACCCGAAGCCTTAACCTAACCCGTCCGCTAATCCTAAACCGTACGCTAACACTAACCCGTACCCTAATACGTACGATCACCCTAAACCGTTGTCGTACCCTAACCTGTCCACTAAACCGTCCCCGTCCCCTAACCCTAACCCTAAACCTAACCCTAACCCTAACCCTTACCCGAAGCCTTACGCTAATCCGTCCCCTAATCCTAACCCGTAGCTAACACTAACCCTTACCCTAACTCGTACACTCACCCTAAACGGTTGTTGTATCCTAACCTGTCCCCTAAACCGTCCCCATCCCCTAACCCTAACCCTAACTGTAACCCTAACCCTAACCATTACCCGAACCCTTAAACTAACCCGTCCCATAATCTTAACCCGTACGCTAACACTAATCCGTACCCTAACACGTACGCTCACCCTAAACCGTTGTCATACCCTAACCTGTCCCCTAAACCGTCCCCGTCCCCAAACCCTAACCCTAAACCTAACCCTTACCCAAAGCCTTAACCTAACCCGTCCCCTAATCCTAAACCGTACGCTAACACTAACCCGTACCTTAACACGTACGCTCACCCTAAAATGTTGTCGTACCCTAACCTGTCCCCTAACCCGTCCCCGTCCCCTAAGCCTAACCCTAACCCTAACCCTAAACCTAACCCTTACCCGAAGCCTTAACCTAACCTGTTCCCTAATCCTAACCCGTACGCTAACACTAAACCGTACCCTAACACGTACACTCACCCTAAACCGTTTTCGTACCCTAACCGGTCCCCTAAACCATCCCCGTCCCCTAACACTAACCCTAACCGAACCCTACCCCTAACACTTACCCGAAGCCTTACCCTAACCCGTAGCCTAATCCTAACTCGTACGCTAACACTAATCCGTACCCTAACACGTACGCTCACCCTAAACCGTTGTCATACCCTAACCTGTCCCCTAAACCGTCCCCGTCCCCTAACCCTAACCCTAACCCTAACCCTTACCCGAAGCCTTAACCTAACCCGTCCCCTAATCCTAAACCGTACGCTAACACTAACCTGTACCCTAATACGTACGATCACCCTAAACCGTTGTCGTACCCTAACCCGTCCACTAAACCGTCCCCGTCCCCTAACCCTAACCCTAAACCTAACCCTAACCCTAACCCTTACCCGAAGCCTTACGCTAATCCGTCCCCTAATCCTAACCCGTAGCTAACACTAACCCTTACCCTAACTCGTACACTCACCCTAAACGGTTGTTGTATCCTAACCTGTCCCCTAAACCGTCCCCATCCCCTAACCCTAACCCTAACTGTAACCCTAACCCTAACCATTACCCGAACCCTTAAACTAACCCGTCCCATAATCTTAACCCGTACGCTAACACTAATCCGTACCCTAACACGTACGCTCACCCTAAACCGTTGTCATACCCTAACCTGTCCCCTAAACCGTCCCCGTCCCCAAACCCTAACCCTAACCCTAACCCTTACCCGAAGCCTTAACCTAACCCGTCCCCTAATCCTAAACCGTACGCTAACACTAACCCGTACCTTAACACATACGCTCACCCTAAAATGTTGTCATACCCTAACATGTCCCCTAACCCGTCCCCGTCCCCGTCCCCTAACCCTAACCCTAACCCTAAACCTAACCCTTACCCGAAGCCTTAAGCTAACCCGTGCCCTAATCCTAATCCATAGGGTAACACGAACCCGTACCCTAACATGTACACTCACCCTAAACCGTTTTCGTACCCTAACCTGTCCCCTAAACCGTCCCCGTCCCCTAACACTAACCCTAACCCTAACCCTAAACCTAACACTTACTCGAAGCCTTACCCTAACCTGTCCCCGAATCCTAACCCATAGCTAACACTAACCCTTACCCTAACACGTACACTCACCCTATACTGTTGTCGTATCCTAACCTGTCCCCTAAACCGTCCCCATCCCCTAACCCTAACCCTAACCGTAACCCTAACCCTAACCGTTACCCGAACCCTTACCCTAATCCGTCCCCTAATCCTAACCCGTACGCTAACACTAATCCGTACCCTAACATGTAAGCTCACCCTAAACCGTTGTCGTACCCTAACCTGTCCCCTAAACCGTCCCAGTCCCCAAACCCTAACCCTAACCCTAACCCTAACACTAACCCTTACCCGAAGCTCTAACCTAACCCGTCCCCTAATCCTAACCCGTAGCTGACACTAACACTTACCCTAACACGTACGCTCACCCTATACCATTGTCATATCATAACCTGTCCCCTAAACCGTCCCCGTGCCCTAACCCTTACCCTAACACTTAACCCTAACACTAACCCTAACCCGAAGCCTTACCCTAACCCGTCCCCTAATCCTAATCCGTACGCTAACACTAACCCGTACCCTAACACGTACGCTCACCCTAAACCGTTTTCGTACCCTAACCTGTCCCCTAAACCGTCCCCATCCCCTAACCCTAACCCTAACCCTAACCCTTACCTGAAGCCTTACCCTAACCCGTCCCCTAATCCTAACCCGTACGCTAACACTAAACTGTACCCTAACACGTGCGCTCACCCTAAACGTTTGTCGTACCCTAAACTGTCCCCTAAACCGTCCCTGTCCCCTAACCCTAACCCTAACCCTAACACTTACCCGAAGCCTTACCCTAACCCGTCCCCTAATCCTAACCCCTACGCTAACACTAACCCGTACCCTAACACGTACGCTCACCATAAACCGTTGCCGTACCCTAACCTGTCCTCTAAACCATCCCTGTCCCCTAACCCTAACCCTAACCCTAACACTTACCCGAAGCCTTACCCTAACCCGTCCCCTAATCCTAACCCGTACTCTAACACTAACCCGTACCCTAACACGTACGCTCACCCTAAACCGTTGTCGTACCCTAACCTGTCCCCTAAACCGTCCCCGTCCCCTAACCCTAACCCAAACCCTAACCCTAAACCTTAACCGAAGCCTTACCCTAACACGTCCCCTAATCCTAATCCGTACGCTAACACTAACCCGTACACTAACACGTACGCTCACCCTAAACCGTTGTCGTACCCTAACCTGTCCCCTAAACCGTCCCCGTCCCCTAACCCTAACCCTAATCCTAACCCTAACCCTTACCCGAAGCCTTACCCTAAACCGTCCCCGAATCCTAACCCGTACGCTAGCACTAACCCATACCCTAACACGTACGCTCACCCTAAATCGTTGTCGTACCCTAACCTGTACCCTAAAACGTCCCCATCCTCTAACCTTAACCCTAACCCTAAACCTAACCCTAACCCTTACCCGAAGCCTTACCCTAACCCGTCCCCTAATCCTAACCCGAACGCAAACACTAACCCGTGCCCTAACACGTACGCTCACCCTAAACCATGGTCGTACCCTAACCTGTACCTTAAAGTGTCCCCGTCCCCTAACCCTAACCCTAACCCTAACTCTACCCCTTACCCGAAGCCTTACCCTAACCCGTCCCCTAATCCTAACCCGTACGCTAACACTAACCCATACCCTAACATGTACGCTCACCCTAAACCGTTGTCGTACACTAACCTGTACCCTAAACCGTCTCCGTCCCCTTACCCTAACCCTAACCCTAACCCTAACCCTAACCCTTACCCTAACCAGTACCCTAATCCTAAGCCGTATCCTAGCCCTAACCCATAACCTAAAACATACCCTAACCCTAACTCTTATCCGTACACTAAACTCTATCCTAACCCTAACCCTAACCCTAACCAGTACCCTAATCCTAAGCCGTATACTAACACTAACCCATACCCTAACCCATACATTAACCCTAACCCATAGCCGTACACTAAACTGTACCCTAACCCTATCCCGTGGCGTAACCCTAACCCATACCCTACCCCGTACCATACCCCATTACCTAAACCTAACCCGTACCCTAATCCTAATTTGTACCCCAACCCTAACCCCTACCCAAAAGTGTACCCTAACCGTAACATGTAGCTCTACCCTAACCCTAACCGGTACTCTAATCCTAACGTAACCCTAACCCGTACCCCTACCC